>NW_028239063.1:0-535027 GCF_036417535.1 Chlamydotis macqueenii
TCCAAACCCTTTGGGACTCCGCCCCCCAAGCCCCCCCCCCCCATACCCCCGACCCCCCCATCCTGGACCCCCCCCGGGACCCGCGCTCCATCCCCCCAAATCCCCCCCCACCCCCCATCCGGAACCCCCCCTAAAATCCCGCACCCAGGACCCCTAGACCCCCTAAGCACCCCCCCCCGGCATGCCCCGAAATGGTTTGAGGCCCCCCCCCCCAAATTCCCCCCCCCGGGACCCCCAACCCCCCCCCGGATCACCCTAGAACGGTTTGGGACCCCCCCCCACCCTCTCAAAGCCACCCCACCCCCTCAAAATCCCCCACCCCGGACCCCAAACCCCCCACCCTCCCCCCAAGAACCCCTCTGACCCCCCCCCTAAACCCTTTGGGACTCCGCCCCCCAAAGCCCCCCCCCCCCATAACCCCGACCCCCCCATCCCCGGGACCCCCAACCCCCCCCCCCCCGGGATCCCCCTAGAACGGTTTGGGACCCCCCCCCACCCTCTCAAAGCCCCCCCACCCCCCCAAAATCCCCCACCCCGGACCCCAAACCCCCCACCCTCCCCCCAAGAACCGCCCTCTGACCCCCCCCCAAACCCTTTGGGACTCCGCCCCCCAAGCCCCCCCCCCCCATACCCCCGACCCCCCCATCCCGGGACCCCCAACCCCCCCCCCCGGGATCCCCCTAGAATGGTTTGGGACCCCCCCCCACCCTCTCAAAGCCCCCCCACCCCCCCAAACTCCCCCACCCCGGACCCCAAACCCCCCACCCTCCCCCCAAGAACCCCTCTGACCCCCCCCCAAACCCTTTGGACTCCGCCCCCAAGCCCCCCCCCCCCATACCCCCGACCCCCCCATCCCGGGATCCCCCAACCCCCCCCCCCCCCGGGATCCCCCTAGAATGGTTTGGGACCCCCCCCCCTACCCTCTCAAAGCCCCCCCTCCCACCCAAAATCCCCCACCCCGGACCCCAAACCCCCCACCCTCCCCCCAAGAACCCCTCTGACCCCCCCCTAAACCCTTTGGGACTCCGCCCCCCAAGCCCCCCCCCCCCCCCATACCCCCGACCCCCCCCATCCCGGGACCCCCAAACCCCCCCCCCCGGGATCCCCCTAGAACGGTTTGGGAACCCCCCCACCCTCTCAAAGCCCCCCCACCCCCCCAAAATCCCCAACCCCGGACCCCAAACCCCCCACCCTCCCCCCAAGAACCCCTCTGACCCCCCCCCAAACTCTTGGGACTCCGCCCCCCAAGCCCCCCCCCCCCCCCCATACCCCCGACCCCCCCATCCCGGGACCCCCAACCCCCCCCCCCCCGGGATCCCCTAAAATGGTTTGGACCCCCCCCCACCCTCTCAAAGCCCCCCCTCCCACCCAAAATCCCCCACCCCGGACCCCAAACCCCCCACCCTCCCCCCAAGAACCCCTCTGACCCCCCCCTAAACACTTTGGGACTCCGCCCCCAAGCCCCCCCCCCCCATACCCCCGACCCCCCCCATCCCGGGACCCCCAACCCCCCCCCCCCCGGGATCCCCCTAGAACGGTTTGGGAACCCCCCCACCCTCTCAAAGCCCCCCCACCCCCCAAAATCCCCCACCCCGGACCCCAAACCCCCCACCCTCCCCCCAAGAACCCCTCTGACCCCCCCCCCTAAACCCTTTGGGACTCCGCCGCCCAAGCCCCCCCCCCATACCCCCGACCCCCCCATCCCGGGACCCCCAACCCCCCCCCCCCGGGATCCCCCTAGAACGGTTTGGGACCCCCCCACACCCTCTCAAAGCCCCCCCTCCACCCAAAATCCCCCACCCCGGACCCCAAACCCCCCACCCTCCCCCCAAGAACCCCTCTGACCCCCCCCAAACCCTTTGGGACTCTCCGCCCCCCAAGCCCCCCCCCCCATACCCCCGACCCCCCCATCCCGGGACCCCCCAACCCCCCCCCCCCCGGGATCCCCCTAGAACGGTTTGGGAACCCCCCCACCCTCTCAAAGCCCCCCCCACCCCCCCAAAATCCCCCACCCCGGACCCCAAACCCCCCACTACCCTCCCCCAAGAACCCCTCTGACCCCCCCCCAAACTCTTTGGGACTCCGCCCCCCAAGCCCCCCCCCCCATACCCCCGACCCCCCCATCCCGGGACCCCCAACCCCCCCCCCCGGGATCCCCCTAGAACGGTTTGGGACCCCCCCCCCACCCTCTCAAAGCCCCCCCACCCCCCCAAAATCCCCCACCCGGACCCCAAACCCCCCACCCTCCCCCCAAGAACCCCTCTGACCCCCCCCCCTAAACCCTTTGGGACTCCGCCCCCCAAGCCCCCCCCCCCCATACCCCCGACCCCCCCATCCCGGGACCCCCAACCCCCCCCCCCCGGATCCCCCTAGAACGGTTTGGGACCCCCCCCCAAAATCCCCCGTCCCCCCCCCACCCCGGACCCCAAACCCCCCGGGCGCCCCCCGCCCCCGCGGTGCCGGTACCGGAGCCGGGCCTCGCCCCCGCCGCTCTCCCCGCCAATAAAAACGCCGCGGCGCTGCCGCTTCCTGCTTCCTGCTTCCTGCTTCCTGCCTTCTCTCCGCCACCGGCGCGCCCGCCGCCCCTCAGCGCGCATGCGCCCACGCCCCCCCAACCCGGCTCCGCGCCGGTCTCCCCGCCCCTCAAGGTCCAGCTGTGCGCGCATGCGCGGGAGCTCGGCGACCCCCCCCCCGCAAGTTGGGGGGCAGGAGACCACTTTGGGGTGAGAGCGCATTTTGGGGGGCACGGCGCCATTTTGTCATTTGCATTTGTTTGGTTTTTGTATTTGGGACAATTGTCATTTGCATTTGTTTGGTTTTTGTATTTGGGACAATTGTCATTTGCATTTATCTGGTATTTGGCATTTAATCTAAATTGTTTAAGAGTAAGAGTATGGGGAGTATTGGTAAGATTTGTACATAGCTTGGAAAGGGGCCCCAGGTGTTTTAGAAGTGATTTACAAGCTGCTAATTGTTGCTTCAGTGCGTTTTGTTTTGTTTTGTTTTGGTTTGGTTTTTTTAAGTCTGTATGCATGTGTTGCAGTGTAGGGACTTGAATGATATACAGTATTTGCATTTGGGGTTTTAAACTTTTCTTGGTGACGGGATTGACTTTGTTTGTAGAACAGTGTTATTGTCTTTTTGGTACCAAAAACTCCTTTGTAAAATATGGGAAAACACATATCTTCTACGTCTACCTCAATGGTAGGGAAATATTAATGAAGTCTCCACTGGGATGTGTTCTTAACATTGGGAGGATATAAGGGGAGACCCAGTAACTAGAAAAAAAAATGGATCCAATATTTTACAGTTGATGTTATCTTGTAGAAGGGAAGGAAAGTGAGATGTGGTCCCCGATGTTGATTTGTTCTTTACTGTGGGAAATCATCCCAAGTGGCAGAAAGATTGCAGATACGTCCCCAAGGATCCGATGGTTTTGGCATAAAAAAAAAAAAAAAAAAAAAAAAAGGAAAAAGGTTGAAAAGATCCTGGCTTGTAGTATAGAAAGTGATGTTAAAATGTGGAACTGAAGAGGAAAACATAGAATTCATGTGTTAAATTTCTGTGTTAAATTTCTGTATTATCTTTATGTGTGGTCTGGAAGTGTTGATGCAGGTTTAACAAATGAAACAGTAGAAAAAGGGGCCAGAACACCGAACCCCTGGTGGGAGCTGTAGAGTGGGACAGTTGAATTATGAGGGTTTCAGTCCTATTGCAGGGAGAACTGGAAGCTGACAAGACCAGATAGAACAAGGAGCGCTCAAGCCTTGCCCCCCCTACCACTTTGACAAGCAGTAGGGGAACAAACCGGGGATGAGATCGGGGTGTGGTAGAGGAATGGATAAAATAACTGCAATAGGAGAGAGATTGGGAATATCAGTGTGCAAAGTGTGAAGCATGGTGGCACTGGAAAAATGCGTGTCCTTATTCTGAAAAAGAAACAAAAACTGGCAGCACAGCAGATGCCTTTGTCAGAGGTGCAAAGAGGACTGGGGGAGAATTCCGCAGCAGAACCCCTGGTTACAATCCAGCTGGGGACCCAAACCACGGATTTTCTATTTTGATACTGAGCTATTCATTTTAAGTACTGGTAGAAGAAAATTGAGTAAAAAGCATGTAGACAAAATTGGTGCCACAGGGAAAGCTGAAAATAATTTTTTCATTCAATCCTTAACTTTAAGGTGGGTAAAAATGGGGAACTGGCCAATTTTTATATATACCAGAGTGTCCTGTTGCCTTATTGGGGAGAGATTTATTGAGCAAATTGAAAGCACAAATTAATTTTTAAAACTGTGACATTCAATTAAATATACCCTAATCAAAAGCCAGAGAGGCAAGAATTTCTATGTTGCAGACAACTTCAGAGCCATATGAAATCCCTCAAGAAGTGGACAATGCAGTAACCCTTTGGTGTGGGCTGGCGAAGTTCCCGGACATTCAAAAGCAGCAGAACCGGTAAAGATTTTTCTAAAGGAGAGCACCAAACTGGTAAGACAAAAACAGTACCCTTTAAAATTAGAAGCTAGAAGAGGCCTTGAGAAAATGATTGAAAATTTTTTAAAAAAATATCGACTATTAGTCGAATGTGAATCAGAATTCAATACTCCCATTTTACCTGTGAAAAAGCCAGAAAGTGAGGAATATAGGTTAGTACAAGATTTTAATAGCAATAAATTTAATAGTTCAAGATATTCACCCCTTAGTGGCAAACCTGTATCCTCGTTGACAGCTTTAAAAGAAAATCACAAGTGGTTCACTGTATTGAACTTATAGGATGCCTTTTTCTGTATTCTTCTTGACAAAAATAGTCAGGCATATTTTGCCTTTGAACTGCAAAATCCCACAACTAGGCAGAAGACTCAGCTCACCTGGGCAGTGCTACCTCAAGGATTTAAAAATAGCCCAATGATCTTTGGAAATCAATTGGCTAAGGAATTAGAAACATGCAAAATAATTTATCCTGAAAGACTGGTGTTGCAATATGTAGATGATATTTTAATAGCCACAGAAACCAGAGAAGAATATTTCAACTTGACTACTAACCTGCTAAATTTCTTGGGCCAAAGTGATAACAGATTTTCCAAGAAGAAAGCACAGATTGGAAAAGAGACTGTCATGTATTTGGGATTTGAAATCACACAGGGACAAAGACAACTTGGAAATGAGAGAAAAGAGGCAATTTGCCAAATGCCGGAGCCAAAAGGAGCTAAGGAGCTGCAAACATTTCTGGGAATGGCTGGCTGGTGTCACCTGTGGATTAAAGGAATTGAAGGAGGGACCCCTTGTGTGAGAACCTGAAGCTCGAAAGGCATTCCAGAATGTAAAGGTAGCTCTGATGTTCACTCCTGCTCTAGGGTTGCCCGATTTAACCAAACCCTTTGAACTGTTTGTTCATGAAAGACAACATTCGGCCCTCAGAAGAATCCTTTCTCAGAAAAATGGAGAATGAAGAAGACCGGTTGGTTATTTCTCCAAACAATTGGACAATGTTAGCTAAGGATGACCAGGTTGTCTATGGGCTGTAGCAGCAACTGTCCTCCTGACTTAAGAAGCTTGTAAGCTGACAACGGGACACCCAAGAACAGCTTATGTACCGCATATGGTACTTTCTGTTCTGGAACAGAAAGGAGGACACTGGTTATCCCCAAGCAGGATGCTCAAACATCACATTGTCCTGTTGGAACAAGATGATGTCAAATCAAAAACAACTACAACAATAAATCCTGCCATCTTTTTAAGTTCAATAGAAGAAGAAGTTCTAAGTCATGACTGTCTACAGACCATCAAACAAGTTTATTCCAGCAGAAGTAACAGAAGAGTGAACATACCTGACCCAGAATTCGAGATATGTACTGATGGAAGCAGCCTCGTGAGAAATGGAAGAAGATTGGCTGGATATGCAATAACAATAACAAACTCTGTTATTGATGCAAAGCCGCTCTCAGTGAACACCTCAGCACAAAAGGCGGAATTGATAACTAGCCCTCATAAAAGCCCTAAAATGGACAGAA
Source organism: Chlamydotis macqueenii (assembly GCF_036417535.1). Taxonomy (NCBI): domain Eukaryota; kingdom Metazoa; phylum Chordata; class Aves; order Otidiformes; family Otididae; genus Chlamydotis; species Chlamydotis macqueenii. The sequence continues at coordinate 6,012 of NW_028239063.1, forward strand.
CATAAAAAGTGAATATATGGACTGATTTAAAGTATGCTTTTGGAGTAGTACATGCCCATGGAGCCACATGGAAAGAAAGAGGAATGCTGACAGCACAAGGAACATCCATGAAACACCAAGAAGAAATTCTGCAATTGCTCCAAGTGGTGCAGAAACCCAAAGAAGTTGCAATAATGCACTGCAAAGCCCACCAATTTGGGAATTTCCCAGTGAATATTGGAAATAAATTAGTCAATAAAAAGGAAAAGAGGAGAGCAGAAAAAGGCATCATGACAATAATACTAGTTAAAGAAGTGAAATTTGAGCAACAAACCCCAAATTACAGTAAGGTTGATTTGGAATTAGCTAAATCAATTCAAATAAATATGAAAAATGATCATTAGTCCTAAAAATCAAGTTGTGGTCTCACCACAATCAAAGCTAAAAGCATAGAAAAATTCATTGGGAAACAGAGGCAATGATCAGTGATTTAAGAAGACAGGTGATTAGTGTTAGGATGATAAAGCTAATAAAATCAGTAACAAAAAGTGTGAAACTTGTTTAAAGAATAACCCGAGAAATATTAAATAACCACCCCCAGGAACCATATATATGGGAAACTTGCCTGAAAATTATTGGCAGATTGATTTTTCAGAATTGCCACAACAAAATGGATATAGATATCTATTGGTATTAGTAAATATGGCCAAAAGATTTTCTTTTCCTGTCGCACCAATAGGCAAGAGAAGTGGCTAAAAATATGTTAAAAGAGATAATATCATGGTTTGGAATCCCCAAAAGAATATAATCAAATAGAGGTCCTCATTTTGTGTCTGAAATTATTCAAATATTGAGGAAAATTCTGGGAATCAAATTGAATTTACACACTCCTTGAAGGCCACAATCTAATAGACAAGTAAAATTTGTCAGAAAATATCTTTAAAATGGCCTCATGCTCTTCCTTAAGCACTTCCGAGAATCAAGATTCAATCCAGATCTAGGACTAAAATTAGTCCATATGTTAATGTATGGAAAATCTTATCAGACTCTAACCCTTGTTCAAAATGTGACTGCTACTGGGGATAATGAAATGGAATTGTATTTGATATCCCTTGGAAGAACTCTGATATGGATATGGAACTGCCACAGAGCCTCTTTCTTTAGATTCCCCAGTTCATCATTTTTAACCAGGAGATTACGTGTACCTGAAAATTTGGGAATCAGAAACTCTTCAATAAAAATGGAAAGAACCATATCAGGTGCTTCTAGCAATATATACAGCCCCTAAATTTGAAGATATTGATTCTTGGATTCATTATTTGAGAGTCAAGAAGCACAGCCTCCAAAACAGAAACAATGGATTTCTAAAGAAATATGTCATTTAAAGTTAACAGTCTCTCATTTTTAATGAATTAGACAAAATCATATCAAAATAATGAAATCTATCAAAGGAATTTTAGTAGTAATGCTAATAATACTTTTTGGTTTACTGATTATGGAGATTAGTTATAAGTAAATGAGACTTATTGAAAAAAATTAAATAAGTCTCAAAGGGGGGAAATGTTACATGACATAAATGTTGAAAATTAAATATCAGTATGAGGTGATTCTTGCTAACTGTAGAACTGTAGTCACATAGGTTAAGTTTTATACGAAATCTATTTGTCCTTAGAGGGAGTGGGACCCTAGAGATCTTATAATACGCATTTGTTAGAAGCTAGCCTAGCATATCTTTAATACAACGGTAAGTCCCAAACACCCCCAAACACCACCTGCAGAAATAGGCCCTGAGCCATCACTTTGGAGCCAGGAAAATCAAGCAGCACCGCGACCTGTTCTCAAGACCAGATATGGAGATTTCAAGGAGGAGTTTGACCAGCGAATCTGAGGAGGGGGCGTTTTGACGACCACCAAGACCACCAAAAGACCCTCGACTCAAAAGACTGGGCATGCGCGAGTGGGTAGGGAAATGATGTAATGGTTTCTCAGAAAATTTATGTTTATGCATATTATTTCTTGGAATTTAATGAATATGTATAATTAATGTGTATTTAACCCGTGCTGTTGATCAAATGGGTGCGCACGCTAGGTGGAGCGATCCCCCGTGCGCCCAGCGCTGCAATAAAGAAGTGCCTGCTTCTTAACTTCTCATTGCTGTTAAGGAGTTTTATTCCGGATTTCGGTAACAGCTCCATCCGTTCATTTTCGCTCCCGCACCGCCAGGAGAGCGCGGCCGGGCAGAGACAGCCCACACAAGCCTGAGGCGAGTGCAGTCAACAGCATTCCCAGGGGAGGAACGGACAGCCACGGCCTCTGGGAGAGGGAAAGAAGAAGCAGCGACCGTTATTACCGCACGCGGCCCCTGGCCGGAGCGCCTGCTGCCGCAGGGGATTCTCCAGATACACTGAGGTCCCCCCTCGCAGCCTTCAGGGCAGGGCGTGGCCCGGTGCTACGGGACAGGCTTCAGGGGACGCGCCGGAGCGGCGGGCAGCTGCACGGGGCCGGGGGAGGCTCGGGGGGAGCTCTGGCGAGCTGGGGAGGTGCCCGGCGTCTCCGCCCGGGAGGGGGGGCCCCCTCCTGCCCCTCTTCCCTTCTCTCTGCTCTCGGGTCACTCCCCGGGGCTGCCCTCGCCCGGCTCGGCTCCGAGCGGGCGGCTTGAGGCTCCCCGGGCGGGCAGGAGACAGCGCTGCACCCACGAAAGGGGCTCGCTCACCTCACGGGTGCCCTCGGTACTCACCCGTCACCGCCGCCGGGACCCGCCGGCCGCACACCGCCATGCTGCTCCCGGCCGCATGCGCAGTCCGAAGTCAGTGCCTGCCGGGAGACGGGCAGAGCACTGCGCATGCGCGACTCCCGAGCTGCAGTTCCCGCTTTCCGTCACCAGGTGGCAGCAGCCCCCCACCGCTCCGGGCCTGGGTGTTCAGCCGGACGAGCCACGGCCGGTTCCTCCTGACGTGCGGAAAACGGACTCCACAATCTGTAAGATTGTAAAGTAGGTATGCTTATTCAGCGCTGGGCAGCACAGGGGGGTAGTCCCACCAAAACCGTGCGCACCTTACGTGGCAACTCACGTTGGGGGTGGGGGGCACTGGGCAAGTTGGGGAACACAGGCAGCGCCCCCAGGATCCCAAGACAGAGGGGTCATGGGGAGGCAGCGCCAAAAAGGGGGGCGTCGAACAGGGACACAAAACAAGAGTGCAGGGCACGCAACGGGCAAAACACAGGGGAAAAAAAACTCACAAGGGAGGAAAACCTCACACGGTGGGGGGGTGTTTTAGTGAAAAGCATTTGCAAGTGATACAGGGAATTAACGGTCTGCTAAATATTGCTTGATTTAGAAGACTGACTGTCTGCATACTGCTTGATTTAGGAGACTAACTGTCTGCTAGACAATGCCTAACAATCCTCTTTGCCTTGAAACTCACTTAAGCTTATCAGGGACTGGTACTTGTCAAGAAACTGGTATTCAGTCAAGGAGTAATATGTCAAGCAAAGGACATGATAACAGGAGTCGTTCAGAAACTGCTGAAATCCCCAAGTGAAAGGAGAGCATGGGTGAATGACTGAAGTTCATCTAGAGGAAGATCAGACCCCTGAAGAAGTAAACGACCACCAGAGACAGATCTGAAATGCTAACGCAAGTGGTTTTTTAATAACCCCGCCTCGCTTATGCACATGTATGTCTGTATTGTGCAATCCTAGGAATGTGTGTACCTGCACCGGATACATTTTTGGTAAAATGTGCTGTCAGTGTGCGTGCTTTTGGAGAAGCAATCCCCCACGCACCCGGTGCCAAATAAACATGCCTGCTTTATAACTCTCTCCGAGTTGTAGAGTTTGATCCACGCGTCAGGAGGGCTGAGAAACACAGAGCGGGACAGTGGGGACGGATACGAGGGAGAGACGGACACGCAAGGACAAGGGGTACGTGCGGGAAGAAAGGTGCGTAAGGATGACCTATAGCAGGGAGTCCACGCAGGACAATCCACAGCACGTAACTCACCCGGCATAACCTGCACGAGATGACCCACACCGGCCAATGGACCCACACTGCGTAATCCCCAGCGAGAACCCCTCCGTCTCCCACTGGGTCACACCAACTATCCCCAAATTGAGTGGCTTTTTTTTTTTTCCTTGTCCAGAATATTTTTTTTCCCATGGCCAGACTATGCTCCAGACCACACCTCATTTGATTTTTCCTGTGTCTGAATATTTAGTTAAAAGACTACAGAAGGAAAATCGCCACATTCTTAACATTCACTTTAAAATCCATGCGGCAAGTCCCTTAGGAAAAATGCAGTCACGCATCGCAGACGTACCTTGTACTTGCAGACCGCTGCGGCTCCTTTCCATCCATCTCGTACTTTCACGGCCAAGGAAAGGGCGACCACGGTGAAACGCTGGCAGCAGACATTCAGCAGAGAGAGGGAAAAACCCCTTAGTTTGAAGCTAGGCAGGAATCTTCCTTTTGGGGCGAGGTTTCTCAGGACTAAAACCACGTGAAGGACAGAGTATCTTGCAGCACCTTTGGTACAGCTGCTGATACCGGCCTTTAAAGCTTTTGCATTTTTCAGACACCCAGGCCTTTTTTTGACTCATTGGCAGCTTTAGTTTCACTCGAACCGCTGTCCTACATACAGGCAGGGGACAGACACAGATGCCTACATACATTTTCTCAACCCTAAGTACAGCCGAGATCTCCTCACCCTCTATGTGCCAAGTTGAATATTTGTTTGTTAAGGAGCACAGCAACACTTCTGTCCTCGTGAACTGCCTCCGAGCAGAGGAGGGCTCTGGGATTTCCTGGACGCCAGTGCTCCCGCTTTCACTGTCAGCTCCGCACGGCCACCCACCGGAAAAAAGGCCTCAAAATAACGAACGTCAGACGATTGCTGCCACACCAAAAGTGCCAGCACTGAAAGCTCGTGCTGCTCCTCGCCGGCCCTTGCCAGCGCCTCTACAGGCCCACAAACGTTATCCAGCCTAGAGACTGCATAAAAGGCAGACCGCCCCAGGCTGCAACACTCTTGCCCAGCGTACACTGACCAGTAACGTCTCCCCCTTCACCTTCCCGAGAGAGACTGTTCCCAGGGAGCCCTCTTCCTCCCATCAATTTACTACACCCTCCCTGCAGTTTTCAACCTTCTTCCCTCCTCGGCTGTGGTCCCTCAACTTAGCTCTCAAATGGCCAGAAATCAGATTCCATCCTCAAAAGAACAACCCCATGCTAACTAAGATGGCGCTTCCTCGCCCAGCTCCTCATCACCATCTGCAAAAAAAAAAAACCCAAAAATAAAACCTACCAAACAGCACCGCCCTTCAACATCACACCACTTACCACCAATCTCTTCTATGGCACTCTCCTCCTCAAAAGCGCCGCAGTGCTCTGCTCACCGGCTCCACTCATTGCCAAGAAGTCCGACGCTGCAACTGCCGCTCGTGGTGCTTCAGATGCTGAGAGACGCAAAGCTCAACTTACTTTTTCTGGGGTGTAGGTAGAAAAAATAGGTGTCATACCAAGCTAACTAGAAAAGTATGTCATTACATGCAATGACAACATTATCAAAAACCACCTGCTTTAGCTTCCTACAAGAAAACAAATGCTCCAGGCTTCATTTCTAGCAAGACCATGCATGCTATCTAACTTCTACCACAGCTACGTTCTGGACAGGGCTGAATGACAAATGTAGCAGAACGTGGTGGCTCGCACACGTGGCCGACAGAGGCACGGAGCTCCTGGCACTGCGTCCTGGTGTCTGCTCTGTCAGGGAGGGCTCAGATGGACCAGCCACTCCTTGCTGGAGGCACCTGCCTGTGATTCACTCCTCAGTCCCCTCCAGCAGCCATGCCCAGGCGGCCCCCTTTACAGCTGGAGGCCCCTCATACAGCAGGGCCAGGGCCAGGGCCAGGGCCACCCTCAGCCTCACTGGACCCATCTGGGGCTGCCCCACCTCCAGCCCCAGCTGGAGCCCATCAGGAGCAGGGGCCCTTGCCAAAGCCCCACAGCACATCACCCCCTTCCCTGTGCCTGTCCTCAGCCATCAGCTCTGCACCCAGGGGCTGCAAACACATCCAGGGGCACAGAGGAGGTCACAGACAGTGAGATACAGAACAGAAAAAAAAAAACAGTGACAGTACGCAAGACAAAGAGATAGAGAAAGAAAGATAAGAAAAGAAAGAGTGAGATAGGAAGGCAGAGGCACAGGGCAGGCATGCAGAGGCGCAAAGAAAAGCAGGCCAGAAAACAGGCTGGAGAAATTAGTTGGGGGGAGAAGACGGATGCAGATCAGGACAAAGAGATGGAAAAGGCAAAAACAGCAATGGGCCGCAGGACAGAGACAGAGGACAAACAAAGGAAGGAAAGGGAGCAGAACAAAAGTGCAGGGATACAAAACAAAAGGAAGCGGTAGAACAAGAGATTTAAAGGGAGAGAGAAAGGGGGAAGAGCATACAAGAACAGACAGAAGAGGAGAGGCAGAAGGAAACAATAACAACAACAACAAATCACAGCAGCTTGGGAAAGGTAGGGGTCACGGGAGAGGCAGGGAAGGACAGGGACGCACAAGAGAGGAGGCAGAGCCCCAGGGGCCGGGGACTCACCACAGCTCTCACTCCCGGCACTGCTGGGAGAATCTGACAGGTCAGATGCTGCTTTCTGCTTCTCTCCTCTTCTGTAACTCCGACCACTTGGCTGTCCTCCACCTAAGAGAATACGTGGGTGTCTTACAGCTCTTAGACAAAAAGCTTCCTAGACACGTAGCCACCCACCCACGCTCGCTCGCTCGCGCGCTATGTGGCCGTACCGTGCTTCAGGTTCCACGTACAGACTGTGCAGTGCGCACTGGCGGTCTGGCCTGCTGAAGAGTACAAAGAGGGATCCTTCCTCACCCGGAGAGGCAGGCTAGGCTCTCTCTGGCCTGCAGCGGGAGGCAGCTGCTGGCTGGCTGGCCTTTGGTTTCTTCTTCTTCTTTACCTTTCTGTGGCCTCTCCAGCTTCAGCTGCAGCAGCTCCTCTCCACAGGCAGTAAGCGCTCTGTTACATGACATAAATGTTGAAAATTAAATATCAGTATGAGGTGATTCTTGCTAACTGTAGAACTGTAGTCACATAGGTTAAGTTTTATACGAAATCTATTTGTCCTTAGAGGGAGTGGGACCCTAGAGATATTATAATACGCATTTGTTAGAAGCTAGCCTAGCATACCTTTAATACAATGGTAAGTCCCAAACACCCCCAAACACCACCTGCAGAAATAGGCCCTGAGCCATCACTTTGGAGCCAGGAAAATCAAGCAGCACCACGACCTGTTCTCAAGACCAGATATGGAGATTTCAAGGAGGAGTTTGACCAGCGAATTTGAGGCGGGGGCGTTTTGACGACCACCAAGACCACCAAAAGACCCTCGACTCAAAAGACTGGGCATGCGCGAGTGGGTAGGGAAATGATGTAATGGTTTCTCAGAAAATTTATGTTTATGCATATTATTTCTTGGAATTTAATGAATATGTATAATTAATGTGTATTTAACCCGTGCTGCTGATCAAATGGGTGCGCACGCTAGGTGGAGCGATCCCCCGTGCGCCCAGCGCTGCAATAAAGAAGTGCCTGCTTCTTAACTTCTCGTTGCTGTTAAGGAGTTTTATTCCGGATTTCGGTAACAGTTTTGGCGACCCAGATGGGACCTTGCGAGTGAGACTGAACGAGATCGAGTGTTGATCGAACTCCAGCCGGCACCGAGGTATTCTCGGGGAGACCCATCGCTCTCGACTCACAAAGCTCCTCGCAACGTTCCCTGGAGAAAAGGGTAAGGCACTTCTTCTTTGAAATCTGTCTGCTCTGGATAGCCTGCCCGTAAGGCGCGGCGAAAGCTTCGCAGGGTTGGGGCTTAGAGGGTACCCGTTTGGTTTGGAAGCCTAGGCGTCTGCCCGTAAGTCATAAGCGAAAGCTATTGCTGGGTTGGACATTTGTGTATTTGGGACAATTGTCATTTGCATTTGTTTGGTTTTTGTATTTGGGACAATTGTCATTTGCATTTATCTGGTATTTGGCATTTAGTCTAAATTGTTTAAGAGTAAGAGTATGGGGAGTATTGGTAAGATTTGTACATAGCTTGGAAAGGGGCCCCAGGGTGTTTTAGAAGTGATTTACAAGCTGGTAATTGTTGCTTCAGTGCGTTTTGTTTTGTTTTGTTTTGTTTTGTTTTTAAGTCTGTATGCATGTGTTGCAGTGTAGGGACTTGAATGATATACAGTATTGCATTTGGGGTTTTAAACTTTTCTTGGTGACGGGATTGACTTTGTTTGTAGAACAGTGTTATTGTCTTTTTGGTACCAAAAACTCCTTTGTAAAATATGGGAAAACACATATCTTCTACGTCTACCTCAATGGTAGGGGAAATATTAATGAAGTCTCCACTGGGATGTGTTCTTAAACATTGGGAGGATATAAGGGGAGACCCAGTAACTAGAAAAAAAAATTGATACAATATTTTACAGTTGATGTTATCTTGTAGAAGGGAAGGAAAGTGAGATGTGGTCCCCGATGTTGATTTGTTCTTTACTTTGGGAAATCATCCCAAGTGGCAGAAAGATTGCAGATACGTCCCCAAGGATCCGATGGTTTTGGCATTAAAAAAAAAAAAAAAAAAAAAAAAAAGGGAAAAGGTTGAAAAGATCCTGGCTTGTAGTATAGAAAGTGATGTTTAAAATGTGGAACTGAAGAGGAAAACATAGAATTCAGGTGTTAAATTTCTGTGTTAAATTTCTGTATTATCTTTATGTGCGGTCTGGAAGTGTTGATGCAGGTTTAACAAATGAAACAGTAGAAAAAGGGGCCAGAACACCGAACCCCCGGTGGGAGCTGTAGAGTGGGACAGTTGAATTATGAGGGTTTCAGTCCTATTGCAGGGAGAACTGGAAGCTGACAAGACCAGATAGAACAAGGAGCGGCTCAAGCCTTGCCCCCCCTACCACTTCGACAAGCAGTAGGGGAACAAACCGGGGATGAGATCGGGGTGTGGTAGAGGAATGGATAAAATAACTGCAATAGGAGAGAGATTGGGAATATCAGTGTGCAAAGTGTGAAGCATGGTGGCACTGGAAAAATGCGTGTCCTTATTCTGAAAAAGAAACAAAAAACTGGCAGCACAGCAGATGCCTTTGTCAGAGGTGCAAAGAGGACTGGGGGAGAATTCCGCAGCAGAACCCCTGGTTACAATCCAGCTGGGGACCCAAACCATGGATTTTCTATTTTGATACTGGAGCTATTCATTTTAAGTACTGGTAGAAGAAAATTGAGTAAAAAGCATGTAGACAAAATTGGTGCCACAGGGAAAGCTGAAAATAATTTTTTCATTCAATCCTTAACTTTAAGGTGGGTAAAAATGGGGAACTGGCCAATTTTTATATATACCAGAGTGTCCTGTTGCCTTATTGGGGAGAGATTTATTGAGCAAATTGAAAGCACAAATTAATTTTTAAAACTGTGACATTCAATTAAATATACCCTAATCAAAAGCCAGAGAGGCAAGAATTTCTATGTTGCAGACAACTTCAGAGCCATATGAAATCCCTCAAGAAGTGGACAATGCAGTAACCCTTTGGTGTGGGCTGGCGAAGTTCCCGGACATTCAAAAGCAGCAGAACCGGTAAAGATTTTTCTAAAGGAGAGCACCAAACTGGTAAGACAAAAACAGTACCCTTTAAAATTAGAAGCTAGAAGAGGCCTTGAGAAAATGATTGAAAATTTTTTAAAAAAATATCGACTATTAGTCGAATGTGAATCAGAATTCAATACTCCCATTTTACCTGTGAAAAAGCCAGAAAGTGAGGAATATAGGTTAGTACAAGATTTTAATAGCAATAAATTTAATAGTTCAAGATATTCACCCCTTAGTGGCAAACCTGTATCCTCGTTGACAGCTTTAAAAGAAAATCACAAGTGGTTCACTGTATTGAACTTATAGGATGCCTTTTTCTGTATTCTTCTTGACAAAAATAGTCAGGCATATTTTGCCTTTGAACTGCAAAATCCCACAACTGGGCAGAAGACTCAGCTCACCTGGGCAGTGCTACCTCAAGGATTTAAAAATAGCCCAATGATCTTTGGAAATCAATTGGCTAAGGAATTAGAAACATGCAAAATAATTTATCCTGAAAGACTGGTGTTGCAATATGTAGATGATATTTTAATAGCCACAGAAACCAGAGAAGAATATTTCAACTTGACTACTAACCTGCTAAATTTCTTGGGCCAAAGTGATAACAGATTTTCCAAGAAGAAAGCACAGATTGGAAAAGAGACTGTCATGTATTTGGGATTTGAAATCACACAGGGACAAAGACAACTTGGAAATGAGAGAAAAGAGGCAATTTGCCAAATGCCGGAGCCAAAAGGAGCTAAGGAGCTGCAAACATTTCTGGGAATGGCTGGCTGGTGTCACCTGTGGATTAAAGGAATTGAAGGAGGGACCCCTTGTGTGAGAACCTGAAGCTCGAAAGGCATTCCAGAATGTAAAGGTAGCTCTGATGTTCACTCCTGCTCTAGGGTTGCCCGATTTAACCAAACCCTTTGAACTGTTTGTTCATGAAAGACAACATTCGGCCCTCAGAAGAATCCTTTCTCAGAAAAATGGAGAATGAAGAAGACCGGTTGGTTATTTCTCCAAACAATTGGACAATGTTAGCTAAGGATGACCAGGTTGTCTATGGGCTGTAGCAGCAACTGTCCTCCTGACTTAAGAAGCTTGTAAGCTGACAACGGGACACCCAAGAACAGCTTATGTACCGCATATGGTACTTTCTGTTCTGGAACAGAAAGGAGGACACTGGTTATCCCCAAGCAGGATGCTCAAACATCACATTGTCCTGTTGGAACAAGATGATGTCAAATCAAAAACAACTACAACAATAAATCCTGCCATCTTTTTAAGTTCAATAGAAGAAGAAGTTCTAAGTCATGACTGTCTACAGACCATCAAACAAGTTTATTCCAGCAGAAGTAACAGAAGAGTGAACATACCTGACCCAGAATTCGAGATATGTACTGATGGAAGCAGCCTCGTGAGAAATGGAAGAAGATTGGCTGGATATGCAATAACAATAACAAACTCTGTTATTGATGCAAAGCCGCTCTCAGTGAACACCTCAGCACAAAAGGCGGAATTGATAACTAGCCCTCATAAAAGCCCTAAAATGGACAGAACATAAAAAGTGAATATATGGACTGATTTAAAGTATGCTTTTGGAGTAGTACATGCCCATGGAGCCACATGGAAAGAAAGAGGAATGCTGACAGCACAAGGAACATCCATGAAACACCAAGAAGAAATTCTGCAATTGCTCCAAGTGGTGCAGAAACCCAAAGAAGTTGCAATAATGCACTGCAAAGCCCACCAATTTGGGAATTTCCCAGTGAATATTGGAAATAAATTAGTCAATAAAAAGGAAAAGAGGAGAGCAGAAAAAGGCATCATGACAATAATACTAGTTAAAGAAGTGAAATTTGAGCAACAAACCCCAAATTACAGTAAGGTTGATTTGGAATTAGCTAAATCAATTCAAATAAATATGAAAAATGATCATTAGTCCTAAAAATCAAGTTGTGGTCTCACCACAATCAAAGCTAAAAGCATAGAAAAATTCATTGGGAAACAGAGGCAATGATCAGTGATTTAAGAAGACAGGTGATTAGTGTTAGGATGATAAAGCTAATAAAATCAGTAACAAAAAGTGTGAAACTTGTTTAAAGAATAACCCGAGAAATATTAAATAACCACCCCCAGGAACCATATATATGGGAAACTTGCCTGAAAATTATTGGCAGATTGATTTTTCAGAATTGCCACAACAAAATGGATATAGATATCTATTGGTATTAGTAAATATGGCCAAAAGATTTTCTTTTCCTGTCGCACCAATAGGCAAGAGAAGTGGCTAAAAATATGTTAAAAGAGATAATATCATGGTTTGGAATCCCCAAAAGAATATAATCAAATAGAGGTCCTCATTTTGTGTCTGAAATTATTCAAATATTGAGGAAAATTCTGGGAATCAAATTGAATTTACACACTCCTTGAAGGCCACAATCTAATAGACAAGTAAAATTTGTCAGAAAATATCTTTAAAATGGCCTCATGCTCTTCCTTAAGCACTTCCGAGAATCAAGATTCAATCCAGATCTAGGACTAAAATTAGTCCATATGTTAATGTATGGAAAATCTTATCAGACTCTAACCCTTGTTCAAAATGTGACTGCTACTGGGGATAATGAAATGGAATTGTATTTGATATCCCTTGGAAGAACTCTGATATGGATATGGAACTGCCACAGAGCCTCTTTCTTTAGATTCCCCAGTTCATCATTTTTAACCAGGAGATTACGTGTACCTGAAAATTTGGGAATCAGAAACTCTTCAATAAAAATGGAAAGAACCATATCAGGTGCTTCTAGCAATATATACAGCCCCTAAATTTGAAGATATTGATTCTTGGATTCATTATTTGAGAGTCAAGAAGCACAGCCTCCAAAACAGAAACAATGGATTTCTAAAGAAATATGTCATTTAAAGTTAACAGTCTCTCATTTTTAATGAATTAGACAAAATCATATCAAAATAATGAAATCTATCAAAGGAATTTTAGTAGTAATGCTAATAATACTTTTTGGTTTACTGATTATGGAGATTAGTTATAAGTAAATGAGACTTATTGAAAAAAATTAAATAAGTCTCAAAGGGGGGAAATGTTACATGACATAAATGTTGAAAATTAAATATCAGTATGAGCTGATTCTTGCTAACTGTAGAACTGTAGTCACATAGGTTAAGTTTTATACGAAATCTATTTGTCCTTAGAGGGAGTGGGACCCTAGAGATCTTATAATACGCATTTGTTAGAAGCTAGCCTAGCATATCTTTAATACAATGGTAAGTCCCAAACACCCCCAAACACCACCTGCAGAAATAGGCCCTGAGCCATCACTTTGGAGCCAGGAAAATCAAGCAGCACCGCGACCTGTTCTCAAGACCAGATATGGAGATTTCAAGGAGGAGTTTGACCAGCGAATCTGAGGAGGGGGCGTTTTGACGACCACCAAGACCACCAAAAGACCCTCGACTCAAAAGACTGGGCATGCGCGAGTGGGTAGGGAAATGATGTAATGGTTTCTCAGAAAATTTATGTTTATGCATATTATTTCTTGGAATTTAATGAATATGTATAATTAATGTGTATTTAACCCGTGCTGTTGATCAAATGGGTGCGCACGCTAGGTGGAGCGATCCCCCGTGCGCCCAGCGCTGCAATAAAGAAGTGCCTGCTTCTTAACTTCTCATTGCTGTTAAGGAGTTTTATTCCGGATTTCGGTAACAGCTCCATCCGTTCATTTTCGCTCCCGCACCGCCAGGAGAGCGCGGCCGGGCAGAGACAGCCCACACAAGCCTGAGGCGAGTGCAGTCAACAGCATTCCCAGGGGAGGAACGGACAGCCACGGCCTCTGGGAGAGGGAAAGAAGAAGCAGCGACCGTTATTACCGCACGCGGCCCCTGGCCGGAGCGCCTGCTGCCGCAGGGGATTCTCCAGATACACTGAGGTCCCCCCTCGCAGCCTTCAGGGCAGGGCGTGGCCCGGTGCTACGGGACAGGCTTCAGGGGACGCGCCGGAGCGGCGGGCAGCTGCACGGGGCCGGGGGAGGCTCGGGGGGAGCTCTGGCGAGCTGGGGAGGTGCCCGGCGTCTCCGCCCGGGAGGGGGGGCCCCCTCCTGCCCCTCTTCCCTTCTCTCTGCTCTCGGGTCACTCCCCGGGGCTGCCCTCGCCCGGCTCGGCTCCGAGCGGGCGGCTTGAGGCTCCCCGGGCGGGCAGGAGACAGCGCTGCAGCCACGAAAGGGGCTCGCTCACCTCACGGGTGCCCTCGGTACTCACCCGTCACCGCCGCCGGGACCCGCCGGCCGCACACCGCCATGCTGCTCCCGGCCGCATGCGCAGTCCGAAGTCAGTGCCTGCCGGGAGACGGGCAGAGCACTGCGCATGCGCGACTCCCGAGCTGCAGTTCCCGCTTTCCGTCACCAGGTGGCAGCAGCCCCCCACCGCTCCGGGCCTGGGTGTTCAGCCGGACGAGCCACGGCCGGTTCCTCCTGACGTGCGGAAAACGGACTCCACAATCTGTAAGATTGTAAAGTAGGTATGCTTATTCAGCGCTGGGCAGCACAGGGGAGTAGTCCCACCAAAACCGTGCGCACCTTACGTGGCAACTCACGTTGGGGGTGGGGGGCACTGGGCAAGTTGGGGAACACAGGCAGCGCCCCCAGGATCCCAAGACAGAGGGGTCATGGGGAGGCAGCGCCAAAAAGGGGGGCGTCGAACAGGGACACAAAACAAGAGTGCAGGGCACGCAACGGGCAAAACACAGGGGAAAAAAAACTCACAAGGGAGGAAAACCTCACACGGTGGGGGGGTGTTTTAGTGAAAAGCATTTGCAAGTGATACAGGGAATTAACGGTCTGCTAAATATTGCTTGATTTAGAAGACTGACTGTCTGCATACTGCTTGATTTAGGAGACTAACTGTCTGCTAGACAATGCCTAACAATCCTCTTTGCCTTGAAACTCACTTAAGCTTATCAGGGACTGGTACTTGTCAAGAAACTGGTATTCAGTCAAGGAGTAATATGTCAAGCAAAGGACATGATAACAGGAGTCGTTCAGAAACTGCTGAAATCCCCAAGTGAAAGGAGAGCATGGGTGAATGACTGAAGTTCATCTAGAGGAAGATCAGACCCCTGAAGAAGTAAACGACCACCAGAGACAGATCTGAAATGCTAACGCAAGTGGTTTTTTAATAACCCCGCCTCGCTTATGCACATGTATGTCTGTATTGTGCAATCCTAGGAATGTGTGTACCTGCACCGGATACATTTTTGGTAAAATGTGCTGTCAGTGTGCGTGCTTTTGGAGAAGCAATCCCCCACGCACCCGGTGCCAAATAAACATGCCTGCTTTATAACTCTCTCCGAGTTGTAGAGTTTGATCCACGCGTCAGGAGGGCTGAGAAACACAGAGCGGGACAGTGGGGACGGATACGAGGGAGAGACGGACACGCAAGGACAAGGGGTACGTGCGGGAAGAAAGGTGCGTAAGGATGACCTATAGCAGGGAGTCCACGCAGGACAATCCACAGCACGTAACTCACCCGGCATAACCTGCACGAGATGACCCACACCGGCCAATGGACCCACACTGCGTAATCCCCAGCGAGAACCCCTCCGTCTCCCACTGGGTCACACCAACTATCCCCAAATTGAGTGGCTTTTTTTTTTTTCCTTGTCCAGAATATTTTTTTTCCCATGGCCAGACTATGCTCCAGACCACACCTCATTTGATTTTTCCTGTGTCTGAATATTTAGTTAAAAGACTACAGAAGGAAAATCGCCACATTCTTAACATTCACTTTAAAATCCATGCGGCAAGTCCCTTAGGAAAAATGCAGTCACGCATCGCAGACGTACCTTGTACTTGCAGACCGCTGCGGCTCCTTTCCATCCATCTCGTACTTTCACGGCCAAGGAAAGGGCGACCACGGTGAAACGCTGGCAGCAGACATTCAGCAGAGAGAGGGAAAAACCCCTTAGTTTGAAGCTAGGCAGGAATCTTCCTTTTGGGGCGAGGTTTCTCAGGACTAAAACCACGTGAAGGACAGAGTATCTTGCAGCACCTTTGGTACAGCTGCTGATACCGGCCTTTAAAGCTTTTGCATTTTTCAGACACCCAGGCCTTTTTTTGACTCATTGGCAGCTTTAGTTTCACTCGAACCGCTGTCCTACATACAGGCAGGGGACAGACACAGATGCCTACATACATTTTCTCAACCCTAAGTACAGCCGAGATCTCCTCACCCTCTATGTGCCAAGTTGAATATTTGTTTGTTAAGGAGCACAGCAACACTTCTGTCCTCGTGAACTGCCTCCGAGCAGAGGAGGGCTCTGGGATTTCCTGGACGCCAGTGCTCCCGCTTTCACTGTCAGCTCCGCACGGCCACCCACCGGAAAAAAGGCCTCAAAATAACGAACGTCAGACGATTGCTGCCACACCAAAAGTGCCAGCACTGAAAGCTCGTGCTGCTCCTCGCCGGCCCTTGCCAGCGCCTCTACAGGCCCACAAACGTTATCCAGCCTAGAGACTGCATAAAAGGCAGACCGCCCCAGGCTGCAACACTCTTGCCCAGCGTACACTGACCAGTAACGTCTCCCCCTTCACCTTCCCGAGAGAGACTGTTCCCAGGGAGCCCTCTTCCTCCCATCAATTTACTACACCCTCCCTGCAGTTTTCAACCTTCTTCCCTCCTCGGCTGTGGTCCCTCAACTTAGCTCTCAAATGGCCAGAAATCAGATTCCATCCTCAAAAGAACAACCCCATGCTAACTAAGATGGCGCTTCCTCGCCCAGCTCCTCATCACCATCTGCAAAAAAAAAAAACCCAAAAATAAAACCTACCAAACAGCACCGCCCTTCAACATCACACCACTTACCACCAATCTCTTCTATGGCACTCTCCTCCTCAAAAGCGCCGCAGTGCTCTGCTCACCGGCTCCACTCATTGCCAAGAAGTCCGACGCTGCAACTGCCGCTCGTGGTGCTTCAGATGCTGAGAGACGCAAAGCTCAACTTACTTTTTCTGGGGTGTAGGTAGAAAAAATAGGTGTCATACCAAGCTAACTAGAAAAGTATGTCATTACATGCAATGACAACATTATCAAAAACCACCTGCTTTAGCTTCCTACAAGAAAACAAATGCTCCAGGCTTCATTTCTAGCAAGACCATGCATGCTATCTAACTTCTACCACAGCTACGTTCTGGACAGGGCTGAATGACAAATGTAGCAGAACGTGGTGGCTCGCACACGTGGCCGACAGAGGCACGGAGCTCCTGGCACTGCGTCCTGGTGTCTGCTCTGTCAGGGAGGGCTCAGATGGACCAGCCACTCCTTGCTGGAGGCACCTGCCTGTGATTCACTCCTCAGTCCCCTCCAGCAGCCATGCCCAGGCGGCCCCCTTTACAGCTGGAGGCCCCTCATACAGCAGGGCCAGGGCCAGGGCCAGGGCCACCCTCAGCCTCACTGGACCCATCTGGGGCTGCCCCACCTCCAGCCCCAGCTGGAGCCCATCAGGAGCAGGGGCCCTTGCCAAAGCCCCACAGCACATCACCCCCTTCCCTGTGCCTGTCCTCAGCCATCAGCTCTGCACCCAGGGGCTGCAAACACATCCAGGGGCACAGAGGAGGTCACAGACAGTGAGATACAGAACAGAAAAAAAAAAACAGTGACAGTACGCAAGACAAAGAGATAGAGAAAGAAAGATAAGAAAAGAAAGAGTGAGATAGGAAGGCAGAGGCACAGGGCAGGCATGCAGAGGCGCAAAGAAAAGCAGGCCAGAAAACAGGCTGGAGAAATTAGTTGGGGGGAGAAGACGGATGCAGATCAGGACAAAGAGATGGAAAAGGCAAAAACAGCAATGGGCCGCAGGACAGAGACAGAGGACAAACAAAGGAAGGAAAGGGAGCAGAACAAAAGTGCAGGGATACAAAACAAAAGGAAGCGGTAGAACAAGAGATTTAAAGGGAGAGAGAAAGGGGGAAGAGCATACAAGAACAGACAGAAGAGGAGAGGCAGAAGGAAACAATAACAACAACAACAAATCACAGCAGCTTGGGAAAGGTAGGGGTCACGGGAGAGGCAGGGAAGGACAGGGACGCACAAGAGAGGAGGCAGAGCCCCAGGGGCCGGGGACTCACCACAGCTCTCACTCCCGGCACTGCTGGGAGAATCTGACAGGTCAGATGCTGCTTTCTGCTTCTCTCCTCTTCTGTAACTCCGACCACTTGGCTGTCCTCCACCTAAGAGAATACGTGGGTGTCTTACAGCTCTTAGACAAAAAGCTTCCTAGACACGTAGCCACCCACCCACGCTCGCTCGCTCGCGCGCTATGTGGCCGTACCGTGCTTCAGGTTCCACGTACAGACTGTGCAGTGCGCACTGGCGGTCTGGCCTGCTGAAGAGTACAAAGAGGGATCCTTCCTCACCCGGAGAGGCAGGCTAGGCTCTCTCTGGCCTGCAGCGGGAGGCAGCTGCTGGCTGGCTGGCCTTTGGTTTCTTCTTCTTCTTTACCTTTCTGTGGCCTCTCCAGCTTCAGCTGCAGCAGCTCCTCTCCACAGGCAGTAAGCGCTCTGTTACATGACATAAATGTTGAAAATTAAATATCAGTATGAGGTGATTCTTGCTAACTGTAGAACTGTAGTCACATAGGTTAAGTTTTATACGAAATCTATTTGTCCTTAGAGGGAGTGGGACCCTAGAGATATTATAATACGCATTTGTTAGAAGCTAGCCTAGCATACCTTTAATACAATGGTAAGTCCCAAACACCCCCAAACACCACCTGCAGAAATAGGCCCTGAGCCATCACTTTGGAGCCAGGAAAATCAAGCAGCACCACGACCTGTTCTCAAGACCAGATATGGAGATTTCAAGGAGGAGTTTGACCAGCGAATTTGAGGCGGGGGCGTTTTGACGACCACCAAGACCACCAAAAGACCCTCGACTCAAAAGACTGGGCATGCGCGAGTGGGTAGGGAAATGATGTAATGGTTTCTCAGAAAATTTATGTTTATGCATATTATTTCTTGGAATTTAATGAATATGTATAATTAATGTGTATTTAACCCGTGCTGCTGATCAAATGGGTGCGCACGCTAGGTGGAGCGATCCCCCGTGCGCCCAGCGCTGCAATAAAGAAGTGCCTGCTTCTTAACTTCTCGTTGCTGTTAAGGAGTTTTATTCCGGATTTCGGTAACAGTTTTGGCGACCCAGATGGGACCTTGCGAGTGAGACTGAACGAGATCGAGTGTTGATCGAACTCCAGCCGGCACCGAGGTATTCTCGGGGAGACCCATCGCTCTCGACTCACAAAGCTCCTCGCAACGTTCCCTGGAGAAAAGGGTAAGGCACTTCTTCTTTGAAATCTGTCTGCTCTGGATAGCCTGCCCGTAAGGCGCGGCGAAAGCTTCGCAGGGTTGGGGCTTAGAGGGTACCCGTTTGGTTTGGAAGCCTAGGCGTCTGCCCGTAAGTCATAAGCGAAAGCTATTGCTGGGTTGGACATTTGTGTATTTGGGACAATTGTCATTTGCATTTGTTTGGTTTTTGTATTTGGGACAATTGTCATTTGCATTTATCTGGTATTTGGCATTTAGTCTAAATTGTTTAAGAGTAAGAGTATGGGGAGTATTGGTAAGATTTGTACATAGCTTGGAAAGGGCCCCAGGGTGTTTTAGAAGTGATTTACAAGCTGCTAATTGTTGCTTCAGTGCGTTTTGTTTTGTTTTGTTTTGTTTTGTTTTTAAGTCTGTATGCATGTGTTGCAGTGTAGGGACTTGAATGATATACAGTATTGCATTTGGGGTTTTAAACTTTTCTTGGTGACGGGATTGACTTTGTTTGTAGAACAGTGTTATTGTCTTTTTGGTACCAAAAACTCCTTTGTAAAATATGGGAAAACACATATCTTCTACGTCTACCTCAATGGTAGGGGAAATATTAATGAAGTCTCCACTGGGATGTGTTCTTAAACATTGGGAGGATATAAGGGGAGACCCAGTAACTAGAAAAAAAAATTGATACAATATTTTACAGTTGATGTTATCTTGTAGAAGGGAAGGAAAGTGAGATGTGGTCCCCGATGTTGATTTGTTCTTTACTTTGGGAAATCATCCCAAGTGGCAGAAAGATTGCAGATACGTCCCCAAGGATCCGATGGTTTTGGCATTAAAAAAAAAAAAAAAAAAAAAAAAAAGGGAAAAGGTTGAAAAGATCCTGGCTTGTAGTATAGAAAGTGATGTTTAAAATGTGGAACTGAAGAGGAAAACATAGAATTCAGGTGTTAAATTTCTGTGTTAAATTTCTGTATTATCTTTATGTGCGGTCTGGAAGTGTTGATGCAGGTTTAACAAATGAAACAGTAGAAAAAGGGGCCAGAACACCGAACCCCCGGTGGGAGCTGTAGAGTGGGACAGTTGAATTATGAGGGTTTCAGTCCTATTGCAGGGAGAACTGGAAGCTGACAAGACCAGATAGAACAAGGAGCGGCTCAAGCCTTGCCCCCCCTACCACTTCGACAAGCAGTAGGGGAACAAACCGGGGATGAGATCGGGGTGTGGTAGAGGAATGGATAAAATAACTGCAATAGGAGAGAGATTGGGAATATCAGTGTGCAAAGTGTGAAGCATGGTGGCACTGGAAAAATGCGTGTCCTTATTCTGAAAAAGAAACAAAAAACTGGCAGCACAGCAGATGCCTTTGTCAGAGGTGCAAAGAGGACTGGGGGAGAATTCCCCAGCAGAACCCCTGGTTACAATCCAGCTGGGGACCCAAACCATGGATTTTCTATTTTGATACTGGAGCTATTCATTTTAAGTACTGGTAGAAGAAAATTGAGTAAAAAGCATGTAGACAAAATTGGTGCCACAGGGAAAGCTGAAAATAATTTTTTCATTCAATCCTTAACTTTAAGGTGGGTAAAAATGGGGAACTGGCCAATTTTTATATATACCAGAGTGTCCTGTTGCCTTATTGGGGAGAGATTTATTGAGCAAATTGAAAGCACAAATTAATTTTTAAAACTGTGACATTCAATTAAATATACCCTAATCAAAAGCCAGAGAGGCAAGAATTTCTATGTTGCAGACAACTTCAGAGCCATATGAAATCCCTCAAGAAGTGGACAATGCAGTAACCCTTTGGTGTGGGCTGGCGAAGTTCCCGGACATTCAAAAGCAGCAGAACCGGTAAAGATTTTTCTAAAGGAGAGCACCAAACTGGTAAGACAAAAACAGTACCCTTTAAAATTAGAAGCTAGAAGAGGCCTTGAGAAAATGATTGAAAATTTTTTAAAAAAATATCGACTATTAGTCGAATGTGAATCAGAATTCAATACTCCCATTTTACCTGTGAAAAAGCCAGAAAGTGAGGAATATAGGTTAGTACAAGATTTTAATAGCAATAAATTTAATAGTTCAAGATATTCACCCCTTAGTGGCAAACCTGTATCCTCGTTGACAGCTTTAAAAGAAAATCACAAGTGGTTCACTGTATTGAACTTATAGGATGCCTTTTTCTGTATTCTTCTTGACAAAAATAGTCAGGCATATTTTGCCTTTGAACTGCAAAATCCCACAACTGGGCAGAAGACTCAGCTCACCTGGGCAGTGCTACCTCAAGGATTTAAAAATAGCCCAATGATCTTTGGAAATCAATTGGCTAAGGAATTAGAAACATGCAAAATAATTTATCCTGAAAGACTGGTGTTGCAATATGTAGATGATATTTTAATAGCCACAGAAACCAGAGAAGAATATTTCAACTTGACTACTAACCTGCTAAATTTCTTGGGCCAAAGTGATAACAGATTTTCCAAGAAGAAAGCACAGATTGGAAAAGAGACTGTCATGTATTTGGGATTTGAAATCACACAGGGACAAAGACAACTGGGAAATGAGAGAAAAGAGGCAATTTGCCAAATGCCGGAGCCAAAAGGAGCTAAGGAGCTGCAAACGTTTCTGGGAATGGCTGGCTGGTGTCACCTGTGGATTAAAGGAATTGAAGGAGGGACCCCTTGTGTGAGAACCTGAAGCTCGAAAGGCATTCCAGAATGTAAAGGTAGCTCTGATGTTCACTCCTGCTCTAGGGTTGCCTGATTTAACCAAACCCTTTGAACTGTTTGTTCATGAAAGACAACATTCGGCCCTCAGAAGAATGCTTTCTCAGAAAAATGGAGAATGAAGAAGACCGGTTGGTTATTTCTCCAAACAATTGGACAATGTTAGCTAAGGATGACCAGGTTGTCTATGGGCTGTAGCAGCAACTGTCCTCCTGACTTAAGAAGCTTGTAAGCTGACAACGGGACACCCAAGAACAGCTTATGTACCGCATATGGTACTTTCTGTTCTGGAACAGAAAGGAGGACACTGGTTATCCCCAAGCAGGATGCTCAAACATCACATTGTCCTGTTGGAACAAGATGATGTCAAATCAAAAACAACTACAACAATAAATCCTGCCATCTTTTTAAGTTCAATAGAAGAAGAAGTTCTAAGTCATGACTGTCTACAGACCATCAAACAAGTTTATTCCAGCAGAAGTAACAGAAGAGTGAACATACCTGACCCAGAATTCGAGATATGTACTGATGGAAGCAGCCTCGTGAGAAATGGAAGAAGATTGGCTGGATATGCAATAACAATAACAAACTCTGTTATTGATGCAAAGCCGCTCTCAGTGAACACCTCAGCACAAAAGGCGGAATTGATAACTAGCCCTCATAAAAGCCCTAAAATGGACAGAACATAAAAAGTGAATATATGGACTGATTTAAAGTATGCTTTTGGAGTAGTACATGCCCATGGAGCCACATGGAAAGAAAGAGGAATGCTGACAGCACAAGGAACATCCATGAAACACCAAGAAGAAATTCTGCAATTGCTCCAAGTGGTGCAGAAACCCAAAGAAGTTGCAATAATGCACTGCAAAGCCCACCAATTTGGGAATTTCCCAGTGAATATTGGAAATAAATTAGTCAATAAAAAGGCAAAGAAGAGAGCAGAAAAAGGCATCATGACAATAATACTAGTTAAAGAAGTGAAATTTGAACAACAAACCCCAAATTACAGTAAGGTTGATTTGGAATTAGCTAAATCAATTCAAATAAATATGAAAAATGATCATTAGTCCTAAAAATCAAGTTGTGGTCTCACCACAATCAAAGCTAAAAGCATAGAAAAATTCATTGGGAAACAGAGGCAATGATCAGTGATTTAAGAAGACAGGTGATTAGTGTTAGGATGATAAAGCTAATAAAATCAGTAACAAAAAGTGTGAAACTTGTTTAAAGAATAACCCGAGAAATATTAAATAACCACCCCCAGGAACCATATATATGGGAAACTTGCCTGAAAATTATTGGCAGATTGATTTTTCAGAATTGCCACAACAAAATGGATATAGATATCTATTGGTATTAGTAAATATGGCCAAAAGATTTTCTTTTCCTGTCGCACCAATAGGCAAGAGAAGTGGCTAAAAATATGTTAAAAGAGATAATATCATGGTTTGGAATCCCCAAAAGAATATAATCAAATAGAGGTCCTCATTTTGTGTCTGAAATTATTCAAATATTGAGGAAAATTCTGGGAATCAAATTGAATTTACACACTCCTTGAAGGCCACAATCTAATAGACAAGTAAAATTTGTCAGAAAATATCTTTAAAATGGCCTCATGCTCTTCCTTAAGCACTTCCGAGAATCAAGATTCAATCCAGATCTAGGACTAAAATTAGTCCATATGTTAATGTATGGAAAATCTTATCAGACTCTAACCCTTGTTCAAAATGTGACTGCTACTGGGGATAATGAAATGGAATTGTATTTGATATCCCTTGGAAGAACTCTGATATGGATATGGAACTGCCACAGAGCCTCTTTCTTTAGATTCCCCAGTTCATCATTTTAACCAGGAGATTATGTGTACCTGAAAATTTGGGAATCAGAAACTCTTCAATAAGAATGGAAAGAACCATATCAGGTGCTTCTAGCAATATATACAGCCCCTAAATTTGAAGATATTGATTCTTGGATTCATTATTTGAGAGTCAAGAAGCACAGCCTCCAAAACAGAAACAATGGATTTCTAAAGAAACATGTCATTTAAAGTTAACAGTCTCTCATTTTTAATGAATTAGACAAAATCATATCAAAAATAATGAAATCTATCAAAGGAATTTTAGTAGTAATGCTAATAATACTTTTTGGTTTACTGATTATGGAGATTAGTTATAAGTAAATGAGACTTATTGAAAAAAAATTAAATAAGTCTCAAAGGGGGGAAATGTTACATGACATAAACATTGAAAATTAAATATCAATATGAGGTGATTCTTGCTAACTATAGAACTGTAGTCACATAGGTTAAATCTTCATAAAATTTGTTTGTTCCTAAAGGGAGTGGGACCCTAGAGATCTTATAATACGCATTTGTTAGAAGCTAGCCTAGCATATCTTTAATACAATGGTAAGTCCCAAACACCCCCAAACACCACCTGCAGAAATAGGCCCTGAGCCATCACTTTGGAGCCAGGAAAATCAAGCAGCACCGCGACCTGTTCTCAAGACCAGATATGGAGATTTCAAGGAGGAGTTTGACCAGCGAATCTGAGGAGGGGGCGTTTTGACGACCACCAAGACCACCAAAAGACCCTCGACTCAAAAGACTGGGCATGCGTGAGTGGGTAGGGAAATGATGTAATGGTTTCTCAGAAAATTTATGTTTATGCATATTATTTCTTGGAATTTAATGAATATGTATAATTAATGTGTATTTAACCCGTGCTGTTGATCAAATGGGTGCGCACGCTAGGTGGAGCGATCCCCCGTGCGCCCAGCGCTGCAATAAAGAAGTGCCTGCTTCTTAACTTCTCATTGCTGTTAAGGAGTTTTATTCCGGATTTCGGTAACAGCTCCATCCGTTCATTTTCGCTCCCGCACCGCCAGGAGAGCGCGGCCGGGCAGAGACAGCCCACACAAGCCTGAGGCGAGTGCAGTCAACAGCGTTCCCAAGGGAGGAACGGACAGCCACGGCCTCTGGGAGAGGGAAAGAAGAAGCAGCGACCGTTATTACCGCACGCGGCCCCTGGCCGGAGCGCCTGCTGCCGCAGGGGATTCTCCAGATACACTGAGGTCCCCCCTCGCAGCCTTCAGGGCAGGGCGTGGCCCGGTGCTACGGGACAGGCTTCAGGGGACGCGCCGGAGCGGCGGGCAGCTGCACGGGGCCGGGGGAGGCTCGGGGGGAGCTCTGGCGAGCTGGGGAGGTGCCCGGCGTCTCCGCCCGGGAGGGGGGGCCCCCTCCTGCCCCTCTTCCCTTCTCTCTGCTCTCGGGTCACTCCCCGGGGCTGCCCTCGCCCGGCTCGGCTCCGAGCGGGCGGCTTGAGGCTCCCCGGGCGGGCAGGAGACAGCGCTGCAGCCACGAAAGGGGCTCGCTCACCTCACGGGTGCCCTCGGTACTCACCCGTCACCGCCGCCGGGACCCGCCGGCCGCACACCGCCATGCTGCTCCCGGCCGCATGCGCAGTCCGAAGTCAGTGCCTGCCGGGAGACGGGCAGAGCACTGCGCATGCGCGACTCCCGAGCTGCAGTTCCCGCTTTCCGTCACCAGGTGGCAGCAGCCCCCCACCGCTCCGGGCCTGGGTGTTCAGCCGGACGAGCCACGGCCGGTTCCTCCTGACGTGCGGAAAACGGACTCCACAATCCGTAAGATTGTAAAGTAGGTATGCTTATTCAGCGCTGGGCAGCACAGGGGGGTAGTCCCACCAAAACCGTGCGCACCTTACGTGGCAACTCACTTTCAATTTACACAAGCAAATGTTACATATACATCAAGTTTCACAATACGCCTAGACATATGCATGACCTATCCCCGCTTCCTATTAAAATTAGTCCCAAGGGGTCATTTTCATAAACTCCTCCTGTCTGGGCTTGCGCAGTGCCTCCTGCTGGTGGTCGTCGGGGGTCATGGGGATGAAGGCAGGTGACTCCTCTTCGTCACCGCTAGTAACCTTTTGTTCCTGCGCAAACTCAGTTATCCCTTGGCTTTCATTCAAGCTGCAGGGTCGGTTTTAGCTGGTTCTTGAAGCAACCCCCCTAGTCCTTACCGGGAACTGTCTTTCGTGAAGAATTGCAAGACTTTCTGCTTCAAATAGTTTGCACAATGGTTAGCAAATTATTAAGCAAGTAGTTAACAAAACATTAAGCACTATTTATCAACTTGATTCCTTAGGATGCACAGCAATAATTAATCAATGCCATATCTATTAAGATTTCTTTAACTCCTTCTCTCAGTCCCCCCTTTTCTAGAAAATTAGTAAATTCTTTTACTGCCAGCTATGTTCATCGTTTGTAGATTTACCAGGATTACACAAACCTTAATCCACATTCTACCTTCTCAGTTTAAGCTTTAGGGGTCCCTGAACTTCAGAAGTCCAGAGTTTTTGTGGTGCCTTTTTTACCCTAGTGTGGTGTATCCAGGCATTCTGCTCTCTGATCTTGATTGCTGTAAAGGAGGTGAGGAGTACCTGGTATGGTCCTTCCCACTGTGGTTCCAAGGTTTTTTCTGCAAGAGACTTTACATATACATCATCTCCAGGTTGTATATCATGCACAGGTTCATCTAGACCTCTTCCCCGGGTCCCAATTACATGCTTTCCAATTTTATTGAGCTGTTTGCCCAATGCCACCGTGTAGGAAGTCATAATTTCATCCCCAGCTTGCGTAGACATTCCCCTCTGTATTCCATAGGGTCGTCCATACAAAATTTCAAAGGGACTCAGTCCTTCCTTTGCCCTTGGTCTCGTTCGTATACGCAGAAGGGCTAAAGGGAGTGACTGAGGCCACGTTAAGTTTGCTTCTTGTCCCAATTTCACAATTTGCTGCTTGATTAAGTGATTCATTTTCTCTACTTGGCCACTCGACTGAGGGCGATACGGGGTATGAAGTTGCCAATCTATACCTAAATGGTGGCTGATTTGTTGCACTATTTTTGAGACAAAATGTGGTCCTCTGTCTGAGGATATGGTTGCTGGAACCCCAAAACGTGGTATTCTCTCTTGTACCAACACTTTAGTTACCTCCCGAGCCTTGGCTGTCCTAGTTGGGAACGCTTCTGGCCAACCTGAAAAGGTATCAGTTAATACCAGCAAATAGCGATACCCCCCTTTTCTTGGAAGTTCTGTAAAATCAACCTGCCATTGTCGTCCAGGCCCATTGCCCTTCCCAATCTGGCCCATTTCTGGTTTGGGAGTATTTTTTGGATTAGTCTGGAGGCAAAGGTCACACTGTTGAGTCACCTGTCTCACTGTGGTATATAAGTTTCTAGCCACGATTTCCCTTATCAAATGTTTATACAGAGCCTCTGTTCCCCAATGCCTTTTTCTATGTTCCTCCCGTTATCAAGTGCCACAGTAAACAAGAGGGAATAATTAGTCTTCCCTGTGGGGTATAAGCCCACCCCTCTTCATTATATGACCCTTCCAAGTCTGTGATAAGTTTCTGATCTTCCTTGGTATATTCTGGCTTACCTTCTAGAGAGATTTGCCTATCAGGAATTAGAGCCCCTTCTATTCTCACCTTCATTTTGGCCGCTTGTTTTGCCTCTCTGTCCGCCAGTTCATTCCCTTTCTCCAAATCGGAGCTCACTCTCTGCTGTGCCTTAATATGCATAATTGCCACTTTCTCAGGGAGCTGGACAGCTTCTAGTAGCTTCAAAATTTCTTCTGCATGTTTGATATTTTTTCCCTGGGAGTTCAATAGTCCTCTTTCTTTCCAGATTGCTCCATGTGTGTGCACAACTCCGAAGGCATATTTTGAGTCCGTGTCAATGTTCACAGTTTTGCCCTGGGCCAACTCCAGGGCTCGGGTTAGGGCAATTATTTCTGCCTTCTGTGCGGAGGTGTTCATGGGCAAAGGCCCTGACTCTATTACCTGCTGGCTGGTAGTGATGGCATATCCCGCGTGTCGATTGCCATTTAAGACATAACTGCTCCCGTCTGTGAACCAGTTTTCCCCATTTTCCATGGGGCTATCCTTCAGGTCTGGGCGGCTTGCATATGTTGCTTCGATGGTTTCCAAACAGTCATGGTGCACTGGTTCTCCTGTGTTCCCACCGAGAAAAGAAGCTGGGTTGACAATGTTAGTGACCACGATTTCCACATCGTCCTGTTCTACTAATACAGCTTGATATCTCAGGAACCTTTGTGGAGAGAGCCAGTGCCCACCCTTTGCTTCCAGTACTGCTGATACTGTATGAGACACCAAAACAGTCATTTTCTGGCCCAGGGTAAACTTTCGGGCTTCCTGTATGTTCAGTATCACAGCTGCAACCGCCCGTAGGCATCCAGGCCAACCCTTTGCAGTGGCGTCTCACTGCTTAGAGAGATAGGCAACTGCCCGTCGATATGGACCCAGATCTTGTGCTAATATTCCCAGGGCAATACCCTGTTTCTCATGGGAGAAAAGAAGAAACGGCTTACTCACATCTGGGAGTCCTAAGGCCGGGGCCGACATCAACGCCTTTTTCAGTAGCTCAAAGGCTCGTTCGGTCTCTTTGTTCCACTCAAGGTGCTTCTGCTCAGTAGCTGTCAGAGCATACAGTGGTTTAACAAGCAGTCCATAATTATAGATCCACAATCGGCACCACCCGGTCATTCCCAGAAAAGTCCGTAACTCCTTTACTGTCTGAGGTCTCCGAGTCTGGCATATTGCCTCTTTGCGGGCCTGTCCCAAAGTTCTCTGCCCCGCACTAATTTCATAGCCCAAATAATTCACTTTACGTTGCATTACCTGGGCTTTCTTCTTGGAGACACGGTATCCCTGGAGTCCCAAGAAATTCAACAGACTCACCGTCCATGCCATACAGTCTTCCTCTGTTTTCGTGGCAATCAGGATATCATCTACATACTGCAACAATTTTCCTTCCCCAGATGGGGTTTCCCAGGATTCTAAGTCTTTTGCAAGCTGATTCCCAAAAATGGTAGGACTATTTTTAAATCCTTGTGGCAACGCCGTCCAAGTGAGCTGGGTCTTCCGACCACTTTTAGGGTTTTCCCATTCGAACGCAAACAATTTTTGACTGGCTTCATGGAGAGGGAGGCAAAAGAAAGCATC
Organism: Chlamydotis macqueenii; assembly: GCF_036417535.1. NCBI lineage: Eukaryota > Metazoa > Chordata > Aves > Otidiformes > Otididae > Chlamydotis > Chlamydotis macqueenii. The sequence goes on from NW_028239063.1 coordinate 34,739, forward strand.
CTTCAAATCTAAAACAGTAAACCAAATTAGTTCAGGTGTCAACACAGTCAGCAGGGTATATGGATTGGCCACTACTGGGTAGAGGTCCTCAGTTATCTTATTCACCGCCCGTAAGTCTTGGACCACCCTATATGACCCATCGGGTTTCCGAACAGGTAATATAGGGGTATTGAATTCTGACTCACACTCCTTTAATAGTCCTAACTGTAGAAATTTTTCTATCACCGGCCGGATTCCTTCTCTGTCTTCCTTCTTTAGGGGATATTGTTTAATTCTTACCGGTCGTCGGCCTTCCTTAACCTTAACTTCAACAGGTGGAGCACTTTTCGCCCTTCCAGGTACATCAGTAGCCCATACCCCCGGGTACACTTGGTTTAGGATTTCCTCATTAATTTTTCCTTCTGAGGGGAGACTGGTTAAGGTGAGACTCAATATCTGAATATATTGCTGATCTTTTACCTCCAGAGTAATTTCTCCTTTTTCAAATATAATTTTTGCTCCCAATTGTTCCAATAGATCTCTCCCCAAAAGTGCTTTCGGGGAGTTGGGCATATATAAAAATTTGTGGATACCCCATTGTTTTCCCAATTTGTATTTTAGAGGCTTACAAAAATATGCCTTTTCACTTTGGCCAGTCGCTCCTTTTACCATGACATAATCATTTCCCAGGGGCAGCAAAGCTTGATTCAGAACCGAATATGTTGCCCCTGTATCTACTAAGAATTCTACTTGTTGTTGTTTTTCCCCTAGCTTAATTATAACCAGTGGATCCGCTAGGGTAGACTCCCCAGGTTCCCGTCAGTCTTCTATCACATGAGCTATCCTCACATTCGCCGGGATCCTCCGGCCTTCTTTCTTGTTCCTTGGGCATTCCTTTTTCCAGTGGCCAAAGCCCTTGCACATTGCACACTGATCCTTTTCCAACCCCAACCGAGGCTGATTTCGCCTACCTCTCCACTCCCCATCTCCCCGAACGACAGCCACCAACCTTCTTTGTCCCTGCCGATACCCTTCTTCTCTATTACTGAACACTCTCCAAGCCTCATCCAGCAAGATCTCTAAATTCCTGCTTTCCGCAGGACGCAACTTTTGAAGCTTTCGTCTTATGTCCCCCGTAGACTGACCCAGGAACAGAGCAGAGAAACTAGTTGCTGTATCCCTACCTCAGACCCCGGGTCCAGCGGCGTGCTACGACGCATCACATCCCTCAGTCGATCCGGGAATTCAGATGGAGACTCGGAAGGACCTTGTTTAATTGCATATAAGGCTGACCAATTTATAGTCTTAGGGATTGCCCGTTCCATCCCCTTCGAAATCCACTCCTGATATTCCTGCAATCTTTCCATATGTACTGACCTGTTTACCTCCCATTTCGGGTCCTGGAGGGGGAAGTGTTCCTTAACATCTCCCCCGGTAACTTTATAATAATCCTCGGCTAGATTTCCTGCCGTTTTTAAAATCAACTGCTTCTCCGTTTCAGTCATGTATTCTAATAGCAGCTGTATGTCTTTCCAGTCCGGATTAGGTTGTTTTACAATGAACTGGAAATGTTTAGCCACACTTACCGGATCGCTTCTGTAATCTTTAGCAATTTTTCTCCACTCTCCCAAGTCAGCGGTGGAGAAGGGTACTTTAATTAACATTGTTCCGCCATCCGGCCCCACCGCCTCCCGGAGGGGTGCTTGTAAGATTGTCGGAGCAGATTTCTGTCTAGTACGGGAAGATACAGGGCTATCAGGGGGATTCGATGTCCCTTCCGAGTCTGCGTCCTGGTCCTGTGATCGGGGGGGGAGGTTTAAACAAATCACTTAAATCTTGTTCTGGAACCTGGCGTACTTTATCTGCTTTCGTACACCTCTGCCCAATGCTGCATGATGAACAGCACCTTTTTAACCTGCCCCCACCCCCCTTGTTCTCCCGTTCGAGTGCGAGTACCATAGGGTCCTGCGGGGATATCATCCCACAGTCCCTTTGCCACTCTGGGTGATTTCGTAGGGTAAAAAACATATCTGCATACGACACCTCGTCCCATTTCCCTTCTCTTCTAAGAAACAACATAAGCTGCAACAAAGTATTGTAATCCAACGTTCCATTGAACGGCCACTTGACTTCACCCTCTAACTTATACAATGGCCACCACTGATTGCAATATTTAATAAGAGTCTTTTTACTTTCCGTACCTCCACCCCCGGCAATATCTTTCCAGTGGGCGAGTATGCAGCCCAGGGGGCTTTTCCTTAATATTCCCCCTTGAGTGTTGCCCATTTTATATTTCCTCTGTGAGAGGGTCTCAAGGAATGATTCAAATTTAGACTAACTATTTCACTCCTCCACACCACACTTACAATCAATCACTCAACCACACTCTCTTAACCATACAGCACAGGGATCCCTCATTCATACCAGCCTTTTAAAGCAGCTGCAAAATGGTTGCAAGAACAAACTCACCTACTGATGTTAAACTATCTCCAAATCCGGGTTAAAGAGGCCCGCTTACCCTTCTCCTGCTTCTCATGTACCGATCATCAGCAGGTCCATCCTGGCTCCCAGCAATGGGATGCAGCGGTTACCTCGGACTCGCTCGATCTACCCCCAAGATCACTAGCGGCCGCTCTATCGGTCAGCGAGTCCCCTTTGATGCTCCAAACTAACCTGGGTACCCAACCAACGGGGACTATGCTGCACGCCAGACGTCTCTGCGCGATTTACCAGCTGCCCCAGCCACGCGTACGACTTACAGGCCCCTACCATTAAACATACCGTTTGGTCCGCGGCTTCAGGAGGTCGTTGTCTGCTCCTGCGGTGAGCGGCTGGCAGCGGAGGCTCCTCCGAGGAAAGTGCTCGGGGCGCGCCTAGGGGCGTCCGCTCCGCAGTCGATCCCGCAGCCAAGCAGAGATCCTCCTGGCTGGCTCGCCAAACTGACGTGCGGAAAACGGACTCCACAATCTGTAAGATTGTAAAGTAGGTATGTTTATTCAGCGCTGGGCAGCACAGGGGGGTAGTCCCACCAAAACCGTGCGCGCCTTACGTGGCAACTCACGTTGGGGGTGGCGGGCACTGGGCAAGTTGGGGAACACAGGCAGCGCCCCCAGGATCCCGAGACAGAGGGGTCATGGGAAGGCAGCGCCAAAAAGGGGGGCGTCGAACAGGGACACAAAACAAGAGTGCAGGGCACGCAACGGGCAAAACACAGGGGAAAAAAAACTCACAAGGGAGGAAAACCTCACACGGTGGGGGGGTGTTTTAGTGAAAAGCATTTGCAAGTGATACAGGGAATTAACGGTCTGCTAAATATTGCTTGATTTAGAAGACTGACTGTCTGCATACTGCTTGATTTAGGAGACTAACTGTCTGCTAGACAATGCCTAACAATCCTCTTTGCCTTGAAACTCACTTAAGCTTATCAGGGACTGGTACTTGTCAAGAAACTGGTATTCAGTCAAGGACTAATATGTCAAGCAAAGGACATGATAACAGGAGTCGTTCAGAAACTGCTGAAATCCCCAAGTGAAAGGAGAGCATGGGTGAATGACTGAAGTTCATCTAGAGGAAGATCAGACCCCTGAAGAAGTAAACGACCACCAGAGACAGATCTGAAATGCTAACGCAAGTGGTTTTTTAATAACCCCGCCTCGCTTATGCACATGTATGTCTGTATTGTGCAATCCTAGGAATGTGTGTACCTGCACCGGATACATTTTTGGTAAAATGTGCTGTCAGTGTGCGTGCTTTTGGAGAAGCAATCCCCCACGCACCCGGTGCCAAATAAACATGCCTGCTTTATAACTCTCTCCGAGTTGTAGAGTTTGATCCACGCGTCAGGAGGGCTGAGAAACACAGAGCGGGACAGTGGGGACGGATACGAGGGAGAGACGGACACGCAAGGACAAGGGGTACGTGCGGGAAGAAAGGTGCGTAAGGATGACCTATAGCAGGGAGTCCACGCAGGACAATCCACAGCACGTAACTCACCCGGCATAACCTGCACGAGATGACCCGCACCGGACAATGGACCCACACTGCGTAATCCCCAGCGAGAACCCCTCCGTCTCCCACTGGGTCACACCAACTATCCCCAAATTGAGTGGCTTTTTTTTTTTTCCTTGTCCAGAATATTTTTTTTCCCATGGCCAGACTATGCTCCAGACCACACCTCATTTGATTTTTCCTGTGTCTGAATATTTAGTTAAAAGACTACAGAAGGAAAATCACCACATTCTTAACATTCACTCTAAAATCCATGCGGCAAGTCCCTTAGGAAAAATGCAGTCACGCATCGCAGACGTACCTTGTACTTGCAGACCGCTGCGGCTCCTTTCCATCCATCTCGTACTTTCACGGCCAAGGAAAGGGCGACCACGGTGAAACGCTGGCAGCAGACATTCAGCAGAGAGAGGGAAAAACCCCTTAGTTTGAAGCTAGGCAGGAATCTTCCTTTTGGGGCGAGGTTTCTCAGGACTAAAACCACGTGAAGGACAGAGTATCTTGCAGCACCTTTGGTACAGCTGCTGATACCGGCCTTTAAAGCTTTTGCATTTTTCAGACACCCAGGCCTTTTTTTGACTCATTGGCAGCTTTAGTTTCACTCGAACCGCTGTCCTACATACAGGCAGGGGACAGACACAGATGCCTACATACATTTTCTCAACCCTAAGTACAGCCGAGATCTCCTCACCCTCTATGTGCCAAGTTGAATATTTGTTTGTTAAGGAGCACAGCAACACTTCTGTCCTCGTGAACTGCCTCCGAGCAGAGGAGGGCTCTGGGATTTCCTGGACGCCAGTGCTCCCGCTTTCACTGTCAGCTCCGCACGGCCACCCACCGGAAAAAAGGCCTCAAAATAACGAACGTCAGACGATTGCTGCCACACCAAAAGTGCCAGCACTGAAAGCTCGTGCTGCTCCTCGCCGGCCCTTGCCAGCGCCTCTACAGGCCCACAAACGTTATCCAGCCTAGAGACTGCATAAAAGGCAGACCGCCCCAGGCTGCAACACTCTTGCCCAGCGTACACTGACCAGTAACGTCTCCCCCTTCACCTTCCCGAGAGAGACTGTTCCCAGGGAGCCCTCTTCCTCCCATCAATTTACTACACCCTCCCTGCAGTTTTCAGCCTTGTTCCCTCCTCGGCTGTGGTCCCTCAACTTAGCTCTCAAATGGCCAGAAATCAGATTACATCCTCAAAAGAACAACCCCATGCTAACTAAGATGGCGCTTCCTCGCCCAGCTCCTCATCACCATCTGCAAAAAAAAAAACCCCAAAAATAAAACCTACCAAACAGCACCGCCCTTCAACATCACACCACTTACCACCAATCTCTTCCATGGCACTCTCCTCCTCAAAAGCGCCGCAGTGCTCTGCTCACCGGCTCCACTCATTGCCAAGAAGTCCGACGCCGCAACTGCCGCTCGTGGTGCTTCAGATGCTGAGAGACGCAAAGCTCAACTTACTTTTTCTGGGGTGTAGGTAGAAAAAATAGGTGTCATACCAAGCTAACTAGAAAAGTATGTCATTACATGCAATGACAACATTATCAAAAACCACCTGCTTTAGCTTCCTACAAGAAAACAAATGCTCCAGGCTTCATTTCTAGCAAGACCATGCATGCTATCTAACTTCTACCACAGCTACGTTCTGGACAGGGCTGAATGACAAATGTAGCAGAACGTGGTGGCTCGCACACGTGGCCGACAGAGGCACGGAGCTCCTGGCACTGCGTCCTGGTGTCTGCTCTGTCAGGGAGGGCTCAGATGGACCAGCCACTCCTTGCTGGAGGCACCTGCCTGTGATTCACTCCTCAGTCCCCTCCAGCAGCCATGCCCAGGCGGCCCCCTTTACAGCTGGAGGCCCCTCATACAGCAGGGCCAGGGCCAGGGCCAGGCCCACCCTCAGCCTCACTGGACCCATCTGGGGCTGCCCCACCTCCAGCCCCAGCTGGAGCCCATCAGGAGCAGGGGCCCTTGCCAAAGCCCCACAGCACATCACCCCCTTCCCTGTGCCTGTCCTCAGCCATCAGCTCTGCACCCAGGGGCTGCAAACACATCCAGGGGCACAGAGGAGGTCACAGACAGTGAGATACAGAACAGAAAAAAAAAAACAGTGACAGTACGCAAGACAAAGAGATAGAGAAAGAAAGATAAGAAAAGAAAGAGTGAGATAGGAAGGCAGAGGCACAGGGCAGGCATGCAGAGGCGCAAAGAAAAGCAGGCCAGAAAACAGGCTGGAGAAATTAGTTGGGGGGAGAAGACGGATGCAGATCAGGACAAAGAGATGGAAAAGGCAAAAACAGCAATGGGCCGCAGGACAGAGACAGAGGACAAACAAAGGAAGGAAAGGGAGCAGAACAAAAGTGCAGGGATACAAAACAAAAGGAAGCGGTAGAACAAGAGATTTAAAGGGAGAGAGAAAGGGGGAAGAGCATACAAGAACAGACAGAAGAGGAGAGGTAGAAGGAAACAATAACAACAACAACAAATCACAGCAGCTTGGGAAAGGTAGGGGTCACGGGAGCGGCAGGGAAGGACAGGGACGCACAAGAGAGGAGGCAGAGCCCCAGGGGCCGGGGACTCACCACAGCTCTCACTCCCGGCACTGCTGGGAGAATCTGACAGGTCAGATGCTGCTTTCTGCTTCTCTCCTCTTCTGTAACTCCGACCACTTGGCTGTCCTCCACCTAAGAGAATACGTGGGTGTCTTACAGCTCTTAGACAAAAAGCTTCCTAGACACGTAGCCACCCACCCACGCTCGCTCGCTCGCGCGCTATGTGGCCGTACCGTGCTTCAGGTTCCACGTACAGACTGTGCAGTGCGCACTGGCGGTCTGGCCTGCTGAAGAGTACAAAGAGGGATCCTTCCTCACCCGGAGAGGCAGGCTAGGCTCTCTCTGGCCTGCAGCGGGAGGCAGCTGCTGGCTGGCTGGCCTTTGGTTTCTTCTTCTTCTTTACCTTTCTGTGGCCTCTCCAGCTTCAGCTGCAGCAGCTCCTCTCCACAGGCAGTAAGCGCTCCATCCGTTCATTTTCGCTCCCGCACCGCCAGGAGAGCGCGGCCGGGCAGAGACAGCCCACACAAGCCTGAGGCGAGTGCAGTCAACAGCGTTCCCAGTGGAGGAACGGACAGCCACGGCCTCTGGGAGAGGGAAAGAAGAAGCAGCGACCGTTATTACCGCACGCGGCCCCTGGCCGGAGCGCCTGCTGCCGCAGGGGATTCTCCAGATACACTGAGGTCCCCCCTCGCAGCCTTCAGGGCAGGGCGTGGCCCGGTGCTACGGGACAGGCTTCAGGGGACGCGCCGGAGCGGCGGGCAGCTGCACGGGGCCGGGGGAGGCTCGGGGGGAGCTCTGGCGAGCTGGGGAGGTGCCCGGCGTCTCCGCCCGGGAGGGGGGGCCCCCTCCTGCCCCTCTTCCCTTCTCTCTGCTCTCGGGTCACTCCCCGGGGCTGCCCTCGCCCGGCTCGGCTCCGAGCGGGCGGCTTGAGGCTCCCCGGGCGGGCAGGAGACAGCGCTGCAGCCACGAAAGGGGCTCGCTCACCTCACGGGTGCCCTCGGTACTCACCCGTCACCGCCGCCGGGACCCGCCGGCCGCACACCGCCATGCTGCTCCCGGCCGCATGCGCAGTCCGAAGGCCGAACACAGTGCCTGCCGGGAGAAGGGCAGAGCACTGCGCATGCGCGACTCCCGAGCTGCAGTTCCCGCTTTCCGTCACCAGGTGGCAGCAGCCCCCCACCGCTCCGGTCCTGGGTGTTCAGCCGGACGAGCCACGGCCGGTTCCTCCCTCCCGTTCGCGCCGTCCGCAGCCGGTCACCCCTTCCCGGGGCACGGCTGCCCCTTCCCCCCGCGCAGCCTGGGCAGTGACATTTGTGGCCTCTGTACCAAAAAGCGTCCCCGTGGGAGGGGGAGAGAATGAGAAGGGTGAAAGTGAGGAAACTCGCGGGTTGAGATGAAAACAGTTTAACAATTAAGAAGAAAGAAACCACCACCAATACCCCTTGTGAGGAAAGGAGAGAACAATAAATGCCCAGAAAGAGAAGTGATAAAACTGAAAACAATTGCAAATTATCAATTAAAACAACTGAGATGGAGTGAGGTGCAGGGAAGCAGGTGGGAGGTTTCAGTTTGGGGGTGGTGGGGGGCAGGCATCACCCCAGGGTCTGCAGGCAGAGGGGTTACGGGGGGCAGGGTCAAATACGGGGAGGCAGAGCAGGGGGGGAGGGGGGAGTGCGGGCATGAGACAGGAGGGCAGGGGTTGCGAGGGTGCCCGGAGAAATACCAAAAAACCTCAAAGAGCTAAGGGGAGGTGTTACCGAAATCCGGAATAAAACTCCTTAACAGCAACGAGAAGTTAAGAAGCAGGCACTTCTTTATTGCAGCGCTGGGCGCACGGGGGATCGCTCCACCTAGCGTGCGCACCCATTTGATCAGCAGCACGGGTTAAATACACATTAATTATACATATTCATTAAATTCCAAGAAATAATATGCATAAACATAAATTTTCTGAGAAACCATTACATCATTTCCCTACCCACTCGCGCATGCCCAGTCTTTTGAGTCGAGGGTCTTTTGGTGGTCTTGGTGGTCATCAAAACGCCCCCTCCTCAAATTCGCTGGTCAAACTCCTCCTTGAAATCTCCATATCTGGTCTTGAGAACAGGTCGCGGTGCTGCTTGATTTTCCTGGCTCCAAAGTGATGGCTCAGGGCCTATTTCTGCAGGTGGTGTTTGGGGGTGTTTGGGACTTACCATTGTATTAAAGGTATGCTAGGCTAGCTTCTAACAAATGCGTATTATAAGATCTCTAGGGTCCCACTCCCTCTAAGGACAAATAGATTTCGTATAAAACTTAACCTATGTGACTACAGTTCTACAGTTAGCAAGAATCACCTCATACTGATATTTAATTTTCAACATTTATGTCATGTAACAGAGCGCTTACTGCCTGTGGAGAGGAGCTGCTGCAGCTGAAGCTGGAGAGGCCACAGAAAGGTAAAGAAGAAGAAGAAACCAAAGGCCAGCCAGCCAGCAGCTGCCTCCCGCTGCAGGCCAGAGAGAGCCTAGCCTGCCTCTCCGGGTGAGGAAGGATCCCTCTTTGTACTCTTCAGCAGGCCAGACCGCCAGTGCGCACTGCACAGTCTGTACGTGGAACCTGAAGCACGGTACGGCCACATAGCGCGCGAGCGAGCGAGCGTGGGTGGGTGGCTACGTGTCTAGGAAGCTTTTTGTCTAAGAGCTGTAAGACACCCACGTATTCTCTTAGGTGGAGGACAGCCAAGTGGTCGGAGTTACAGAAGAGGAGAGAAGCAGAAAGCAGCATCTGACCTGTCAGATTCTCCCAGCAGTGCCGGGAGTGAGAGCTGTGGTGAGTCCCCGGCCCCTGGGGCTCTGCCTCCTCTCTTGTGCGTCCCTGTCCTTCCCTGCCGCTCCCGTGACCCCTACCTTTCCCAAGCTGCTGTGATTTGTTGTTGTTGTTATTGTTTCCTTCTACCTCTCCTCTTCTGTCTGTTCTTGTATGCTCTTCCCCCTTTCTCTCTCCCTTTAAATCTCTTGTTCTACCGCTTCCTTTTGTTTTGTATCCCTGCACTTTTGTTCTGCTCCCTTTCCTTCCTTTGTTTGTCCTCTGTCTCTGTCCTGCGGCCCATTGCTGTTTTTGCCTTTTCCATCTCTTTGTCCTGATCTGCATCCGTCTTCTCCCCCCAACTAATTTCTCCAGCCTGTTTTCTGGCCTGCTTTTCTTTGCGCCTCTGCATGCCTGCCCTGTGCCTCTGCCTTTCTATCTCTCTCTTTCTTTTCTTATCTTTCTTTCTCTATCTCTTTGTCTTGCGTACTGTCACTGTTTTTTTTTTTCTGTTCTGTATCTCACTGTCTGTGACGTCCTCTGTGCCCCTGGATGTGTTTGCAGCCCCTGGGTGCAGAGCTGATGGCTGAGGACAGGCACAGGGAAGGGGGTGATGTGCTGTGGGGCTTTGGCAAGGGCCCCTGCTCCTGATGGGCTCCAGCTGGGGCTGGAGGTGGGGCAGCCCCAGATGGGTCCAGTGAGGCTGAGGGTGGCCCTGGCCCTGCTGTATGAGGGGCCTCCAGCTGTAAAGGGGGCCGCCTGGGCATGGCTGCTGGAGGGGACTGAGGAGTGAATCACAGGCAGGTGCCTCCAGCAAGGAGTGGCTGGTCCATCTGAGCCCTCCCTGACAGAGCAGACACCAGGACGCAGTGCCAGGAGCTCCGTGCCTCTGTCGGCCACGTGTGCGAGCCACCACGTTCTGCTACATTTGTCATTCAGCCCTGTCCAGAACGTAGCTGTGGTAGAAGTTAGATAGCATGCATGGTCTTGCTAGAAATGAAGCCTGGAGCATTTGTTTTCTTGTAGGAAGCTAAAGCAGGTGGTTTTTGATAATGTTGTCATTGCATGTAATGACATACTTTTCTAGTTAGCTTGGTATGACACCTATTTTTTCTACCTACACCCCAGAAAAAGTAAGTTGAGCTTTGCGTCTCTCAGCATCTGAAGCACCACGAGCGGCAGTTGCGGCGTCGGACTTCTTGGCAATGAGTGGAGCCGGTGAGCAGAGCACTGCGGCGCTTTTGAGGAGGAGAGTGCCATGGAAGAGATTGGTGGTAAGTGGTGTGATGTTGAAGGGCGGTGCTGTTTGGTAGGTTTTATTTTTGGGGTTTTTTTTTTTGCAGATGGTGATGAGGAGCTGGGCGAGGAAGCGCCATCTTAGTTAGCATGGGGTTGTTCTTTTGAGGATGTAATCTGATTTCTGGCCATTTGAGAGCTAAGTTGAGGGACCACAGCCGAGGAGGGAACAAGGCTGAAAACTGCAGGGAGGGTGTAGTAAATTGATGGGAGGAAGAGGGCTCCCTGGGAACAGTCTCTCTCGGGAAGGTGAAGGGGGAGACGTTACTGGTCAGTGTACGCTGGGCAAGAGTGTTGCAGCCTGGGGCGGTCTGCCTTTTATGCAGTCTCTAGGCTGGATAACGTTTGTGGGCCTGTAGAGGTGCTGGCAAGGGCCGGCGAGGAGCAGCACGAGCTTTCAGTGCTGGCACTTTTGGTGTGGCAGCAATCGTCTGACGTTCGTTATTTTGAGGCCTTTTTTCCGGTGGGTGGCCGTGCGGAGCTGACAGTGAAAGCGGGAGCACTGGCGTCCAGGAAATCCCAGAGCCCTCCTCTGCTCGGAGGCAGTTCACGAGGACAGAAGTGTTGCTGTGCTCCTTAACAAACAAATATTCAACTTGGCACATAGAGGGTGAGGAGATCTCGGCTGTACTTAGGGTTGAGAAAATGTATGTAGGCATCTGTGTCTGTCCCCTGCCTGTATGTAGGACAGCGGTTCGAGTGAAACTAAAGCTGCCAATGAGTCAAAAAAAGGCCTGGGTGTCTGAAAAATGCAAAAGCTTTAAAGGCCGGTATCAGCAGCTGTACCAAAGGTGCTGCAAGATACTCTGTCCTTCACGTGGTTTTAGTCCTGAGAAACCTCGCCCCAAAAGGAAGAGTTAGATTCCTGCCTAGCTTCAAACTAAGGGGTTTTTCCCTCTCTCTGCTGAATGTCTGCTGCCAGCGTTTCACCGTGGTCGCCCTTTCCTTGGCCGTGAAAGTACGAGATGGATGGAAAGGAGCCGCAGCGGTCTGCAAGTACAAGGTACGTCTGCGATGCGTGACTGCATTTTTCCTAAGGGACTTGCCGCATGGATTTTAGAGTGAATGTTAAGAATGTGGTGATTTTCCTTCTGTAGTCTTTTAACTAAATATTCAGACACAGGAAAAATCAAATGAGGTGTGGTCTGGAGCATAGTCTGGCCATGGGAAAAAAAATATTCTGGACAAGGAAAAAAAAAAAAGCCACTCAATTTGGGGATAGTTGGTGTGACCCAGTGGGAGACGGAGGGGTTCTCGCTGGGGATTACGCAGTGTGGGTCCATTGTCCGGTGCGGGTCATCTCGTGCAGGTTATGCCGGGTGAGTTACGTGCTGTGGATTGTCCTGCGTGGACTCCCTGCTATAGGTCATCCTTACGCACCTTTCTTCCCGCACGTACCCCTTGTCCTTGCGTGTCCGTCTCTCCCTCGTATCCGTCCCCACTGTCCCGCTCTGTGTTTCTCAGCCCTCCTGACGCGTGGATCAAACTCTACAACTCGGAGAGAGTTATAAAGCAGGCATGTTTATTTGGCACCGGGTGCGTGGGGGATTGCTTCTCCAAAAGCACGCACACTGACAGCACATTTTACCAAAAATGTATCCGGTGCAGGTACACACATTCCTAGGATTGCACAATACAGACATACATGTGCATAAGCGAGGCGGGGTTATTAAAAAACCACTTGCGTTAGCATTTCAGATCTGTCTCTGGTGGTCGTTTACTTCTTCAGGGGTCTGATCTTCCTCTAGATGAACTTCAGTCATTCACCCATGCTCTCCTTTCACTTGGGGATTTCAGCAGTTTCTGAACGACTCCTGTTATCATGTCCTTTGCTTGACATATTAGTCCTTGACTGAATACCAGTTTCTTGACAAGTACCAGTCCCTGATAAGCTTAAGTGAGTTTCAAGGCAAAGAGGATTGTTAGGCATTGTCTAGCAGACAGTTAGTCTCCTAAATCAAGCAGTATGCAGACAGTCAGTCTTCTAAATCAAGCAATATTTAGCAGACCGTTAATTCCCTGTATCACTTGCAAATGCTTTTCACTAAAACACCCCCCCACCGTGTGAGGTTTTCCTCCCTTGTGAGTTTTTTTTCCCCTGTGTTTTGCCCGTTGCGTGCCCTGCACTCTTGTTTTGTGTCCCTGTTCGACGCCCCCATTTTTGGCGCTGCCTTCCCATGACCCCTCTGTCTTGGGATCCTGGGGGCGCTGCCTGTGTTCCCCAACTTGCCCAGTGCCCGCCACCCCCAACGTGAGTTGCCACGTAAGGCGCGCACGGTTTTGGTGGGACTACCCCCCTGTGCTGCCCAGCGCTGAATAAACATACCTACTTTACAATCTTACAGATTGTGGAGTCTGTTTTCCGCACGTCAGTTTGGCGAGCCAGCCAGGAGGATCTCTGCTTGGCTGCGGGATCGACTGCGGAGCGGACGCCCCTAGGCGCGCCCCGAGCACTTTCCTCGGAGGAGCCTCCGCTGCCAGCCGCTCACCGCAGGAGCAGACAACGACCTCCTGAAGCCGCGGACCAAACGGTATGTTTAATGGTAGGGGCCTGTAAGTCGTACGCGTGGCTGGGGCAGCTGGTAAATCGCGCAGAGACGTCTGGCGTGCAGCATAGTCCCCGTTGGTTGGGTACCCAGGTTAGTTTGGAGCATCAAAGGGGACTCGCTGACCGATAGAGCGGCCGCTAGCGATCTTGGGGGTAGATCGAGCGAGTCCGAGGTAACCGCTGCATCCCATTGCTGGGAGCCAGGATGGACCTGCTGATGATCGGTACATGAGAAGCAGGAGAAGGGTAAGCGGGCCTCTTTAACCCGGATTTGGAGATAGTTTAACATCAGTAGGTGAGTTTGTTCTTGCAACCGTTTTGCAGCTGCTTTAAAAGGCTGGTATGAATGAGGGATCCCTGTGCTGTATGGTTAAGAGAGTGTGGTTGAGTGATTGATTGTAAGTGTGGTGTGGAGGAGTGAAATAGTTAGTCTAAATTTGAATCATTCCTTGAGACCCTCTCACAGAGGAAATATAAAATGGGCAACACTCAAGGGGGAATATTAAGGAAAAGCCCCCTGGGCTGCATACTCGCCCACTGGAAAGATATTGCCGGGGGTGGAGGTACGGAAAGTAAAAAGACTCTTATTAAATATTGCAATCAGTGGTGGCCATTGTATAAGTTAGAGGGTGAAGTCAAGTGGCCGTTCAATGGAACGTTGGATTACAATACTTTGTTGCAGCTTATGTTGTTTCTTAGAAGAGAAGGGAAATGGGACGAGGTGTCGTATGCAGATATGTTTTTTACCCTACGAAATCACCCAGAGTGGCAAAGGGACTGTGGGATGATATCCCCGCAGGACCCTATGGTACTCGCACTCGAACGGGAGAACAAGGGGGATGGGGGCAGGTTAAAAAGGTGCTGTTCATCATGCAGCATTGGGCAGAGGTGTACGAAAGCAGATAAAGTACGCCAGGTTCCAGAACAAGATTTAAGTGATTTGTTTAAACCTCCCCCCCCGATCACAGGACCAGGACGCAGACTCGGAAGGGACATCGAATCCCCCTGATAGCCCTGTATCTTCCCGTACTAGACAGAAATCTGCTCCGACAATCTTACAAGCACCCCTCCGGGAGGCGGTGGGGCCGGATGGCGGAACAATGTTAATTAAAGTACCCTTCTCCACCGCTGACTTGGGAGAGTGGAGAAAAATTGCTAAAGATTACAGAAGCGATCCGGTAAGTGTGGCTAAACATTTCCAGTTCATTGTAAAACAACATAATCCGGACTGGAAAGACATACAGCTGCTATTAGAATACATGACTGAAACGGAGAAGCAGTTGATTTTAAAAACGGCAGGAAATCTAGCCGAGGATTATTATAAAGTTACCGGGGGAGATGTTAAGGAACACTTCCCCCTCCAGGACCCGAAATGGGAGGTAAACAGGTCAGTACATATGGAAAGATTGCAGGAATATCAGGAGTGGATTTCGAAGGGGATGGAACGGGCAATCCCTAAGACTATAAATTGGTCAGCCTTATATGCAATTAAACAAGGTCCTTCCGAGTCTCCATCTGAATTCCCGGATCGACTGAGGGATGTGATGCGTCGTAGCACGCCGCTGGACCCGGGGTCTGAGGTAGGGATACAGCAACTAGTTTCTCTGCTCTGTTCCTGGGTCAGTCTACGGGGGACATAAGACAAAAGCTTCAAAAGTTGCTTTTTCCTGCGGAAAGCAGGAATTTAGAGATCTTGCTGGATGAGGCTTGGAGAGTGTTCAGTAATAGAGAAGAAGGGTATCGGCAGGGACAAAGAAGGTTGGTGGCTGTCGTTCGGGGAGATGGGGAGTGGAGAGGTAGGCGAAATCAGCCTCGGTTGGGGTTGGAAAAGGATCAGTGTGCAATGTGCAAGGGCTTTGGCCACTGGAAAAAGGAATGCCCAAGGAACAAGAAAGAAGGCCGGAGGATCCCGGCGAATGTGAGGATAGCTAATGTGATAGAAGACTGACGGGAACCTGGGGAGTCTACCCTAGCGGATCCACTGGTTATAATTAAGCTAGGGGAAAAACAACAACAAGTAGAATTCTTAGTAGATACAGGGGCAACATATTCGGTTCTGAATCAAGCTTTGCTGCCCCTGGGAAATGATTATGTCATGGTAAAAGGAGCGACTGGCCAAAGTGAAAAGGCATATTTTTGTAAGCCTCTAAAATACAAATTGGGAAAACAATGGGGTATCCACAAATTTTTATATATGCCCAACTCCCCGAAAGCACTTTTGGGGAGAGATCTATTGGAACAATTGGGAGCAAAAATTATATTTGAAAAAGGAGAAATTACTCTGGAGGTAAAAGATCAGCAATATATTCAGATATTGAGTCTCACCTTAACCAGTCTCCCCTCAGAAGGAAAAATTAATGAGGAAATCCTAAACCAAGTGTACCCGGGGGTATGGGCTACTGATGTACCTGGAAGGGCGAAAAGTGCTCCACCTGTTGAAGTTAAGGTTAAGGAAGGCCGACGACCGGTAAGAATTAAACAATATCCCCTAAAGAAGGAAGACAGAGAAGGAATCCGGCCGGTGATAGAAAAATTTCTACAGTTAGGACTATTAAAGGAGTGTGAGTCAGAATTCAATACCCCTATATTACCTGTTCGGAAACCCGATGGGTCATATAGGGTGGTCCAAGACTTACGGGCGGTGAATAAGATAACTGAGGACCTCTACCCAGTAGTGGCCAATCCATATACCCTGCTGACTGTGTTGACACCTGAACTAATTTGGTTTACTGTTTTAGATTTGAAGGATGCTTTCTTTTGCCTCCCTCTCCATGAAGCCAGTCAAAAATTGTTTGCGTTCGAATGGGAAAACCCTAAAAGTGGTCGGAAGACCCAGCTCACTTGGACGGCGTTGCCACAAGGATTTAAAAATAGTCCTACCATTTTTGGGAATCAGCTTGCAAAAGACTTAGAATCCTGGGAAACCCCATCTGGGGAAGGAAAATTGTTGCAGTATGTAGATGATATCCTGATTGCCACGAAAACAGAGGAAGACTGTATGGCATGGACGGTGAGTCTGTTGAATTTCTTGGGACTCCAGGGATACCGTGTCTCCAAGAAGAAAGCCCAGGTAATGCAACGTAAAGTGAATTATTTGGGCTATGAAATTAGTGCGGGGCAGAGAACTTTGGGACAGGCCCGCAAAGAGGCAATATGCCAGACTCAGAGACCTCAGACAGTAAAGGAGTTACGGACTTTTCTGGGAATGACCGGGTGGTGCCGATTGTGGATCTATAATTATGGACTGCTTGTTAAACCACTGTATGCTCTGACAGCTACTGAGCAGAAGCACCTTGAGTGGAACAAAGAGACCGAACGAGCCTTTGAGCTACTGAAAAAGGCGTTGATGTCGGCCCCGGCCTTAGGACTCCCAGATGTGAGTAAGCCGTTTCTTCTTTTCTCCCATGAGAAACAGGGTATTGCCCTGGGAATATTAGCACAAGATCTGGGTCCATATCGACGGGCAGTTGCCTATCTCTCTAAGCAGTGAGACGCCACTGCAAAGGGTTGGCCTGGATGCCTACGGGCGGTTGCAGCTGTGATACTGAACATACAGGAAGCCCGAAAGTTTACCCTGGGCCAGAAAATGACTGTTTTGGTGTCTCATACAGTATCAGCAGTACTGGAAGCAAAGGGTGGGCACTGGCTCTCTCCACAAAGGTTCCTGAGATATCAAGCTGTATTAGTAGAACAGGACGATGTGGAAATCGTGGTCACTAACATTGTCAACCCAGCTTCTTTTCTCGGTGGGAACACAGGAGAACCAGTGCACCATGACTGTTTGGAAACCATCGAAGCAACATATGCAAGCCGCCCAGACCTGAAGGATAGCCCCATGGAAAATGGGGAAAACTGGTTCACAGACGGGAGCAGTTATGTCTTAAATGGCAATCGACACGCGGGATATGCCATCACTACCAGCCAGCAGGTAATAGAGTCAGGGCCTTTGCCCATGAACACCTCCGCACAGAAGGCAGAAATAATTGCCCTAACCCGAGCCCTGGAGTTGGCCCAGGGCAAAACTGTGAACATTGACACGGACTCAAAATATGCCTTCGGAGTTGTGCACGCACATGGAGCAATCTGGAAAGAAAGAGGACTATTGAACTCCCAGGGAAAAAATATCAAACATGCAGAAGAAATTTTGAAGCTACTAGAAGCTGTCCAGCTCCCTGAGAAAGTGGCAATTATGCATATTAAGGCACACCAGAGAGTGAGCTCCGATTTGGAGAAAGGGAATGAACTGGCGGACAGAGAGGCAAAACAAGCGGCCAAAATGAAGGTGAGAATAGAAGGGGCTCTAATTCCTGATAGGCAAATCTCTCTAGAAGGTAAGCCAGAATATACCAAGGAAGATCAGAAACTTATCACAGACTTGGAAGGGTCATATAATGAAGAGGGGTGGGCTTATACCCCACAGGGAAGACTAATTATTCCCTCTTGTTTACTGTGGCACTTGATAACGGGAGGAACATAGAAAAAGGCATTGGGGAACAGAGGCTCTGTATAAACATTTGATAAGGGAAATCGTGGCTAGAAACTTATATACCACAGTGAGACAGGTGACTCAACAGTGTGACCTTTGCCTCCAGACTAATCCAAAAAATACTCCCAAACCAGAAATGGGCCAGATTGGGAAGGGCAATGGGCCTGGACAACAATGGCAGGTTGATTTTACAGAACTTCCAAGAAAAGGGGGGTATCGCTATTTGCTGGTATTAACTGATACCTTTTCAGGTTGGCCAGAAGCGTTCCCAACTAGGACAGCCAAGGCTCGGGAGGTAACTAAAGTGTTGGTACAAGAGAGAATACCACGTTTTGGGGTTCCAGCAACCATATCCTCAGACAGAGGACCACATTTTGTCTCAAAAATAGTGCAACAAATCAGCCACCATTTAGGTATAGATTGGCAACTTCATACCCCGTATCGCCCTCAGTCGAGTGGCCAAGTAGAGAAAATGAATCACTTAATCAAGCAGCAAATTGTGAAATTGGGACAAGAAGCAAACTTAACGTGGCCTCAGTCACTCCCTTTAGCCCTTCTGCGTATACGAACGAGACCAAGGGCAAAGGAAGGACTGAGTCCCTTTGAAATTTTGTATGGACGACCCTATGGAATACAGAGGGGAATGTCTACGCAAGCTGGGGATGAAATTATGACTTCCTACATGGTGGCATTGGGCAAACAGCTCAATAAAATTGGAAAGCATGTAATTGGGACCCGGGGAAGAGGTCTAGATGAACCTGTGCATGATATACAACCTGGAGATGATGTATATGTAAAGTCTCTTGCAGAAAAAACCTTGGAACCACAGTGGGAAGGACCATACCAGGTACTCCTCACCTCCTTTACAGCAATCAAGATCAGAGAGCAGAATGCCTGGATACACCACACTAGGGTAAAAAAGGCACCACAAAAACTCTGGACTTCTGAAGTTCAGGGACCCCTAAAGCTTAAACTGAGAAGGTAGAATGTGGATTAAGGTTTGTGTAATCCTGGTAAATCTACAAACGATGAACATAGCTGGCAGTAAAAGAATTTACTAATTTTCTAGAAAAGGGGGGACTGAGAGAAGGAGTTAAAGAAATCTTAATAGATATGGCATTGATTAATTATTGCTGTGCATCCTAAGGAATCAAGTTGATAAATAGTGCTTAATGTTTTGTTAACTACTTGCTTAATAATTTGCTAACCATTGTGCAAACTATTTGAAGCAGAAAGTCTTGCAATTCTTCACGAAAGACAGTTCCCGGTAAGGACTAGGGGGGTCGCTTCAAGAACCAGCTAAAACCGACCCTGCAGCTTGAATGAAAGCCAAGGGATAACTGAGTTTGCGCAGGAACAAAAGGTTACTAGCGGTGACGAAGAGGAGTCACCTGCCTTCATCCCCACGACCCCCGACGACCACCAGCAGGAGGCACTGCGCAAGCCCAGACAGGAGGAGTTTATGAAAATGACCCCTTGGGACTAATTTTAATACGAAGCGGGGATAGGTCATGCATATGTCTAGGCGTATTGTGAAACTTGATGTATATGTAACATTTGGTTGTGTAAATTTAAAGTGAGTTGCCACGTAAGGTGCGCACGGTTTTGGTGGGACTACCCCCCTGTGCTGCCCAGCGCTGAATAAGCATACCTACTTTACAATCTTACGGATTGTGGAGTCCGTTTTCCGCACGTCAGGAGGAACCGGCCGTGGCTCGTCCGGCTGAACACCCAGGCCCGGAGCGGTGGGGGGCTGCTGCCACCTGGTGACGGAAAGCGGGAACTGCAGCTCGGGAGTCGCGCGTGCGCAGTGCTCTGCCCTTCTCCCGGCAGGCACTGTGTTCGGCCTTCGGACTGCGCATGCGGCCGGGAGCAGCATGGCGGTGTGCGGCCGGCGGGTCCCGGCGGCGGTGACGGGTGAGTACCGAGGGCACCCGTGAGGTGAGCGAGCCCCTTTCGTGGCTGCAGCGCTGTCTCCTGCCCGCCCGGGGAGCCTCAAGCCGCCCGCTCGGAGCCGAGCCGGGCGAGGGCAGCCCCGGGGAGTGACCCGAGAGCAGAGAGAAGGGAAGAGGGGCAGGAGGGGGCCCCCCCTCCCGGGCGGAGACGCCGGGCACCTCCCCAGCTCGCCAGAGCTCCCCCCGAGCCTCCCCCGGCCCCGTGCAGCTGCCCGCCGCTCCGGCGCGTCCCCTGAAGCCTGTCCCGTAGCACCGGGCCACGCCCTGCCCTGAAGGCTGCGAGGGGGGACCTCAGTGTATCTGGAGAATCCCCTGCGGCAGCAGGCGCTCCGGCCAGGGGCCGCGTGCGGTAATAACGGTCGCTGCTTCTTCTTTCCCTCTCCCAGAGGCCGTGGCTGTCCGTTCCTCCCTTGGGAACGCTGTTGACTGCACTCGCCTCAGGCTTGTGTGGGCTGTCTCTGCCCGGCCGCGCTCTCCTGGCGGTGCGGGAGCGAAAATGAACGGATGGAGCTGTTACCGAAATCCGGAATAAAACTCCTTAACAGCAACGAGAAGTTAAGAAGCAGGCACTTCTTTATTGCAGCGCTGGGCGCACGGGGGATCGCTCCACCTAGCGTGCGCACCCATTTGATCAGCAGCACGGGTTAAATACACATTAATTATACATATTCATTAAATTCCAAGAAATAATATGCATAAACATAAATTTTCTGAGAAACCATTACATCATTTCCCTACCCACTCGCGCATGCCCAGTCTTTTGAGTCGAGGGTCTTTTGGTGGTCTTGGTGGTCGTCAAAACGCCCCCTCCTCGAATTCGCTGGTCAAACTCCTCCTTGAAATCTCCATATCTGGTCTTGAGAACAGGTCGCGGTGCTGCTTGATTTTCCTGGCTCCAAAGTGATGGCTCAGGGCCTATTTCTGCAGGTGGTGTTTGGGGGTGTTTGGGACTTACCATTGTATTAAAGATATGCTAGGCTAGCTTCTAACAAATGCGTATTATAATATCTCTAGGGTCCCACTCCCTCTAAGGACAAATAGATTTCGTATAAAACTTAACCTATGTGACTACAGTTCTACAGTTAGCAAGAATCACCTCATACTGATATTTAATTTTCAACATTTATGTCATGTAACATTTCCCCCCTTTGAGACTTATTTAATTTTTTTCAATAAGTCTCATTTACTTATAACTAATCTCCATAATCAGTAAACCAAAAAGTATTATTAGCATTACTACTAAAATTCCTTTGATAGATTTCATTATTTTTGATATGATTTTGTCTAATTCATTAAAAATGAGAGACTGTTAACTTTAAATGACATATTTCTTTAGAAATCCATTGTTTCTGTTTTGGAGGCTGTGCTTCTTGACTCTCAAATAATGAATCCAAGAATCAATATCTTCAAATTTAGGGGCTGTATATATTGCTAGAAGCACCTGATATGGTTCTTTCCATTTTTATTGAAGAGTTTCTGATTCCCAAATTTTCAGGTACACGTAATCTCCTGGTTAAAATGATGAACCGGGGAATCTAAAGAAAGAGGCTCTGTGGCAGTTCCATATCCATATCAGAGTTCTTCCAAGGGATATCAAATACAATTCCATTTCATTATCCCCAGTAGCAGTCACATTTTGAACAAGGGTTAGAGTCTGATAAGATTTTCCATACATTAACATATGGACTAATTTTAGTCCTAGATCTGGATTGAATCTTGATTCTCGGAAGTGCTTAAGGAAGAGCATGAGGCCATTTTAAAGATATTTTCTGACAAATTTTACTTGTCTATTAGATTGTGGCCTTCAAGGAGTGTGTAAATTCAATTTGATTCCCAGAATTTTCCTCAATATTTGAATAATTTCAGACACAAAATGAGGACCTCTATTTGATTATATTCTTTTGGGGATTCCAAACCATGATATTATTTCTTTTAACATATTTTTAGCCACTTCTCTTGCCTATTGGTGCGACAGGAAAAGAAAATCTTTTGGCCATATTTACTAATACCAATAGATATCTATATCCATTTTGTTGTGGCAATTCTGAAAAATCAATCTGCCAATAATTTTCAGGCAAGTTTCCCATATATATGGTTCCTGGGGGTGGTTATTTAATATTTCTCGGGTTATTCTTTAAACAAGTTTCACACTTTTTGTTACTGATTTTATTAGCTTTATCATCCTAACACTAATCACCTGTCTTCTTAAATCACTGATCATTGCCTCTGTTTCCCAATGAATTTTTCTATGCTTTTAGCTTTGATTGTGGTGAGACCACAACTTGATTTTTAGGACTAATGATCATTTTTCATATTTATTTGAATTGATTTAGCTAATTCCAAATCAACCTTACTGTAATTTGGGGTTTGTTGCTCAAATTTCACTTCTTTAACTAGTATTATTGTCATGATGCCTTTTTCTGCTCTCTTCTTTGCCTTTTTATTGACTAATTTATTTCCAATATTCACTGGGAAATTCCCAAATTGGTGGGCTTTGCAGTGCATTATTGCAACTTCTTTGGGTTTCTGCACCACTTGGAGCAATTGCAGAATTTCTTCTTGGTGTTTCATGGATGTTCCTTGTGCTGTCAGCATTCCTCTTTCTTTCCATGTGGCTCCATGGGCATGTACTACTCCAAAAGCATACTTTAAATCAGTCCATATATTCACTTTTTATGTTCTGTCCATTTTAGGGCTTTTATGAGGGCTAGTTATCAATTCCGCCTTTTGTGCTGAGGTGTTCACTGAGAGCGGCTTTGCATCAATAACAGAGTTTGTTATTGTTATTGCATATCCAGCCAATCTTCTTCCATTTCTCACGAGGCTGCTTCCATCAGTACATATCTCGAATTCTGGGTCAGGTATGTTCACTCTTCTGTTACTTCTGCTGGAATAAACTTGTTTGATGGTCTGTAGACAGTCATGACTTAGAACTTCTTCTTCTATTGAACTTAAAAAGATGGCAGGATTTATTGTTGTAGTTGTTTTTGATTTGACATCATCTTGTTCCAACAGGACAATGTGATGTTTGAGCATCCTGCTTGGGGATAACCAGTGTCCTCCTTTCTGTTCCAGAACAGAAAGTACCATATGCGGTACATAAGCTGTTCTTGGGTGTCCCGTTGTCAGCTTACAAGCTTCTTAAGTCAGGAGGACAGTTGCTGCTACAGCCCATAGACAACCTGGTCATCCTTAGCTAACATTGTCCAATTGTTTGGAGAAATAACCAACCGGTCTTCTTCATTCTCCATTTTTCTGAGAAAGCATTCTTCTGAGGGCCGAATGTTGTCTTTCATGAACAAACAGTTCAAAGGGTTTGGTTAAATCGGGCAACCCTAGAGCAGGAGTGAACATCAGAGCTACCTTTACATTCTGGAATGCCTTTCGAGCTTCAGGTTCTCACACAAGGGGTCCCTCCTTCAATTCCTTTAATCCACAGGTGACACTAGCCAGCCATTCCCAGAAACGTTTGCAGCTCCTTAGCTCCTTTTGGCTCCGGCATTTGGCAAATTGCCTCTTTTCTCTCATTTCCCAGTTGTCTTTGTCCCTGTGTGATTTCAAATCCCAAATACATGACAGTCTCTTTTCCAATCTGTGCTTTCTTCTTGGAAAATCTGTTATCACTTTGGCCCAAGAAATTTAGCAGGTTAGTAGTCAAGTTGAAATATTCTTCTCTGGTTTCTGTGGCTATTAAAATATCATCTACATATTGCAACACCAGTCTTTCAGGATAAATTATTTTGCATGTTTCTAATTCCTTAGCCAATTGATTTCCAAAGATCATTGGGCTATTTTTAAATCCTTGAGGTAGCACTGCCCAGGTGAGCTGAGTCTTCTGCCCAGTTGTGGGATTTTGCAGTTCAAAGGCAAAATATGCCTGACTATTTTTGTCAAGAAGAATACAGAAAAAGGCATCCTATAAGTTCAATACAGTGAACCACTTGTGATTTTCTTTTAAAGCTGTCAACGAGGATACAGGTTTGCCACTAAGGGGTGAATATCTTGAACTATTAAATTTATTGCTATTAAAATCTTGTACTAACCTATATTCCTCACTTTCTGGCTTTTTCACAGGTAAAATGGGAGTATTGAATTCTGATTCACATTCGACTAATAGTCGATATTTTTTTAAAAAATTTTCAATCATTTTCTCAAGGCCTCTTCTAGCTTCTAATTTTAAAGGGTACTGTTTTTGTCTTACCAGTTTGGTGCTCTCCTTTAGAAAAATCTTTACCGGTTCTGCTGCTTTTGAATGTCCGGGAACTTCGCCAGCCCACACCAAAGGGTTACTGCATTGTCCACTTCTTGAGGGATTTCATATGGCTCTGAAGTTGTCTGCAACATAGAAATTCTTGCCTCTCTGGCTTTTGATTAGGGTATATTTAATTGAATGTCACAGTTTTAAAAATTAATTTGTGCTTTCAATTTGCTCAATAAATCTCTCCCCAATAAGGCAACAGGACACTCTGGTATATATAAAAATTGGCCAGTTCCCCATTTTTACCCACCTTAAAGTTAAGGATTGAATGAAAAAATTATTTTCAGCTTTCCCTGTGGCACCAATTTTGTCTACATGCTTTTTACTCAATTTTCTTCTACCAGTACTTAAAATGAATAGCTCCAGTATCAAAATAGAAAATCCATGGTTTGGGTCCCCAGCTGGATTGTAACCAGGGGTTCTGCTGGGGAATTCTCCCCCAGTCCTCTTTGCACCTCTGACAAAGGCATCTGCTGTGCTGCCAGTTTTTTGTTTCTTTTTCAGAATAAGGACACGCATTTTTCCAGTGCCACCATGCTTCACACTTTGCACACTGATATTCCCAATCTCTCTCCTACTGCAGTTATTTTATCCATTCCTCTACCACACCCCGATCTCATCCCCGGTTTGTTCCCCTACTGCTTGTCAAAGTGGTAGGGGGGGCAAGGCTTGAGCCGCTCCTTGTTCTATCTGGTCTTGTCAGCTTCCAGTTCTCCCTGCAATAGGACTGAAACCCTCATAATTCAACTGTCCCACTCTACAGCTCCCACCGGGGGTTCGGTGTTCTGGCCCCTTTTTCTACTGTTTCATTTGTTAAACCTGCATCAACACTTCCAGACCGCACATAAAGATAATACAGAAATTTAACACGTGAATTCTATGCTTTCCTCTTCAGTTCCACATTTTAAACATCACTTTCTATACTACAAGCCAGGATCTTTTCAACCTTTTTCCTTTTTTTTTTTTTTTTTTAATTTTTTTTTTTTATGCCAAAACCATCGGATCCTTGGGGACGTATCTGCAATCTTTCTGCCACTTGGGATGATTTCCCAAAGTAAAGAACAAATCAACATCGGGGACCACATCTCACTTTCCTTCCCTTCTACAAGATAACATCAACTGTAAAATATTGTATCAATTTTTTTTTCTAGTTACTGGGTCTCCCCTTATATCCTCCCAATGTTTAAGAACACATCCCAGTGGAGACTTCATTAATATTTCCCCTACCATTGAGGTAGACGTAGAAGATATGTGTTTTCCCATATTTTACAAAGGAGTTTTTGGTACCAAAAAGACAATAACACTGTTCTACAAACAAAGTCAATCCCGTCACCAAGAAAAGTTTAAAACCCCAAATGCAATACTGTATATCATTCAAGTCCCTACACTGCAACACATGCATACAGACTTAAAAACAAAACAAAACAAAACGCACTGAAGCAACAATTACCAGCTTGTAAATCACTTCTAAAACACCCTGGGGCCCCTTTCCAAGCTATGTACAAATCTTACCAATACTCCCCATACTCTTACTCTTAAACAATTTAGATTAAATGCCAAATACCAGATAAATGCAAATGACAATTGTCCCAAATACAAAAACCAAACAAATGCAAATGACAGTTGTCCCAAATACACAAATGTCCAACCCTGCAATAGCTTTCGCTTATGACTTACGGGCAGACGCCTAGGCTTCCAAACCAAACGGGTACCCTCTAAGCCCCAACCCTGCGAAGCTTTCGCCGCGCCTTACGGGCAGGCTATCCAGACCAGACAGATTTCAAAGAAGTGCCTTACCCTTTTCTCCAGGGAACGTTGCGAGGAGCTTTGTGAGTCGAGAGCGATGGGTCTCCCCGAGAATACCTCGGTGCCGGCTGGAGTTCGATCAACACTCGATCTCGTTCAGTCTCACTCGCAAGGTCCCATCTGGGTCGCCAAAACTGTTACCGAAATCCGGAATAAAACTCCTTAACAGCAACGAGAAGTTAAGAAGCAGGCACTTCTTTATTGCAGCGCTGGGCGCACGGGGGATCGCTCCACCTAGCGTGCGCACCCATTTGATCAGCAGCACGGGTTAAATACACATTAATTATACATATTCATTAAATTCCAAGAAATAATATGCATAAACATAAATTTTCTGAGAAACCATTACATCATTTCCCTACCCACTCGCGCATGCCCAGTCTTTTGAGTCGAGGGTCTTTTGGAGGTCTTGGTGGTCGTCAAAACGCCCC
Organism: Chlamydotis macqueenii; assembly: GCF_036417535.1. Lineage (NCBI taxonomy): Eukaryota > Metazoa > Chordata > Aves > Otidiformes > Otididae > Chlamydotis > Chlamydotis macqueenii. Next base: position 60,845 of record NW_028239063.1, read on the forward strand.
CTCCTCAAATTCGCTGGTCAAACTCCTCCTTGAAATCTCCATATCTGGTCTTGAGAACAGGTCGCGGTGCTGCTTGATTTTCCTGGCTCCAAAGTGATGGCTCAGGGCCTGTTTCTGCAGGTGGTGTTTGGGACTTACCGTTGTATTAACGATATGCTAGGCTAGCTTCTAACAAATGCGTATTATAATATCTCTAGGGTCCCACTCCCTCTAAGGACAAATAGATTTCGTATAAAACTTAACCTATGTGACTACAGTTCTACAGTTAGCAAGAATCACCTCATACTGATATTTAATTTTCAACATTTATGTCATGTAACAGAGCGCTTACTGCCTGTGGAAAGGAGCTGCTGCAGCTGAAGCTGGAGAGGCCACAGAAAGGTAAAGAAGAAGAAGAAACCAAAGGCCAGCCAGCCAGCAGCTGCCTCCCGCTGCAGGCCAGAGAGAGCCTAGCCTGCCTCTCCGGGTGAGGAAGGATCCCTCTTTGTACTCTTCAGCAGGCCAGACCGCCAGTGCGCACTGCACAGTCTGTACGTGGAACCTGAAGCACGGTACGGCCACATAGCGCGCGAGCGAGCGAGCGTGGGTGGCTACGTGTCTAGGAAGCTTTTTGTCTAAGAGCTGTAGGACACCCACGTATTCTCTTAGGTGGAGGACAGCCAAGTGGTCGGAGTTACAGAAGAGGAGAGAAGCAGAAAGCAGCATCTGACCTGTCAGATTCTCCCAGCAGTGCCGGGAGTGAGAGCTGTGGTGAGTCCCCGGCCCCTGGGGCTCTGCCTCCTCTCTTGTGCGTCCCTGTCCTTCCCTGCCGCTCCCGTGACCCCTACCTTTCCCAAGCTGCTGTGATTTGTTGTTGTTGTTATTGTTTCCTTCTACCTCTCCTCTTCTGTCTGTTCTTGTATGCTCTTCCCCCTTTCTCTCTCCCTTTAAATCTCTTGTTCTACCGCTTCCTTTTGTTTTGTATCCCTGCACTTTTGTTCTGCTCCCTTTCCTTCCTTTGTTTGTCCTCTGTCTCTGTCCTGCGGCCCATTGCTGTTTTTGCCTTTTCCATCTCTTTGTCCTGATCTGCATCCGTCTTCTTCCCCCAACTAATTTCTCCAGCCTGTTTTCTGGCCTGCTTTTCTTTGCGCCTCTGCATGCCTGCCCTGTGCCTCTGCCTTTCTATCTCTCTCTTTCTTTTCTTATCTTTCTTTCTCTATCTCTTTGTCTTGCGTACTGTCACTGTTTTTTTTTTTCTGTTCTGTATCTCACTGTCTGTGACCTCCTCTGTGCCCCTGGATGTGTTTGCAGCCCCTGGGTGCAGAGCTGATGGCTGAGGACAGGCACAGGGAAGGGGGTGATGTGCTGTGGGGCTTTGGCAAGGGCCCCTGCTCCTGATGGGCTCCAGCTGGGGCTGGAGGTGGGGCAGCCCCAGATGGGTCCAGTGAGGCAGAGGGTGGGCCTGGCCCTGGCCCTGGCCCTGCTGTATGAGGGGCCTCCAGCTGTAAAGGGGGCCGCCTGGGCATGGCTGCTGGAGGGGACTGAGGAGTGAATCACAGGCAGGTGCCTCCAGCAAGGAGTGGCTGGTCCATCTGAGCCCTCCCTGACAGAGCAGACACCAGGACGCAGTGCCAGGAGCTCCGTGCCTCTGTCGGCCACGTGTGCGAGCCACCACATTCTGCTACATTTGTCATTCAGCCCTGTCCAGAACGTAGCTGTGGTAGAAGTTAGATAGCATGCATGGTCTTGCTAGAAATGAAGCCTGGAGCATTTGTTTTCTTGTAGGAAGCTAAAGCAGGTGGTTTTTGATAATGTTGTCATTGCATGTAATGACATACTTTTCTAGTTAGCTTGGTATGACACCTATTTTTTCTACCTACACCCCAGAAAAAGTAAGTTGAGCTTTGCGTCTCTCAGCATCTGAAGCACCACGAGCGGCAGTTGCGGCGTCGGACTTCTTGGCAATGAGTGGAGCCGGTGAGCAGAGCACTGCGGCGCTTTTGAGGAGGAGAGTGCCATAGAAGAGATTGGTGGTAAGTGGTGTGATGTTGAAGGGCGGTGCTGTTTGGTAGGTTTTATTTTTGGGGTTTTTTTTTTTGCAGATGGTGATGAGGAGCTGGGCGAGGAAGCGCCATCTTAGTTAGCATGGGGTTGTTCTTTTGAGGATGGAATCTGATTTCTGGCCATTTGAGAGCTAAGTTGAGGGACCACAGCCGAGGAGGGAACAAGGCTGAAAACTGCAGGGAGGGTGTAGTAAATTGATGGGAGGAAGAGGGCTCCCTGGGAACAGTCTCTCTCGGGAAGGTGAAGGGGGAGACGTTACTGGTCAGTGTACGCTGGGCAAGAGTGTTGCAGCCTGGGGCGGTCTGCCTTTTATGCAGTCTCTAGGCTGGATAACGTTTGTGGGCCTGTAGAGGCGCTGGCAAGGGCCGGCGAGGAGCAGCACGAGCTTTCAGTGCTGGCACTTTTGGTGTGGCAGCAATCGTCTGACGTCCGTTATTTTGAGGCCTTTTTTCCGGTGGGTGGCCGTGCGGAGCTGACAGTGAAAGCGGGAGCACTGGCGTCCAGGAAATCCCAGAGCCCTCCTCTGCTCGGAGGCAGTTCACGAGGACAGAAGTGTTGCTGTGCTCCTTAACAAACAAATATTCAACTTGGCACATAGAGGGTGAGGAGATCTCGGCTGTACTTAGGGTTGAGAAAATGTATGTAGGCATCTGTGTCTGTCCCCTGCCTGTATGTAGGACAGCGGTTCGAGTGAAACTAAAGCTGCCAATGAGTCAAAAAAAGGCCTGGGTGTCTGAAAAATGCAAAAGCTTTAAAGGCCGGTATCAGCAGCTGTACCAAAGGTGCTGCAAGATACTCTGTCCTTCACGTGGTTTTAGTCCTGAGAAACCTTGCCCCAAAAGGAAGAGTTAGATTCCTGCCTAGCTTCAAACTAAGGGGTTTTTCCCTCTCTCTGCTGAATGTCTGCTGCCAGCGTTTCACCGTGGTCGCCCTTTCCTTGGCCGTGAAAGTACGAGATGGATGGAAAGGAGCCGCAGCGGTCTGCAAGTACAAGGTACGTCTGCGATGCGTGACTGCATTTTTCCTAAGGGACTTGCCGCATGGATTTTAGAGTGAATGTTAAGAATGTGGTGATTTTCCTTCTGTAGTCTTTTAACTAAATATTCAGACACAGGAAAAATCAAATGAGGTGTGGTCTGGAGCATAGTCTGGCCATGGGAAAAAAAATATTCTGGACAAGGAAAAAAAAAAAAGCCACTCAATTTGGGGATAGTTGGTGTGACCCAGTGGGAGACGGAGGGGTTCTCGCTGGGGATTACGCAGTGTGGGTCCATTGGCCGGTGCGGGTCATCTCGTGCAGGTTATGCCGGGTGAGTTACGTGCTGTGGATTGTCCTGCGTGGACTCCCTGCTATAGGTCATCCTTACGCACCTTTCTTCCCGCACGTACCCCTTGTCCTTGCGTGTCCGTCTCTCCCTCGTATCCGTCCCCACTGTCCCGCTCTGTGTTTCTCAGCCCTCCTGACGCGTGGATCAAACTCTACAACTCGGAGAGAGTTATAAAGCAGGCATGTTTATTTGGCACCGGGTGCGTGGGGGATTGCTTCTCCAAAAGCACGCACACTGACAGCACATTTTACCAAAAATGTATCCGGTGCAGGTACACACATTCCTAGGATTGCACAATACAGACATACATGTGCATAAGCGAGGCGGGGTTATTAAAAAACCACTTGCGTTAGCATTTCAGATCTGTCTCTGGTGGTCGTTTACTTCTTCAGGGGTCTGATCTTCCTCTAGATGAACTTCAGTCATTCACCCATGCTCTCCTTTCACTTGGGGATTTCAGCAGTTTCTGAACGACTCCTGTTATCATGTCCTTTGCTTGACATATTAGTCCTTGACTGAATACCAGTTTCTTGACAAGTACCAGTCCCTGATAAGCTTAAGTGAGTTTCAAGGCAAAGAGGATTGTTAGGCATTGTCTAGCAGACAGTTAGTCTCCTAAATCAAGCAGTATGCAGACAGTCAGTCTTCTAAATCAAGCAATATTTAGCAGACCGTTAATTCCCTGTATCACTTGCAAATGCTTTTCACTAAAACACCCCCCCACCGTGTGAGGTTTTCCTCCCTTGTGAGTTTTTTTTCCCCTGTGTTTTGCCCGTTGCGTGCCCTGCACTCTTGTTTTGTGTCCCTGTTCGACGCCCCCCTTTTTGGCGCTGCCTCCCCATGACCCCTCTGTCTTGGGATCCTGGGGGCGCTGCCTGTGTTCCCCAACTTGCCCAGTGCCCGCCACCCCCAACGTGAGTTGCCACGTAAGGCGCGCACGGTTTTGGTGGGACTACCCCCCTGTGCTGCCCAGCGCTGAATAAACATACCTACTTTACAATCTTACAGATTGTGGAGTCCGTTTTCCGCACGTCAGTTTGGCGAGCCAGCCAGGAGGATCTCTGCTTGGCTGCGGGATCGACTGCGGAGCGGACGCCCCTAGGCGCGCCCCGAGCACTTTCCTCGGAGGAGCCTCCGCTGCCAGCCGCTCACCGCAGGAGCAGACAACGACCTCCTGAAGCCGCGGACCAAACGGTATGTTTAATGGTAGGGGCCTGTAAGTCGTACGCGTGGCTGGGGCAGCTGGTAAATCGCGCAGAGACGTCTGGCGTGCAGCATAGTCCCCGTTGGTTGGGTACCCAGGTTAGTTTGGAGCATCAAAGGGGACTCGCTGACCGATAGAGCGGCCGCTAGCGATCTTGGGGGTAGATCGAGCGAGTCCGAGGTAACCGCTGCATCCCATTGCTGGGAGCCAGGATGGACCTGCTGATGATCGGTACATGAGAAGCAGGAGAAGGGTAAGCGGGCCTCTTTAACCCGGATTTGGAGATAGTTTAACATCAGTAGGTGAGTTTGTTCTTGCAACCGTTTTGCAGCTGCTTTAAAAGGCTGGTATGAATGAGGGATCCCTGTGCTGTATGGTTAAGAGAGTGTGGTTGAGTGATTGATTGTAAGTGTGGTGTGGAGGAGTGAAATAGTTAGTCTAAATTTGAATCATTCCTTGAGACCCTCTCACAGAGGAAATATAAAATGGGCAACACTCAAGGGGGAATATTAAGGAAAAGCCCCCTGGGCTGCATACTCGCCCACTGGAAAGATATTGCCGGGGGTGGAGGTACGGAAAGTAAAAAGACTCTTATTAAATATTGCAATCAGTGGTGGCCATTGTATAAGTTAGAGGGTGAAGTCAAGTGGCCGTTCAATGGAACGTTGGATTACAATACTGTGTTGCAGCTTATGTTGTTTCTTAGAAGAGAAGGGAAATGGGACGAGGTGTCGTATGCAGATATGTTTTTTACCCTACGAAATCACCCAGAGTGGCAAAGGGACTGTGGGATGATATCCCCGCAGGACCCTATGGTACTCGCACTCGAACGGGAGAACAAGGGGGGTGGGGGCAGGTTAAAAAGGTGCTGTTCATCATGCAGCATTGGGCAGAGGTGTACGAAAGCAGATAAAGTACGCCAGGTTCCAGAACAAGATTTAAGTGATTTGTTTAAACCTCCCCCCCCGATCACAGGACCAGGACGCAGACTCGGAAGGGACATCGAATCCCCCTGATAGCCCTGTATCTTCCCGTACTAGACAGAAATCTGCTCCGACAATCTTACAAGCACCCCTCCGGGAGGCGGTGGGGCCGGATGGCGGAACAATGTTAATTAAAATACCCTTCTCCACCGCTGACTTGGGAGAGTGGAGAAAAATTGCTAAAGATTACAGAAGCGATCCGGTAAGTGTGGCTAAACATTTCCAGTTCATTGTAAAACAACATAATCCGGACTGGAAAGACATACAGCTGCTATTAGAATACATGACTGAAACGGAGAAGCAGTTGATTTTAAAAACGGCAGGAAATCTAGCCGAGGATTATTATAAAGTTACCGGGGGAGATGTTAAGGAACACTTCCCCCTCCAGGACCCGAAATGGGAGGTAAACAGGTCAGTACATATGGAAAGATTGCAGGAATATCAGGAGTGGATTTCGAAGGGGATGGAACGGGCAATCCCTAAGACTATAAATTGGTCAGCCTTATATGCAATTAAACAAGGTCCTTCCGAGTCTCCATCTGAATTCCCGGATCGACTGAGGGATGTGATGCGTCGTAGCACGCCGCTGGACCCGGGGTCTGAGGTAGGGATACAGCAACTAGTTTCTCTGCTCTGTTCCTGGGTCAGTCTACGGGGGACATAAGACAAAAGCTTCAAAAGTTGCTTTTTCCTGCGGAAAGCAGGAATTTAGAGATCTTGCTGGATGAGGCTTGGAGAGTGTTCAGTAATAGAGAAGAAGGGTATCGGCAGGGACAAAGAAGGTTGGTGGCTGTCGTTCGGGGAGATGGGGAGTGGAGAGGTAGGCGAAATCAGCCTCGGTTGGGGTTGGAAAAGGATCAGTGTGCAATGTGCAAGGGCTTTGGCCACTGGAAAAAGGAATGCCCAAGGAACAAGAAAGAAGGCCGGAGGATCCCGGCGAATGTGAGGATAGCTCATGTGATAGAAGACTGACGGGAACCTGGGGAGTCTACCCTAGCGGATCCACTGGTTATAATTAAGCTAGGGGAAAAACAACAACAAGTAGAATTCTTAGTAGATACAGGGGCAACATATTCGGTTCTGAATCAAGCTTTGCTGCCCCTGGGAAATGATTATGTCATGGTAAAAGGAGCGACTGGCCAAAGTGAAAAGGCATATTTTTGTAAGCCTCTAAAATACAAATTGGGAAAACAATGGGGTATCCACAAATTTTTATATATGCCCAACTCCCCGAAAGCACTTTTGGGGAGAGATCTATTGGAACAATTGGGAGCAAAAATTATATTTGAAAAAGGAGAAATTACTCTGGAGGTAAAAGATCAGCAATATATTCAGATATTGAGTCTCACCTTAACCAGTCTCCCCTCAGAAGGAAAAATTAATGAGGAAATCCTAAACCAAGTGTACCCGGGGGTATGGGCTACTGATGTACCTGGAAGGGCGAAAAGTGCTCCACCTGTTGAAGTTAAGGTTAAGGAAGGCCGACGACCGGTAAGAATTAAACAATATCCCCTAAAGAAGGAAGACAGAGAAGGAATCCGGCCGGTGATAGAAAAATTTCTACAGTTAGGACTATTAAAGGAGTGTGAGTCAGAATTCAATACCCCTATATTACCTGTTCGGAAACCCGATGGGTCATATAGGGTGGTCCAAGACTTACGGGCGGTGAATAAGATAACTGAGGACCTCTACCCAGTAGTGGCCAATCCATATACCCTGCTGACTGTGTTGACACCTGAACTAATTTGGTTTACTGTTTTAGATTTGAAGGATGCTTTCTTTTGCCTCCCTCTCCATGAAGCCAGTCAAAAATTGTTTGCGTTCGAATGGGAAAACCCTAAAAGTGGTCGGAAGACCCAGCTCACTTGGACGGCGTTGCCACAAGGATTTAAAAATAGTCCTACCATTTTTGGGAATCAGCTTGCAAAAGACTTAGAATCCTGGGAAACCCCATCTGGGGAAGGAAAATTGTTGCAGTATGTAGATGATATCCTGATTGCCACGAAAACAGAGGAAGACTGTATGGCATGGACGGTGAGTCTGTTGAATTTCTTGGGACTCCAGGGATACCGTGTCTCCAAGAAGAAAGCCCAGGTAATGCAACGTAAAGTGAATTATTTGGGCTATGAAATTAGTGCGGGGCAGAGAACTTTGGGACAGGCCCGCAAAGAGGCAATATGCCAGACTCGGAGACCTCAGACAGTAAAGGAGTTACGGACTTTTCTGGGAATGACCGGGTGGTGCCGATTGTGGATCTATAATTATGGACTGCTTGTTAAACCACTGTATGCTCTGACAGCTACTGAGCAGAAGCACCTTGAGTGGAACAAAGAGACCGAACGAGCCTTTGAGCTACTGAAAAAGGCGTTGATGTCGGCCCCGGCCTTAGGACTCCCAGATGTGAGTAAGCCGTTTCTTCTTTTCTCCCATGAGAAACAGGGTATTGCCCTGGGAATATTAGCACAAGATCTGGGTCCATATCGACGGGCAGTTGCCTATCTCTCTAAGCAGTGAGACGCCACTGCAAAGGGTTGGCCTGGATGCCTACGGGCGGTTGCAGCTGTGATACTGAACATACAGGAAGCCCGAAAGTTTACCCTGGGCCAGAAAATGACTGTTTTGGTGTCTCATACAGTATCAGCAGTACTGGAAGCAAAGGGTGGGCACTGGCTCTCTCCACAAAGGTTCCTGAGATATCAAGCTGTATTAGTAGAACAGGACGATGTGGAAATCGTGGTCACTAACATTGTCAACCCAGCTTCTTTTCTCGGTGGGAACACAGGAGAACCAGTGCACCATGACTGTTTGGAAACCATCGAAGCAACATATGCAAGCCGCCCAGACCTGAAGGATAGCCCCATGGAAAATGGGGAAAACTGGTTCACAGACGGGAGCAGTTATGTCTTAAATGGCAATCGACACGCGGGATATGCCATCACTACCAGCCAGCAGGTAATAGAGTCAGGGCCTTTGCCCATGAACACCTCCGCACAGAAGGCAGAAATAATTGCCCTAACCCGAGCCCTGGAGTTGGCCCAGGGCAAAACTGTGAACATTGACATGGACTCAAAATATGCCTTCGGAGTTGTGCACGCACATGGAGCAATCTGGAAAGAAAGAGGACTATTGAACTCCCAGGGAAAAAATATCAAACATGCAGAAGAAATTTTGAAGCTACTAGAAGCTGTCCAGCTCCCTGAGAAAGTGGCAATTATGCATATTAAGGCACAGCAGAGAGTGAGCTCCGATTTGGAGAAAGGGAATGAACTGGCGGACAGAGAGGCAAAACAAGCGGCCAAAATGAAGGTGAGAATAGAAGGGGCTCTAATTCCTGATAGGCAAATCTCTCTAGAAGGTAAGCCAGAATATACCAAGGAAGATCAGAAACTTATCACAGACTTGGAAGGGTCATATAATGAAGAGGGGTGGGCTTATACCCCACAGGGAAGACTAATTATTCCCTCTTGTTTACTGTGGCACTTGATAACGGGAGGAACATAGAAAAAGGCATTGGGGAACAGAGGCTCTGTATAAACATTTGATAAGGGAAATCGTGGCTAGAAACTTATATACCACAGTGAGACAGGTGACTCAACAGTGTGACCTTTGCCTCCAGACTAATCCAAAAAATACTCCCAAACCAGAAATGGGCCAGATTGGGAAGGGCAATGGGCCTGGACAACAATGGCAGGTTGATTTTACAGAGCTTCCAAGGAAAGGGGGGTATCGCTATTTGCTGGTATTAACTGATACCTTTTCAGGTTGGCCAGAAGCGTTCCCAACTAGGACAGCCAAGGCTCGGGAGGTAACTAAAGTGTTGGTACAAGAGAGAATACCACGTTTTGGGGTTCCAGCAACCATATCCTCAGACAGAGGACCACATTTTGTCTCAAAAATAGTGCAACAAATCAGCCACCATTTAGGTATAGATTGGCAACTTCATACCCCGTATCGCCCTCAGTCGAGTGGCCAAGTAGAGAAAATGAATCACTTAATCAAGCAGCAAATTGTGAAATTGGGACAAGAAGCAAACTTAACGTGGCCTCAGTCACTCCCTTTAGCCCTTCTGCGTATACGAACGAGACCAAGGGCAAAGGAAGGACTGAGTCCCTTTGAAATTTTGTATGGACGACCCTATGGAATACAGAGGGGAATGTCTACGCAAGCTGGGGATGAAATTATGACTTCCTACATGGTGGCATTGGGCAAACAGCTCAATAAAATTGGAAAGCATGTAATTGGGACCCGGGGAAGAGGTCTAGATGAACCTGTGCATGATATACAACCTGGAGATGATGTATATGTAAAGTCTCTTGCAGAAAAAACCTTGGAACCACAGTGGGAAGGACCATACCAGGTACTCCTCACCTCCTTTACAGCAATCAAGATCAGAGAGCAGAATGCCTGGATACACCACACTAGGGTAAAAAAGGCACCACAAAAACTCTGGACTTCTGAAGTTCAGGGACCCCTAAAGCTTAAACTGAGAAGGTAGAATGTGGATTAAGGTTTGTGTAATCCTGGTAAATCTACAAACGATGAACATAGCTGGCAGTAAAAGAATTTACTAATTTTCTAGAAAAGGGGGGACTGAGAGAAGGAGTTAAAGAAATCTTAATAGATATGGCATTGATTAATTATTGCTGTGCATCCTAAGGAATCAAGTTGATAAATAGTGCTTAATGTTTTGTTAACTACTTGCTTAATAATTTGCTAACCATTGTGCAAACTATTTGAAGCAGAAAGTCTTGCAATTCTTCACGAAAGACAGTTCCCGGTAAGGACTAGGGGGGTCGCTTCAAGAACCAGCTAAAACCGACCCTGCAGCTTGAATGAAAGCCAAGGGATAACTGAGTTTGCGCAGGAACAAAAGGTTACTAGCGGTGACGAAGAGGAGTCACCTGCCTTCATCCCCACGACCCCCGACGACCACCAGCAGGAGGCACTGCGCAAGCCCAGACAGGAGGAGTTTATGAAAATGACCCCTTGGGACTAATTTTAATACGAAGCGGGGATAGGTCATGCATATGTCTAGGCGTATTGTGAAACTTGATGTATATGTAACATTTGCTTGTGTAAATTGAAAGTGAGTTGCCACGTAAGGCGCGCACGGTTTTGGTGGGACTACCCCCCTGTGCTGCCCAGCGCTGAATAAGCATACCTACTTTACAATCTTACGGATTGTGGAGTCCGTTTTCTGCACGTCAGGAGGAAGCGGCCGTGGCTCGTCCGGCTGAACACCCGGGACCGGAGCGGTGGGGGGCTGCTGCCACCTGGTGACGGAAAGCGGGAACTGCAGCTCGGGAGTCGCGCGTGCGCAGTGCTCTGCCCTTCTCCCGGCAGGCACTGTGTTCGGCCTTCGGACTGCGCATGCGGCCGGGAGCAGCATGGCGGTGTGCGGCCGGCGGGTCCCGGCGGCGGTGACGGGTGAGTACCGAGGGCACCCGTGAGGTGAGCGAGCCCCTTTCGTGGCTGCAGCGCTGTCTCCTGCCCGCCCGGGGAGCCTCAAGCCGCCCGCTCGGAGCCGAGCCGGGCGAGGGCAGCCCCGGGGAGTGACCCGAGAGCAGAGAGAAGGGAAGAGGGGCAGGAGGGGGCCCCCCCTCCCGGGCGGAGACGCCGGGCACCTCCCCAGCTCGCCAGAGCTCCCCCCGAGCCTCCCCCGGCCCCGTGCAGCTGCCCGCCGCTCCGGCGCGTCCCCTGAAGCCTGTCCCGTAGCACCGGGCCACGCCCTGCCCTGAAGGCTGCGAGGGGGGACCTCAGTGTATCTGGAGAATCCCCTGCGGCAGCAGGCGCTCCGGCCAGGGGCCGCGTGCGGTAATAACGGTCGCTGCTTCTTCTTTCCCTCTCCCAGAGGCCGTGGCTGTCCGTTCCTCCCTTGGGAACGCTGTTGACTGCACTCGCCTCAGGCTTGTGTGGGCTGTCTCTGCCCGGCCGCGCTCTCCTGGCGGTGCGGGAGCGAAAATGAACGGATGGAGCTGTTACCGAAATCCGGAATAAAACTCCTTAACAGCAATGAGAAGTTAAGAAGCAGGCACTTCTTTATTGCAGCGCTGGGCGCACGGGGGATCGCTCCACCTAGCGTGCGCACCCATTTGATCAGCAGCACGGGTTAAATACACATTAATTATACATATTCATTAAATTCCAAGAAATAATATGCATAAACATAAATTTTCTGAGAAACCATTACATCATTTCCCTACCCACTCGCGCATGCCCAGTCTTTTGAGTCGAGGGTCTTTTGGTGGTCTTGGTGGTCGTCAAAACGCCCCCTCCTCGAATTCGCTGGTCAAACTCCTCCTTGAAATCTCCATATCTGGTCTTGAGAACAGGTCGCGGTGCTGCTTGATTTTCCTGGCTCCAAAGTGATGGCTCAGGGCCTGTTTCTGCAGGTGGTGTTTGGGGGTGTTTGGGACTTACCATTGTATTAAAGATATGCTAGGCTAGCTTCTAACAAATGCGTATTATAAGATCTCTAGGGTCCCACTCCCTCTAAGGACAAATAGATTTCGTATAAAACTTAACCTATGTGACTACAGTTCTACAGTTAGCAAGAATCACCTCATACTGATATTTAATTTTCAACATTTATGTCATGTAACATTTCCCCCCTTTGAGACTTATTTAATTTTTTTCAATAAGTCTCATTTACTTATAACTAATCTCCATAATCAGTAAACCAAAAAGTATTATTAGCATTACTACTAAAATTCCTTTGATAGATTTCATTATTTTGATATGATTTTGTCTAATTCATTAAAAATGAGAGACTGTTAACTTTAAATGACATGTTTCTTTAGAAATCCATTGTTTCTGTTTTGGAGGCTGTGCTTCTTGACTCTCAAATAATGAATCCAAGAATCAATATCTTCAAATTTAGGGGCTGTATATATTGCTAGAAGCACCTGATATGGTTCTTTCCATTTTTATTGAAGAGTTTCTGATTCCCAAATTTTCAGGTACACGTAATCTCCTGGTTAAAAATGATGAACTGGGGAATCTAAAGAAAGAGGCTCTGTGGCAGTTCCATATCCATATCAGAGTTCTTCCAAGGGATATCAAATACAATTCCATTTCATTATCCCCAGTAGCAGTCACATTTTGAACAAGGGTTAGAGTCTGATAAGATTTTCCATACATTAACATATGGACTAATTTTAGTCCTAGATCTGGATTGAATCTTGATTCTCGGAAGTGCTTAAGGAAGAGCATGAGGCCATTTTAAAGATATTTTCTGACAAATTTTACTTGTCTATTAGATTGTGGCCTTCAAGGAGTGTGTAAATTCAATTTGATTCCCAGAATTTTCCTCAATATTTGAATAATTTCAGACACAAAATGAGGACCTCTATTTGATTATATTCTTTTGGGGATTCCAAACCATGATATTATTTCTTTTAACATATTTTTAGCCACTTCTCTTGCCTATTGGTGCGACAGGAAAAGAAAATCTTTTGGCCATATTTACTAATACCAATAGATATCTATATCCATTTTGTTGTGGCAATTCTGAAAAATCAATCTGCCAATAATTTTCAGGCAAGTTTCCCATATATATGGTTCCTGGGGGTGGTTATTTAATATTTCTCGGGTTATTCTTTAAACAAGTTTCACACTTTTTGTTACTGATTTTATTAGCTTTATCATCCTAACACTAATCACCTGTCTTCTTAAATCACTGATCATTGCCTCTGTTTCCCAATGAATTTTTCTATGCTTTTAGCTTTGATTGTGGTGAGACCACAACTTGATTTTTAGGACTAATGATCATTTTTCATACTTATTTGAATTGATTTAGCTAATTCCAAATCAACCTTACTGTAATTTGGGGTTTGTTGCTCAAATTTCACTTCTTTAACTAGTATTATTGTCATGATGCCTTTTTCTGCTCTCCTCTTTTCCTTTTTATTGACTAATTTATTTCCAATATTCACTGGGAAATTCCCAAATTGGTGGGCTTTGCAGTGCATTATTGCAACTTCTTTGGGTTTCTGCACCACTTGGAGCAATTGCAGAATTTCTTCTTGGTGTTTAATGGATGTTCCTTGTGCTGTCAGCATTCCTCTTTCTTTCCATGTGGCTCCATGGGCATGTACTACTCCAAAAGCATACTTTAAATCAGTCCATATATTCACTTTTTATGTTCTGTCCATTTTAGGGCTTTTATGAGGGCTAGTTATCAATTCCGCCTTTTGTGCTGAGGTGTTCACTGAGAGCGGCTTTGCATCAATAACAGAGTTTGTTATTGTTATTGTATATCCAGCCAATCTTCTTCCATTTCTCACGAGGCTGCTTCCATCAGTACATATCTCGAATTCTGGGTCAGGTATGTTCACTCTTCTGTTACTTCTGCTGGAATAAACTTGTTTGATGGTCTGTAGACAGTCATGACTTAGAACTTCTTCTTCTATTGAACTTAAAAAGATGGCAGGATTTATTGTTGTAGTTGTTTTTGATTTGACATCATCTTGTTCCAACAGGACAATGTGATGTTTGAGCATCCTGCTTGGGGATAACCAGTGTCCTCCTTTCTGTTCCAGAACAGAAAGTACCATATGCGGTACATAAGCTGTTCTTGGGTGTCCCGTTGTCAGCTTACAAGCTTCTTAAGTCAGGAGGACAGTTGCTGCTACAGCCCATAGACAACCTGGTCATCCTTAGCTAACATTGTCCAATTGTTTGGAGAAATAACCAACCGGTCTTCTTCATTCTCCATTTTTCTGAGAAAGGATTCTTCTGAGGGCCGAATGTTGTCTTTCATGAACAAACAGTTCAAAGGGTTTGGTTAAATCGGGCAACCCTAGAGCAGGAGTGAACATCAGAGCTACCTTTACATTCTGGAATGCCTTTCGAGCTTCAGGTTCTCACACAAGGGGTCCCTCCTTCAATTCCTTTAATCCACAGGTGACACCAGCCAGCCATTCCCAGAAACGTTTGCAGCTCCTTAGCTCCTTTTGGCTCCGGCATTTGGCAAATTGCCTCTTTTCTCTCATTTCCCAGTTGTCTTTGTCCCTGTGTGATTTCAAATCCCAAATACATGACAGTCTCTTTTCCAATCTGTGCTTTCTTCTTGGAAAATCTGTTATCACTTTGGCCCAAGAAATTTAGCAGGTTAGTAGTCAAGTTGAAATATTCTTCTCTGGTTTCTGTGGCTATTAAAATATCATCTACATATTGCAACACCAGTCTTTCAGGATAAATTATTTTGCATGTTTCTAATTCCTTAGCCAATTGATTTCCAAAGATCATTGGGCTATTTTTAAATCCTTGAGGTAGCACTGCCCAGGTGAGCTGAGTCTTCTGCCCAGTTGTGGGATTTTGCAGTTCAAAGGCAAAATATGCCTGACTATTTTTGTCAAGAAGAATACAGAAAAAGGCATCCTATAAGTTCAATACAGTGAACCACTTGTGATTTTCTTTTAAAGCTGTCAACAAGGATACAGGTTTGCCACTAAGGGGTGAATATCTTGAACTATTAAATTTATTGCTATTAAAATCTTGTACTAACCTATATTCCTCACTTTCTGGCTTTTTCACAGGTAAAATGGGAGTATTGAATTCTGATTCACATTCGACTAATAGTCGATATTTTTTTAAAAAATTTTCAATCACTTTCTCAAGGCCTCTTCTAGCTTCTAATTTTAAAGGGTACTGTTTTTGTCTTACCAGTTTGGTGCTCTCCTTTAGAAAAATCTTTACCGGTTCTGCTGCTTTTGAATGTCCGGGAACTTCGCCAGCCCACACCAAAGGGTTACTGCATTGTCCACTTCTTGAGGGATTTCATATGGCTCTGAAGTTGTCTGCAACATAAAAATTCTTGCCTCTCTGGCTTTTGATTAGGGTATATTTAATTGAATGTCACAGTTTTAAAAATTAATTTGTGCTTTCAATTTGCTCAATAAATCTCTCCCCACTAAGGCAACAGGACACTCTGGCATGTATAAAAATTAGCCAGTTCCCCATTTTTACCCACCTTAAAGTTAAGGATTGAATGAAAAAATTATTTTCAGCTTTCCCTGTGGCACCAATTTTGTCTACATGCTTTTTACTCAATTTTCTTCTACCAGTACTTAAAATGAATAGCTCCAGTATCAAAATAGAAAATCCATGGTTTGGGTCCCCAGCTGGATTGTAACCAGGGGTTCTGCTGCGGAATTCTCCCCCAGTCCTCTTTGCACCTCTGACAAAGGCATCTGCTGTGCTGCCAGTTTTTTGTTTCTTTTTCAGAATAAGGACACGCATTTTTCCAGTGCCACCATGCTTCACACTTTGCACACTGATATTCCCAATCTCTCTCCTACTGCAGTTATTTTATCCATTCCTCTACCACACCCCGACCTCATCCCCGGTTTGTTCCCCTACTGCTTGTCAAAGTGGTAGGGGGGGCAAGGCTTGAGCCGCTCCTTGTTCTATCTGGTCTTGTCAGCTTCCAGTTCTCCCTGCAATAGGACTGAAACCCTCATAATTCAACTGTCCCACTCTACAGCTCCCACCGGGGGTTCGGTGTTCTGGCCCCTTTTTCTACTGTTTCATTTGTTAAACCTGCATCAACACTTCCAGACCACACATAAAGATAATACAGAAATTTAACACATGAATTCTATGTTTTCCTCTTCAGTTCCACATTTTAAACATCACTTTCTATACTACAAGCCAGGATCTTTTCAACCTTTTTCCTTTTTTTTTTTTTTTTTTTTTTTTTAATGCCAAAACCATCGGATCCTTGGGGACGTATCTGCAATCTTTCTGCCACTTGGGATGATTTCCCAAAGTAAAGAACAAATCAACATCGGGGACCACATCTCACTTTCCTTCCCTTCTACAAGATAACATCAACTGTAAAATATTGTATCAATTTTTTTTTCTAGTTACTGGGTCTCCCCTTATATCCTCCCAATGTTTAAGAACACATCCCAGTGGAGACTTCATTAATATTTCCCCTACCATTGAGGTAGACGTAGAAGATATGTGTTTTCCCATATTTTACAAAGGAGTTTTTGGTACCAAAAAGACAATAACACTGTTCTACAAACAAAGTCAATCCCGTCACCAAGAAAAGTTTAAAACCCCAAATGCAATACTGTATATCATTCAAGTCCCTACACTGCAACACATGCATACAGACTTAAAAACAAAACAAAACAAAACAAAACAAAACGCACTGAAGCAACAATTAGCAGCTTGTAAATCACTTCTAAAACACCCTGGGGCCCTTTCCAAGCTATGTACAAATCTTACCAATACTCCCCATACTCTTACTCTTAAACAATTTAGACTAAATGCCAAATACCAGATAAATGCAAATGACAATTGTCCCAAATACAAAAACCAAACAAATGCAAATGACAATTGTCCCAAATACACAAATGTCCAACCCAGCAATAGCTTTCGCTTATGACTTACGGGCAGACGCCTAGGCTTCCAAACCAAACGGGTACCCTCTAAGCCCCAACCCTGCGAAGCTTTCGCCGCGCCTTACGGGCAGGCTATCCAGAGCAGACAGATTTCAAAGAAGAAGTGCCTTACCCTTTTCTCCAGGGAACGTTGCGAGGAGCTTTGTGAGTCGAGAGCGATGGGTCTCCCCGAGAATACCTCGGTGCCGGCTGGAGTTCGATCAACACTCGATCTCGTTCAGTCTCACTCGCAAGGTCCCATCTGGGTCGCCAAAACTGTTACCGAAATCCGGAATAAAACTCCTTAACAGCAACGAGAAGTTAAGAAGCAGGCACTTCTTTATTGCAGCGCTGGGCGCACGGGGGATCGCTCCACCTAGCGTGCGCACCCATTTGATCAGCAGCACGGGTTAAATACACATTAATTATACATATTCATTAAATTCCAAGAAATAATATGCATAAACATAAATTTTCTGAGAAACCATTACATCATTTCCCTACCCACTCGCGCATGCCCAGTCTTTTGAGTCGAGGGTCTTTTGGTGGTCTTGGTGGTCGTCAAAACGCCCCCTCCTCAAATTCGCTGGTCAAACTCCTCCTTGAAATCTCCATATCTGGTCTTGAGAACAGGTCGTGGTGCTGCTTGATTTTCCTAGCTCCAAAGTGATGGCTCAGGGCCTATTTCTGCAGGTGGTGTTTGGGGGTGTTTGGGATTTAGCATTGTATTAAAGATATGCTAGGCTAGCTTCTAACAAATGCGTATTATAAGATCTCTAGGGTCCCACTCCCTCTAAGGACAAATAGATTTCGTATAAAACTTAACCTATGTGACTACAGTTCTACAGTTAGCAAGAATCACCTCATACTGATATTTAATTTTCAACATTTATGTCATGTAACAGAGCGCTTACTGCCTGTGGAGAGGAGCTGCTGCAGCTGAAGCTGGAGAGGCCACAGAAAGGTAAAGAAGAAGAAGAAACCAAAGGCCAGCCAGCCAGCAGCTGCCTCCCGCTGCAGGCCAGAGAGAGCCTAGCCTGCCTCTCCGGGTGAGGAAGGATCCCTCTTTGTACTCTTCAGCAGGCCAGACCGCCAGTGCGCACTGCACAGTCTGTACGTGGAACCTGAAGCACGGTACGGCCACATAGCGCGCGAGCGAGCGAGCGTGGGTGGGTGGCTACGTGTCTAGGAAGCTTTTTGTCTAAGAGCTGTAGGACACCCACGTATTCTCTTAGGTGGAGGACAGCCAAGTGGTCGGAGTTACAGAAGAGGAGAGAAGCAGAAAGCAGCATCTGACCTGTCAGATTCTCCCAGCAGTGCCGGGAGTGAGAGCTGTGGTGAGTCCCCGGCCCCTGGGGCTCTGCCTCCTCTCTTGTGCGTCCCTGTCCTTCCCTGCCGCTCCCGTGACCCCTACCTTTCCCAAGCTGCTGTGATTTGTTGTTGTTGTTATTGTTTCCTTCTACCTCTCCTCTTCTGTCTGTTCTTGTATGCTCTTCCCCCTTTCTCTCTCCCTTTAAATCTCTTGTTCTACCGCTTCCTTTTGTTTTGTATCCCTGCACTTTTGTTCTGCTCCCTTTCCTTCCTTTGTTTGTCCTCTGTCTCTGTCCTGCGGCCCATTGCTGTTTTTGCCTTTTCCATCTCTTTGTCCTGATCTGCATCCGTCTTCTCCCCCCAACTAATTTCTCCAGCCTGTTTTCTGGCCTGCTTTTCTTTGCGCCTCTGCATGCCTGCCCTGTGCCTCTGCCTTCCTATCTCACTCTTTCTTTTCTTATCTTTCTTTCTCTATCTCTTTGTCTTGCGTACTGTCACTGTTTTTTTTTTTCTGTTCTGTATCTCACTGTCTGTGACCTCCTCTGTGCCCCTGGATGTGTTTGCAGCCCCTGGGTGCAGAGCTGATGGCTGAGGACAGGCACAGGGAAGGGGGTGATGTGCTGTGGGGCTTTGGCAAGGGCCCCTGCTCCTGATGGGCTCCAGCTGGGGCTGGAGGTGGGGCAGCCCCAGATGGGTCCAGTGAGGCTGAGGGTGGCCCTGGCCCTGGCCCTGGCCCTGCTGTATGAGGGGCCTCCAGCTGTAAAGGGGGCCGCCTGGGCATGGCTGCTGGAGGGGACTGAGGAGTGAATCACAGGCAGGTGCCTCCAGCAAGGAGTGGCTGGTCCATCTGAGCCCTCCCTGACAGAGCAGACACCAGGACGCAGTGCCAGGAGCTCCGTGCCTCTGTCGGCCACGTGTGCGAGCCACCACGTTCTGCTACATTTGTCATTCAGCCCTGTCCAGAACGTAGCTGTGGTAGAAGTTAGATAGCATGCATGGTCTTGCTAGAAATGAAGCCTGGAGCATTTGTTTTCTTGTAGGAAGCTAAAGCAGGTGGTTTTTGATAATGTTGTCATTGCATGTAATGACATACTTTTCTAGTTAGCTTGGTATGACACCTATTTTTTTTCTACCTACACCCCAGAAAAAGTAAGTTGAGCTTTGCGTCTCTCAGCATCTGAAGCACCACGAGCGGCAGTTGCAGCGTCGGACTTCTTGGCAATGAGTGGAGCCGGTGAGCAGAGCACTGCGGCGCTTTTGAGGAGGAGAGTGCCATAGAAGAGATTGGTGGTAAGTGGTGTGATGTTGAAGGGCGGTGCTGTTTGGTAGGTTTTATTTTTGGGTTTTTTTTTTTTGCAGATGGTGATGAGGAGCTGGGTGAGGAAGCGCCATCTTAGTTAGCATGGGGTTGTTCTTTTGAGGATGGAATCTGATTTCTGGCCATTTGAGAGCTAAGTTGAGGGACCACAGCCGAGGAGGGAACAAGGTTGAAAACTGCAGGGAGGGTGTAGTAAATTGATGGGAGGAAGAGGGCTCCCTGGGAACAGTCTCTCTCGGGAAGGTGAAGGGGGAGACGTTACTGGTCAGTGTACGCTGGGCAAGAGTGTTGCAGCCTGGGGCGGTCTGCCTTTTATGCAGTCTCTAGGCTGGATAACGTTTGTGGGCCTGTAGAGGCGCTGGCAAGGGCCGGCGAGGAGCAGCACGAGCTTTCAGTGCTGGCACTTTTGGTGTGGCAGCAATCATCTGACGTTCGTTATTTTGAGGCCTTTTTTCCGGTGGGTGGCCGTGCGGAGCTGACAGTGAAAGCGGGAGCACTGGCGTCCAGGAAATCCCAGAGCCCTCCTCTGCTCGGAGGCAGTTCACGAGGACAGAAGTGTTGCTGTGCTCCTTAACAAACAAATATTCAACTTGGCACATAGAGGGTGAGGAGATCTCGGCTGTACTTAGGGTTGAGAAAATGTATGTAGGCATCTGTGTCTGTCCCCTGCCTGTATGTAGGACAGCGGTTCGAGTGAAACTAAAGCTGCCAATGAGTCAAAAAAAGGCCTGGGTGTCTGAAAAATGCAAAAGCTTTAAAGGCCGGTATCAGCAGCTGTACCAAAGGTGCTGCAAGATACTCTGTCCTTCACGTGGTTTTAGTCCTGAGAAACCTCGCCCCAAAAGGAAGATTCCTGCCTAGCTTCAAACTAAGGGGTTTTTCCCTCTCTCTGCTGAATGTCTGCTGCCAGCGTTTCACCGTGGTCGCCCTTTCCTTGGCCGTGAAAGTACGAGATGGATGGAAAGGAGCCGCAGCGGTCTGCAAGTACAAGGTACGTCTGCGATGCGTGACTGCATTTTTCCTAAGGGACTTGCCGCATGGATTT
The DNA here is from genome assembly GCF_036417535.1 of Chlamydotis macqueenii. NCBI lineage: Eukaryota > Metazoa > Chordata > Aves > Otidiformes > Otididae > Chlamydotis > Chlamydotis macqueenii. Next base: position 81,470 of record NW_028239063.1, read on the forward strand.
TAAAGTGAATGTTAAGAATGTGGCGATTTTCCTTCTGTAGTCTTTTAACTAAATATTCAGACACAGGAAAAATCAAATGAGGTGTGGTCTGGAGCATAGTCTGGCCATGGGAAAAAAAATATTCTGGACAAGGAAAAAAAAAAAAGCCACTCAATTTGGGGATAGTTGGTGTGACCCAGTGGGAGACGGAGGGGTTCTCGCTGGGGATTACGCAGTGTGGGTCCATTGGCCGGTGTGGGTCATCTCGTGCAGGTTATGCCGGGTGAGTTACGTGCTGTGGATTGTCCTGCGTGGACTCCCTGCTATAGGTCATCCTTACGCACCTTTCTTCCCGCACGTACCCCTTGTCCTTGCGTGTCCGTCTCTCCCTCGTATCCGTCCCCACTGTCCCGCTCTGTGTTTCTCAGCCCTCCTGACGCGTGGATCAAACTCTACAACTCGGAGAGAGTTATAAAGCAGGCATGTTTATTTGGCACCGGGTGCGTGGGGGATTGCTTCTCCAAAAGCACGCACACTGACAGCACATTTTACCAAAAATGTATCCGGTGCAGGTACACACATTCCTAGGATTGCACAATACAGACATACATGTGCATAAGCGAGGCGGGGTTATTAAAAAACCACTTGCGTTAGCATTTCAGATCTGTCTCTGGTGGTCGTTTACTTCTTCAGGGGTCTGATCTTCCTCTAGATGAACTTCAGTCATTCACCCATGCTCTCCTTTCACTTGGGGATTTCAGCAGTTTCTGAACGACTCCTGTTATCATGTCCTTTGCTTGACATATTAGTCCTTGACTGAATACCAGTTTCTTGACAAGTACCAGTCCCTGATAAGCTTAAGTGAGTTTCAAGGCAAAGAGGATTGTTAGGCATTGTCTAGCAGACAGTTAGTCTCCTAAATCAAGCAGTATGCAGACAGTCAGTCTTCTAAATCAAGCAATATTTAGCAGACCGTTAATTCCCTGTATCACTTGCAAATGCTTTTCACTAAAACACCCCCCCACCGTGTGAGGTTTTCCTCCCTTGTGAGTTTTTTTTCCCCTGTGTTTTGCCCGTTGCGTGCCCTGCACTCTTGTTTTGTGTCCCTGTTCGACGCCCCCCTTTTTGGCGCTGCCTCCCCATGACCCCTCTGTCTCGGGATCCTGGGGGCGCTGCCTGTGTTCCCCAACTTGCCCAGTGCCCCCCACCCCCAACGTGAGTTGCCACGTAAGGCGCGCACGGTTTTGGTGGGACTACCCCCCTGTGCTGCCCAGCGCTGAATAAACATACCTACTTTACAATCTTACAGATTGTGGAGTCCGTTTTCCGCACGTCAGTTTGGCGAGCCAGCCAGGAGGATCTCTGCTTGGCTGCGGGATCGACTGCGGAGCGGACGCCCCTAGGCGCGCCCCGAGCACTTTCCTCGGAGGAGCCTCCGCTGCCAGCCGCTCACCGCAGGAGCAGACAACGACCTCCTGAAGCCGCGGACCAAACGGTATGTTTAATGGTAGGGGCCTGTAAGTCGTACGCGTGGCTGGGGCAGCTGGTAAATCGCGCAGAGACGTCTGGCGTGCAGCATAGTCCCCGTTGGTTGGGTACCCAGGTTAGTTTGGAGCATCAAAGGGGACTCGCTGACCGATAGAGCGGCCGCTAGCGATCTTGGGGGTAGATCGAGCGAGTCCGAGGTAACCGCTGCATCCCATTGCTGGGAGCCAGGATGGACCTGCTGATGATCGGTACATGAGAAGCAGGAGAAGGGTAAGCGGGCCTCTTTAACCCGGATTTGGAGATAGTTTAACATCAGTAGGTGAGTTTGTTCTTGCAACCGTTTTGCAGCTGCTTTAAAAGGCTGGTATGAATGAGGGATCCCTGTGCTGTATGGTTAAGAGAGTGTGGTTGAGTGATTGATTGTAAGTGTGGTGTGGAGGAGTGAAATAGTTAGTCTAAATTTGAATCATTCCTTGAGACCCTCTCACAGAGGAAATATAAAATGGGCAACACTCAAGGGGGAATATTAAGGAAAAGCCCCCTGGGCTGCATACTCGCCCACTGGAAAGATATTGCCGGGGGTGGAGGTACGGAAAGTAAAAAGACTCTTATTAAATATTGCAATCAGTGGTGGCCATTGTATAAGTTAGAGGGTGAAGTCAAGTGGCCGTTCAATGGAACGTTGGATTACAATACTGTGTTGCAGCTTATGTTGTTTCTTAGAAGAGAAGGGAAATGGGACGAGGTGTCGTATGCAGATATGTTTTTTACCCTACGAAATCACCCAGAGTGGCAAAGGGACTGTGGGATGATATCCCCGCAGGACCCTATGGTACTCGCACTCGAACGGGAGAACAAGGCGGGTGGGGGCAGGTTAAAAAGGTGCTGTTCATCATGCAGCATTGGGCAGAGGTGTACGAAAGCAGATAAAGTACGCCAGGTTCCAGAACAAGATTTAAGTGATTTGTTTAAACCTCCCCCCCCGATCACAGGACCAGGACGCAGACTCGGAAGGGACATCGAATCCCCCTGATAGCCCTGTATCTTCCCGTACTAGACAGAAATCTGCTCCGACAATCTTACAAGCACCCCTCCGGGAGGCGGTGGGGCCGGATGGCGGAACAATGTTAATTAAAGTACCCTTCTCCACCGCTGACTTGGGAGAGTGGAGAAAAATTGCTAAAGATTACAGAAGCGATCCGGTAAGTGTGGCTAAACATTTCCAGTTCATTGTAAAACAACATAATCCGGACTGGAAAGACATACAGCTGCTATTAGAATACATGACTGAAACGGAGAAGCAGTTGATTTTAAAAACGGCAGGAAATCTAGCCGAGGATTATTATAAAGTTACCGGGGGAGATGTTAAGGAACACTTCCCCCTCCAGGACCCGAAATGGGAGGTAAACAGGTCAGTACATATGGAAAGATTGCAGGAATATCAGGAGTGGATTTCGAAGGGGATGGAACGGGCAATCCCTAAGACTATAAATTGGTCAGCCTTATATGCAATTAAACAAGGTCCTTCCGAGTCTCCATCTGAATTCCCGGATCGACTGAGGGATGTGATGCGTCGTAGCACACCGCTGGACCCGGGGTCTGAGGTAGGGATACAGCAACTAGTTTCTCTGCTCTGTTCCTGGGTCAGTCTACGGGGGACATAAGACGAAAGCTTCAAAAGTTGCGTCCTGCGGAAAGCAGGAATTTAGAGATCTTGCTGGATGAGGCTTGGAGAGTGTTCAGTAATAGAGAAGAAGGGTATCGGGAGGGACAAAGAAGGTTGGTGGCTGTCGTTCGGGGAGATGGGGAGTGGAGAGGTAGGCGAAATCAGCCTCGGTTGGGGTTGGAAAAGGATCAGTGTGCAATGTGCAAGGGCTTTGGCCACTGGAAAAAGGAATGCCCAAGGAACAAGAAAGAAGGCCGGAGGATCCCGGCGAATGTGAGGATAGCTCATGTGATAGAAGACTGACGGGAACCTGGGGAGTCTACCCTAGCGGATCCACTGGTTATAATTAAGCTAGGGGAAAAACAACAACAAGTAGAATTCTTAGTAGATACAGGGGCAACATATTCGGTTCTGAATCAAGCTTTGATGCCCTTGGGAAATGATTATGTCATGGTAAAAGGAGCGACTGGCCAAAGTGAAAAGGCATATTTTTGTAAGCCTCTAAAATACAAATTGGGAAAACAATGGGGTATCCACAAATTTTTATATATGCCCAACTCCCCGAAAGCACTTTTGGGGAGAGATCTATTGGAACAATTGGGAGCAAAAATTATATTTGAAAAAGGAGAAATTACTCTGGAGGTAAAAGATCAGCAATATATTCAGATATTGAGTCTCACCTTAACCAGTCTCCCCTCAGAAGGAAAAATTAATGAGGAAATCCTAAACCAAGTGTACCCGGGGGTATGGGCTACTGATGTACCTGGAAGGGCGAAAAGTGCTCCACCTGTTGAAGTTAAGGTTAAGGAAGGCCGACGACCGGTAAGAATTAAACAATGTCCCCTAAAGAAGGAAGACAGAGAAGGAATCCGGCCGGTGATAGAAAAATTTCTACAGTTAGGACTATTAAAGGAGTGTGAGTCAGAATTCAATACCCCTATATTACCTGTTCGGAAACCCGATGGGTCATATAGGGTGGTCCAAGACTTACGGGCGGTGAATAAGATAACTGAGGACCTCTACCCAGTAGTGGCCAATCCATATACCCTGCTGACTGTGTTGACACCTGAACTAATTTGGTTTACTGTTTTAGATTTGAAGGATGCTTTCTTTTGCCTCCCTCTCCATGAAGCCAGTCAAAAATTGTTTGCGTTCGAATGGGAAAACCCTAAAAGTGGTCGGAAGACCCAGCTCACTTGGACGGTGTTGCCACAAGGATTTAAAAATAGTCCTACCATTTTTGGGAATCAGCTTGCAAAAGACTTAGAATCCTGGGAAACCCCATCTGGGGAAGGAAAATTGTTGCAGTATGTAGATGATATCCTGATTGCCACGAAAACAGAGGAAGACTGTATGGCATGGACGGTGAGTCTGTTGAATTTCTTGGGACTCCAGGGATACCGTGTCTCCAAGAAGAAAGCCCAGGTAATGCAACGTAAAGTGAATTATTTGGGCTATGAAATTAGTGCGGGGCAGAGAACTTTGGGACAGGCCCGCAAAGAGGCAATATGCCAGACTCAGAGACCTCAGACAGTAAAGGAGTTACGGACTTTTCTGGGAATGACCGGGTGGTGCCGATTGTGGATCTATAATTATGGACTGCTTGTTAAACCACTGTATGCTCTGACAGCTACTGAGCAGAAGCACCTTGAGTGGAACAAAGAGACCGAACGAGCCTTTGAGCTACTGAAAAAGGCGTTGATGTCGGCCCCGGCCTTAGGACTCCCAGATGTGAGTAAGCCGTTTCTTCTTTTCTCCCATGAGAAACAGGGTATTGCCCTGGGAATATTAGCACAAGATCTGGGTCCATATCGACGGGCAGTTGCCTATCTCTCTAAGCAGTGAGACGCCACTGCAAAGGGTTGGCCTGGATGCCTACGGGCGGTTGCAGCTGTGATACTGAACATACAGGAAGCCCGAAAGTTTACCCTGGGCCAGAAAATGACTGTTTTGGTGTCTCATACAGTATCAGCAGTACTGGAAGCAAAGGGTGGGCACTGGCTCTCTCCACAAAGGTTCCTGAGATATCAAGCTGTATTAGTAGAACAGGACGATGTGGAAATCGTGGTCACTAACATTGTCAACCCAGCTTCTTTTCTCGGTGGGAACACAGGAGAACCAGTGCACCATGACTGTTTGGAAACCATCGAAGCAACATATGCAAGCCGCCCAGACCTGAAGGATAGCCCCATGGAAAATGGGGAAAACTGGTTCACAGACGGGAGCAGTTATGTCTTAAATGGCAATCGACACGCGGGATATGCCGTCACTACCAGCCAGCAGGTAATAGAGTCAGGGCCTTTGCCCATGAACACCTCCGCACAGAAGGCAGAAATAATTGCCCTAACCCGAGCCCTGGAGTTGGCCCAGGGCAAAACTGTGAACATTGACACGGACTCAAAATATGCCTTCGGAGTTGTGCACGCACATGGAGCAATCTGGAAAGAAAGAGGACTATTGAACTCCCAGGGAAAAAATATCAAACATGCAGAAGAAATTTTGAAGCTACTAGAAGCTGTCCAGCTCCCTGAGAAAGTGGCAATTATGCATATTAAGGCACAGCAGAGAGTGAGCTCCGATTTGGAGAAAGGGAATGAACTGGCGGACAGAGAGGCAAAACAAGCGGCCAAAATGAAGGTGAGAATAGAAGGGGCTCTAATTCCTGATAGGCAGATCTCTCTAGAAGGTAAGCCAGAATATACCAAGGAAGATCAGAAACTTATCACAGACTTGGAAGGGTCATATAATGAAGAGGGGTGGGCTTATACCCCACAGGGAAGACTAATTATTCCCTCTTGTTTACTGTGGCACTTGATACGGGAGGAACATAGAAAAAGGCATTGGGGAACAGAGGCTCTGTATGAACATTTGATAAGGGAAATCGTGGCTAGAAACTTATATACCACAGTGAGACAGGTGACTCAACAGTGTGACCTTTGCCTCCAGACTAATCCAAAAAATACTCCCAAACCAGAAATGGGCCAGATTGGGAAGGGCAATGGGCCTGGACGACAATGGCAGGTTGATTTTACAGAACTTCCAAGAAAAGGGGGGTATCGCTATTTGCTGGTATTAACTGATACCTTTTCAGGTTGGCCAGAAGCGTTCCCAACTAGGACAGCCAAGGCTCGGGAGGTAACTAAAGTGTTGGTACAAGAGAGAATACCACGTTTTGGGGTTCCAGCAACCATATCCTCAGACAGAGGACCACATTTTGTCTCAAAAATAGTGCAACAAATCAGCCACCATTTAGGTATAGATTGGCAACTTCATACCCCGTATCGCCCTCAGTCGAGTGGCCAAGTAGAGAAAATGAATCACTTAATCAAACAGCAAATTGTGAAATTGGGACCAGAAGCAAACTTAACGTGGCCTCAGTCACTCCCTTTAGCCCTTCTGCGTATACGAACGAGACCAAGGGCAAAGGAAGGACTGAGTCCCTTTGAAATTTTGTATGGACGACCCTATGGAATACAGAGGGGAATGTCTACGCAAGCTGGGGATGAAATTATGACTTCCTACACGGTGGCATTGGGCAAACAGCTCAATAAAATTGGAAAGCATGTAATTGGGACCCGGGGAAGAGGTCTAGATGAACCTGTGCATGATATACAACCTGGAGATGATGTATATGTAAAGTCTCTTGCAGAAAAAACCTTGGAACCACAGTGGGAAGGACCATACCAGGTACTCCTCACCTCCTTTACAGCAATCAAGATCAGAGAGCAGAATGCCTGGATACACCACACTAGGGTAAAAAAGGCACCACAAAAACTCTGGACTTCTGAAGTTCAGGGACCCCTAAAGCTTAAACTGAGAAGGTAGAATGTGGATTAAGGTTTGTGTAATCCTGGTAAATCTACAAACGATGAACATAGCTGGCAGTAAAAGAATTTACTAATTTTCTAGAAAAGGGGGGACTGAGAGAAGGAGTTAAAGAAATCTTAATAGATATGGCATTGATTAATTATTGCTGTGCATCCTAAGGAATCAAGTTGATAAATAGTGCTTAATGTTTTGTTAACTACTTGCTTAATAATTTGCTAACCATTGTGCAAACTATTTGAAGCAGAAAGTCTTGCAATTCTTCACGAAAGACAGTTCCCGGTAAGGACTAGGGGGGTCGCTTCAAGAACCAGCTAAAACCGACCCTGCAGCTTGAATGAAAGCCAAGGGATAACTGAGTTTGCGCAGGAACAAAAGGTTACTAGCGGTGACGAAGAGGAGTCACCTGCCTTCATCCCCACGACCCCCGACGACCACCAGCAGGAGGCACTGCGCAAGCCCAGACAGGAGGAGTTTATGAAAATGACCCCTTGGGACTAATTTTAATACGAAGCGGGGATAGGTCATGCATATGTCTAGGCGTATTGTGAAACTTGATGTATATGTAACATTTGCTTGTGTAAATTGAAAGTGAGTTGCCACGTAAGGCGCGCACGGTTTTGGTGGGACTACCCCCCTGTGCTGCCCAGCGCTGAATAAGCATACCTACTTTACAATCTTACGGATTGTGGAGTCCGTTTTCCGCACGTCAGGAGGAACCGGCCGTGGCTCGTCCGGCTGAACACCCAGGCCCGGAGCGGTGGGGGGCTGCTGCCACCTGGTGACGGAAAGCGGGAACTGCAGCTCGGGAGTCGCGCGTGCGCAGTGCTCTGCCCTTCTCCCGGCAGGCACTGTGTTCGGCCTTCGGACTGCGCATGCGGCCGGGAGCAGCATGGCGGTGTGCGGCCGGCGGGTCCCGGCGGCGGTGACGGGTGAGTACCGAGGGCACCCGTGAGGTGAGCGAGCCCCTTTCGTGGCTGCAGCGCTGTCTCCTGCCCGCCCGGGGAGCCTCAAGCCGCCCGCTCGGAGCCGAGCCGGGCGAGGGCAGCCCCGGGGAGTGACCCGAGAGCAGAGAGAAGGGAAGAGGGGCAGGAGGGGGCCCCCCCTCCCGGGCGGAGACGCCGGGCACCTCCCCAGCTCGCCAGAGCTCCCCCCGAGCCTCCCCCGGCCCCGTGCAGCTGCCCGCCGCTCCGGCGCGTCCCCTGAAGCCTGTCCCGTAGCACCGGGCCACGCCCTGCCCTGAAGGCTGCGAGGGGGGACCTCAGTGTATCTGGAGAATCCCCTGCGGCAGCAGGCGCTCCGGCCAGGGGCCGCGTGCGGTAATAACGGTCGCTGCTTCTTCTTTCCCTCTCCCAGAGGCCGTGGCTGTCCGTTCCTCCCTTGGGAACGCTGTTGACTGCACTCGCCTCAGGCTTGTGTGGGCTGTCTCTGCCCGGCCGCGCTCTCCTGGCGGTGCGGGAGCGAAAATGAACGGATGGAGCTGTTACCGAAATCCGGAATAAAACTCCTTAACAGCAATGAGAAGTTAAGAAGCAGGCACTTCTTTATTGCAGCGCTGGGCGCACGGGGGATCGCTCCACCTAGCGTGCGCACCCATTTGATCAGCAGCACGGGTTAAATACACATTAATTATACATATTCATTAAATTCCAAGAAATAATATGCATAAACATAAATTTTCTGAGAAACCATTACATCATTTCCCTACCCACTCACGCATGCCCAGTCTTTTGAGTCGAGGGTCTTTTGGTGGTCTTGGTGGTCGTCAAAACGCCCCCTCCTCAGATTCGCTGGTCAAACTCCTCCTTGAAATCTCCATATCTGGTCTTGAGAACAGGTCGCGGTGCTGCTTGATTTTCCTGGCTCCAAAGTGATGGCTCAGGGCCTGTTTCTGCAGGTGGTGTTTGGGACTTACCGTTGTATTAACGATATGCTAGGCTAGCTTCTAACAAATGCGTATTATAAGATCTCTAGGGTCCCACTCCCTCTAAGGACAAATAGATTTCGTATAAAACTTAACCTATGTGACTACAGTTCTATAGTTAGCAAGAATCACCTCATATTGATATTTAATTTTCAACATTTATGTCATGTAACATTTCCCCCCTTTGAGACTTATTTAATTTTTTTTCAATAAGTCTCATTTACTTATAACTAATCTCCATAATCAGTAAACCAAAAAGTATTATTAGCATTACTACTAAAATTCCTTTGATAGATTTCATTATTTTGATATGATTTTGTCTAATTCATTAAAAATGAGAGACTGTTAACTTTAAATGACATATTTCTTTAGAAATCCATTGTTTCTGTTTTGGAGGCTGTGCTTCTTGACTCTCAAATAATGAATCCAAGAATCAATATCTTCAAATTTAGGGGCTGTATATATTGCTAGAAGCACCTGATATGGTTCTTTCCATTCTTATTGAAGAGTTTCTGATTCCCAAATTTTCAGGTACACGTAATCTCCTGGTTAAAAATGATGAACTGGGGAATCTAAAGAAAGAGGCTCTGTGGCAGTTCCATATCCATATCAGAGTTCTTCCAAGGGATATCAAATACAATTCCATTTCATTATCCCCAGTAGCAGTCACATTTTGAACAAGGGTTAGAGTCTGATAAGATTTTCCATACATTAACATATGGACTAATTTTAGTCCTAGATCTGGATTGAATCTTGATTCTCGGAAGTGCTTAAGGAAGAGCATGAGGCCATTTTAAAGATATTTTCTGACAAATTTTACTTGTCTATTAGATTGTGGCCTTCAAGGAGTGTGTAAATTCAATTTGATTCCCAGAATTTTCCTCAATATTTGAATAATTTCAGACACAAAATGAGGACCTCTATTTGATTATATTCTTTTGGGGATTCCAAACCATGATATTATCTCTTTTAACATATTTTTAGCCACTTCTCTTGCCTATTGGTGTGACAGGAAAAGAAAATCTTTTGGCCATATTTACTAATACCAATAGATATCTATATCCATTTTGTTGTGGCAATTCTGAAAAATCAATCTGCCAATAATTTTCAGGCAAGTTTCCCATATATATGGTTCCTGGGGGTGGTTATTTAATATTTCTCGGGTTATTCTTTAAACAAGTTTCACACTTTTTGTTACTGATTTTATTAGCTTTATCATCCTAACACTAATCACCTGTCTTCTTAAATCACTGATCATTGCCTCTGTTTCCCAATGAATTTTTCTATGCTTTTAGCTTTGATTGTGGTGAGACCACAACTTGATTTTTAGGACTAATGATCATTTTTCATATTTATTTGAATTGATTTAGCTAATTCCAAATCAACCTTACTGTAATTTGGGGTTTGTTGCTCAAATTTCACTTCTTTAACTAGTATTATTGTCATGATGCCTTTTTCTGCTCTCTTCTTTGCCTTTTTATTGACTAATTTATTTCCAATATTCACTGGGAAATTCCCAAATTGGTGGGCTTTGCAGTGCATTATTGCAACTTCTTTGGGTTTCTGCACCACTTGGAGCAATTGCAGAATTTCTTCTTGGTGTTTAATGGATGTTCCTTGTGCTGTCAGCATTCCTCTTTCTTTCCATGTGGCTCCATGGGCATGTACTACTCCAAAAGCATACTTTAAATCAGTCCATATATTCACTTTTTATGTTCTGTCCATTTTAGGGCTTTTATGAGGGCTAGTTATCAATTCCGCCTTTTGTGCTGAGGTGTTCACTGAGAGCGGCTTTGCATCAATAACAGAGTTTGTTATTGTTATTGCATATCCAGCCAATCTTCTTCCATTTCTCACGAGGCTGCTTCCATCAGTACATATCTCGAATTCTGGGTCAGGTATGTTCACTCTTCTGTTACTTCTGCTGGAATAAACTTGTTTGATGGTCTGTAGACAGTCATGACTTAGAACTTCTTCTTCTATTGAACTTAAAAAGATGGCAGGATTTATTGTTGTAGTTGTTTTTGATTTGACATCATCTTGTTCCAACAGGACAATGTGATGTTTGAGCATCCTGCTTGGGGATAACCAGTGTCCTCCTTTCTGTTCCAGAACAGAAAGTACCATATGCGGTACATAAGCTGTTCTTGGGTGTCCCGTTGTCAGCTTACAAGCTTCTTAAGTCAGGAGGACAGTTGCTGCTACAGCCCATAGACAACCTGGTCATCCTTAGCTAACATTGTCCAATTGTTTGGAGAAATAACCAACCGGTCTTCTTCATTCTCCATTTTTCTGAGAAAGCATTCTTCTGAGGGCCGAATGTTGTCTTTCATGAACAAACAGTTCAAAGGGTTTGGTTAAATCGGGCAACCCTAGAGCAGGAGTGAACATCAGAGCTACCTTTACATTCTGGAATGCCTTTCGAGCTTCAGGTTCTCACACAAGGGGTCCCTCCTTCAATTCCTTTAATCCACAGGTGACACCAGCCAGCCATTCCCAGAAACGTTTGCAGCTCCTTAGCTCCTTTTGGCTCCGGCATTTAGCAAATTGCCTCTTTTCTCTCATTTCCCAGTTGTCTTTGTCCCTGTGTGATTTCAAATCCCAAATACATGACAGTCTCTTTTCCAATCTGTGCTTTCTTCTTGGAAAATCTGTTATCACTTTGGCCCAAGAAATTTAGCAGGTTAGTAGTCAAGTTGAAATATTCTTCTCTGGTTTCTGTGGCTATTAAAATATCATCTACATATTGCAACACCAGTCTTTCAGGATAAATTATTTTGCATGTTTCTAATTCCTTAGCCAATTGATTTCCAAAGATCATTGGGCTATTTTTAAATCCTTGAGGTAGCACTGCCCAGGTGAGCTGAGTCTTCTGCCTAGTTGTGGGATTTTGCAGTTCAAAGGCAAAATATGCCTGACTATTTTTGTCAAGAAGAATACAGAAAAAGGCATCCTATAAGTTCAATACAGTGAACCACTTGTGATTTTCTTTTAAAGCTGTCAACGAGGATACAGGTTTGCCACTAAGGGGTGAATATCTTGAACTATTAAATTTATTGCTATTAAAATCTTGTACTAACCTATATTCCTCACTTTCTGGCTTTTTCACAGGTAAAATGGGAGTATTGAATTCTGATTCACATTCGACTAATAGTCGATATTTTTTTAAGAAATTTTCAATCATTTTCTCAAGGCCTCTTCTAGCTTCTAATTTTGAAGGGTACTGGTTTTGTCTTACCAGTTTGGTGCTCTCCTTTAGAAAAATCTTTACCGGTTCTGCTGCTTTTGAATGTCCGGGAACTTCGCCAGCCCACACCAAAGGGTTACTGCATTGTCCACTTCTTGAGGGATTTCATATGGCTCTGAAGTTGTCTGCAACATAAAAATTCTTGCCTCTCTGGCTTTTGATTAGGGTATATTTAATTGAATGTCACAGTTTTAAAAATTAATTTGTGCTTTCAATTTGCTCAATAAATCTCTCCCCAATAAGGCAACAGGACACTCTGGCATGTATAAAAATTAGCCAGTTCCCCATTTTTACCCACCTTAAAGTTAAGGATTGAATGAAAAAATTATTTTCAGCTTTCCCTGTGGCACCAATTTTGTCTACATGCTTTTTACTCAATTTTCTTCTACCAGTACTTAAAATGAATAGCTCCAGTATCAAAATAGAAAATCCATGGTTTGGGTCCCCAGCTGGATTGTAACCAGGGGTTCTGCTGCGGAATTCTCCCCCAGTCCTCTTTGCACCTCTGACACAGGCATCTGCTGTGCTGCCAGTTTTTTGTTTCTTTTTCAGAATAAGGACACGCATTTTTCCAGTGCCACCATGCTTCACACTTTGCACACTGATATTCCCAATCTCTCTCCTACTGCAGTTATTTTATCCATTCCTCTACCACACCCCGACCTCATCCCCGGTTTGTTCCCCTACTGCTTGTCGAAGTGGTAGGGGGGGCAAGGCTTGAGCCGCTCCTTGTTCTATCTGGTCTTGTCAGCTTCCAGTTCTCCCTGCAATAGGACTGAAACCCTCATAATTCAACTGTCCCACTCTACAGCTCCCACCGGGGGTTCGGTGTTCTGGCCCCTTTTTCTACTGTTTCATTTGTTAAACCTGCATCAACACTTCCAGACCGCACATAAAGATAATACAGAAATTTAACACATGAATTCTATGCTTTCCTCTTCAGTTCCACATTTTAAACATCACTTTCTATACTACAAGCCAGGATCTTTTCAACCTTTTTCCTTTTTTTTTTTTTTTTTTTTTGTTTTTTTTTTTTTATGCCAAAACCATCGGATCCTTGGGGACGTATCTGCAATCTTTCTGCCACTTGGGATGATTTCCCAAAGTAAAGAACAAATCAACATCGGGGACCACATCTCACTTTCCTTCCCTTCTACAAGATAACATCAACTGTAAAATATTGGATCAATTTTTTTTTTTCTAGTTACTGGGTCTCCCCTTATATCCTCCCAATGTTTAAGAACACATCCCAGTGGAGACTTCATTAATATTTCCCCTACCATTGAGGTAGACATAGAAGATATGTGTTTTCCCATATTTTACAAAGGAGTTTTTGGTACCAAAAAGACAATAACACTGTTCTACAAACAAAGTCAATCCCGTCACCAAGAAAAGTTTAAAACCCCAAATGCAATACTGTATATCATTCAAGTCCCTACACTGCAACACATGCATACAGACTTAAAAACAAAACAAAACAAAACAAAACAAAACGCACTGAAGCAACAATTAGCAGCTTGTAAATCACTTCTAAAACACCCTGGGGCCCTTTCCAAGCTATGTACAAATCTTACCAATACTCCCCATACTCTTACTCTTAAACAATTTAGACTAAATGCCAAATACCAGATAAATGCAAATGACAATTGTCCCAAATACAAAAACCAAACAAATGCAAATGACAATTGTCCCAAATACACAAATGTCCAACCCAGCAATAGCTTTCGCTTATGACTTACGGGCAGACGCCTAGGCTTCCAAACCAAACGGGTACCCTCTAAGCCCCAACCCTGCGAAGCTTTCGCCGCGCCTTACGGGCAGGCTATCCAGAGCAGACAGATTTCAAAGAAGAAGTGCCTTACCCTTTTCTCCAGGGAACGTTGCGAGGAGCTTTGTGAGTCGAGAGCGATGGGTCTCCCCGAGAATACCTCGGTGCCGGCTGGAGTTCGATCAACACTCGATCTCGTTCAGTCTCACTCGCAAGGTCCCATCTGGGTCGCCAAAACTGTTACCGAAATCCGGAATAAAACTCCTTAACAGCAATGAGAAGTTAAGAAGCAGGCACTTCTTTATTGCAGCGCTGGGCGCACGGGGGATCGCTCCACCTAGCGTGCGCACCCATTTGATCAACAGCACGGGTTAAATACACATTAATTATACATATTCATTAAATTCCAAGAAATAATATGCATAAACATAAATTTTCTGAGAAACCATTACATCATTTCCCTACCCACTCGCGCATGCCCAGTCTTTTGAGTCGAGGGTCTTTTGGTGGTCTTGGTGGTCATCAAAACGCCCCCTCCTCAAATTCGCTGGTCAAACTCCTCCTTGAAATCTCCATATCTGGTCTTGAGAACAGGTCGCGGTGCTGCTTGATTTTCCTGGCTCCAAAGTGATGGCTCAGGGCCTATTTCTGCAGGTGGTGTTTGGGGGTGTTTGGGACTTACCATTGTATTAAAGATATGCTAGGCTAGCTTCTAACAAATGCGTATTATAATATCTCTAGGGTCCCACTCCCTCTAAGGACAAATAGATTTCGTATAAAACTTAACCTATGTGACTACAGTTCTACAGTTAGCAAGAATCACCTCATACTGATATTTAATTTTCAACATTTATGTCATGTAACAGAGCGCTTACTGCCTGTGGAGAGGAGCTGCTGCAGCTGAAGCTGGAGAGGCCACAGAAAGGTAAAGAAGAAGAAGAAACCAAAGGCCAGCCAGCCAGCAGCTGCCTCCCGCTGCAGGCCAGAGAGAGCCTAGCCTGCCTCTCCGGGTGAGGAAGGATCCCTCTTTGTACTCTTCAGCAGGCCAGACCGCCAGTGCGCACTGCACAGTCTGTACGTGGAACCTGAAGCACGGTACGGCCACATAGCGCGCGAGCGAGCGAGCGTGGGTGGGTGGCTACGTGTCTAGGAAGCTTTTTGTCTAAGAGCTGTAGGACACCCACGTATTCTCTTAGGTGGAGGACAGCCAAGTGGTCGGAGTTACAGAAGAGGAGAGAAGCAGAAAGCAGCATCTGACCTGTCAGATTCTCCCAGCAGTGCCGGGAGTGAGAGCTGTGGTGAGTCCCCGGCCCCTGGGGCTCTGCCTCCTCTCTTGTGCGTCCCTGTCCTTCCCTGCCTCTCCCGTGACCCCTACCTTTCCCAAGCTGCTGTGATTTGTTGTTGTTGTTATTGTTTCCTTCTACCTCTCCTCTTCTGTCTGTTCTTGTATGCTCTTCCCCCTTTCTCTCTCCCTTTAAATCTCTTGTTCTACCGCTTCCTTTTGTTTTGTATCCCTGCACTTTTGTTCTGCTCCCTTTCCTTCCTTTGTTTGTCCTCTGTCTCTGTCCTGCGGCCCATTGCTGTTTTTGCCTTTTCCATCTCTTTGTCCTGATCTGCATCCGTCTTCTCCCCCCAACTAATTTCTCCAGCCTGTTTTCTGGCCTGCTTTTCTTTGCGCCTCTGCATGCCTGCCCTGTGCCTCTGCCTTTCTATCTCTCTCTTTCTTTTCTTATCTTTCTTTCTCTATCTCTTTGTCTTGCGTACTGTCACTGGTTTTTTTTTTCTGTTCTGTATCTCACTGTCTGTGACCTCCTCTGTGCCCCTGGATGTGTTTGCAGCCCCTGGGTGCAGAGCTGATGGCTGAGGACAGGCACAGGGAAGGGGGTGATGTGCTGTGGGGCTTTGGCAAGGGCCCCTGCTCCTGATGGGCTCCAGCTGGGGCTGGAGGTGGGGCAGCCCCAGATGGGTCCAGTGAGGCAGAGGGTGGGCCTGGCCCTGGCCCTGGCCCTGGCCCTGCTGTATGAGGGGCCTCCAGCTGTAAAGGGGGCCGCCTGGGCATGGCTGCTGGAGGGGACTGAGGAGTGAATCACAGGCAGGTGCCTCCAGCAAGGAGAGGCTGGTCCATCTGAGCCCTCCCTGACAGAGCAGACACCAGGACGCAGTGCCAGGAGCTCCGTGCCTCTGTCGGCCACGTGTGCGAGCCACCACGTTCTGCTACATTTGTCATTCAGCCCTGTCCAGAACGTAGCTGTGGTAGAAGTTAGATAGCATGCATGGTCTTGCTAGAAATGAAGCCTGGAGCATTTGTTTTCTTGTAGGAAGCTAAAGCAGGTGGTTTTTGATAATGTTGTCATTGCATGTAATGACATACTTTTCTAGTTAGCTTGGTATGACACCTATTTTTTTGTACCTACACCCCAGAAAAAGTAAGTTGAGCTTTGCGTCTCTCAGCATCTGAAGCACCACGAGCGGCAGTTGCGGCGTCGGACTTCTTGGCAATGAGTGGAGCCGGTGAGCAGAGCACTGCGGCGCTTTTGAGGAGGAGAGTGCCATAGAAGAGATTGGTGGTAAGTGGTGTGATGTTGAAGGGCGGTGCTGTTTGGTAGGTTTTATTTTTGGGGTTTTTTTTTTTGCAGATGGTGATGAGGAGCTGGGCGAGGAAGCGCCACCTTAGTTAGCATGGGGTTGTTCTTTTGAGGATGGAATCTGATTTCTGGCCATTTGAGAGCTAAGTTGAGGGACCACAGCCGAGGAGGGAACAAGGTTGAAAACTGCAGGGAGGGTGTAGTAAATTGATGGGAGGAAGAGGGCTCCCTGGGAACAGTCTCTCTCGGGAAGGTGAAGGGGGAGACGTTACTGGTCAGTGTACGCTGGGCAAGAGTGTTGCAGCCTGGGGCGGTCTGCCTTTTATGCAGTCTCTAGGCTGGATAACGTTTGTGGGCCTGTAGAGGCGCTGGCAAGGGCCGGCGAGGAGCAGCACGAGCTTTCAGTGCTGGCACTTTTGGTGTGGCAGCAATCGTCTGACGTCCGTTATTTTGAGGCCTTTTTTCCGGTGGGTGGCCGTGCGGAGCTGACAGTGAAAGCGGGAGCACTGGCGTCCAGGAAATCCCAGAGCCCTCCTCTGCTCGGAGGCAGTTCACGAGGACAGAAGTGTTGCTGTGCTCCTTAACAAACAAATATTCAACTTGGCACATAGAGGGTGAGGAGATCTCGGCTGTACTTAGGGTTGAGAAAATGTATGTAGGCATCTGTGTCTGTCCCCTGCCTGTATGTAGGACAGCGGTTCGAGTGAAACTAAAGCTGCCAATGAGTCAAAAAAAGGCCCGGGTGTCTGAAAAATGCAAAAGCTTTAAAGGCCAGTATCAACAGCTGTACCAAAGGTGCTGCAAGATACTCTGTCCTTCACGTGGTTTTAGTCCTGAGAAACCTCGCCCCAAAAGGAAGAGTTAGATTCCTGCCTAGCTTCAAACTAAGGGGTTTTTCCCTCTCTCTGCTGAATGTCTGCTGCCAGCGTTTCACCGTGGTCGCCCTTTCCTTGGCCGTGAAAGTACGAGATGGATGGAAAGGAGCCGCAGCGGTCTGCAAGTACAAGGTACGTCTGCGATGCGTGACTGCATTTTTCCTAAGGGACTTGCCGCATCCCTGCCAAAACCAGGACAGTATCCACCCCTTATTCCATACCACCTACGTCATGCGTATACATATACACACACATAGATGTAACTCCTTCAATCTATGGTCTATCCCTCCAAAGTCTGTTGAGTTCATTTAGTCCATGACTTTGGGTTCCATATGTCATACAGTCTTTCAGGACAAGAGAGATGGTATGTAGTATGGGACTGTTGCATGCTGCATCTGGAACTCGCAGTTGGTACATCTGGCGTGGCTGGTGTATCATGTCCATGGTCTGCAAATTGAAGATGTTGATCTTGAGGAAATTGTTGGGCGCCAGTTCCTGTTCCATCATCGTTGCATCTCTCTTGGTTTTATTGAAACTTATTCTTCACTGATCAGGGTGTTCTTGCTGCAATACCTTTGATATGACATATAAGAACTATGGAAATGATTATATACAGTTCAAATTATTGGCTGTTCTCACCTAAAATCAGATCTCCTTGAGGTACACATCGGACTTCCCCATCCTCCCGCATCACCCACCAAGTACATCCAGGTCCCTGGTTTTCCCTCATCCCTTACTAAACGAGCTGACTTTCGCTTCCAAGATTTCTTCTTCTGTACAGGGGCGACTGATACTGACACAGGTTGGTTCTCTGATTCGGTGCAGTGCCAGTAGCTAGAGTTGGAGTAGCCGCAGTGCCTGTCATTGGGGCTGGAGTAGCCACAGGGCCGGTAGCTGGGGCTGGAGCAGCCGCAGTGCCTGTCATTGGGGCTGGAGTAGCCGCAGGGCCGGTAGCCGGGGCTGGAGCAGCCGCAGTGCCTGTCATTGGGGCTGGAGTAGCCGCAGGGCCGGTAGCCGGGGCTGGAGCAGCCGCAGGGCCGGTAGCCGGGGCTGGAGTAGCCGCAGTGCCGGTAGCCGGGGCTGGAGCAGCCGCAGGGCCGGTAGCCGGGGCTGGAGCAGCCGCAGGGCCGGTAGCCGGGGCTGGAGCAGCCGCAGGGCCGGTAGCCGGGGCTGGAGCAGCCGCAGGGCCGGTAGCCGGGGCTGGAGCAGCCGCAGGGCCGGTAGCCGGGGCTGGAGCAGCCGCAGGGCCGGTAGCCGGGGCTGGAGCAGCCGCAGGGCCGGTAGCCGGGGCTGGAGTAGCCGCAGGGCCGGTAGCCGGGGCTGGAGTAGCCAGGGTATCGGTCGGTTGATTTTTTCTCCCTTCTTCCTGAGGGTGCTGCACGTTAAGCAGTGTTTGGTAGATACTAGCCAGTGCCCAGCACAAAGCGGTAAGCTTTGTCTCTTTAGAATAGCTATGGCATTTTTCTTTCAAATATTCAATCACTTCATCTGGATTCTGTAGTTGTTCGGGAGTGAAGTTCCAGACCATTGGAGGCGAGAAGTTTTCTAGGTACCTGCCTGTCTTCTCCCACATACCATGCCACCCCTGCCCCTCCAACCTCAAGGTAGATCTCCGGGTGAATTTTGTAAATAATTGTTTAATCCTAAACAACATCTGAAACCCATTTAGGACACAGAGCAATAGGAGTATGCTGGCTTGCACATCCCAAGGATATTCAAAATTCTCGAGAGCTGATGTGACTCGCTCAAAAGAAAAAGGGAAGGTAAAGGAGTATGGGAAGGTACCCTCCTCTGACTTCCCCATAGATTGGTTCTCCGGGGAGAAAAAGAAAAATGTGTGATTATTAATAATTCTTACCAAATGGCATCCAAAGTACGGAGTTGCCAGCAATGCCGAAAACAAGGACCAGATTAATTTAATGACCAGTGATGATACCATATCATAAGCCAGTAGTGCCCAGTAAATCAACATGAGAATTCTCATCCATTTCCGAGAAATGATAAACAGCACCAAAGGAAATACGTGATGCAACTTAGGAAAGACATAACACAACCATGTGAACACGTAGTACAACATTGTGACCAGGGATTCAAATAAAATAATGAGCACTTGTAACAACTTTAACACACTCTAGTCAGATCTGTCCTTACCTCAACCCTTCGAGCCCCACGTTGGGCGCCAAAATGACTGTGATGGTTTAGCCCAAATCACCACACAGCTTCTCGCTCACTCTCCCCCTCCCCAGGGGGATGGGGGAGAGAATTGGGAAGGAAGGAGAACTCGTGGGTTGAGATGAAGACAATTTACTAAAATAAAAGGGAAAACTACAATAATAACAGAATATAAGGATATCAAAAATATACAAAGTGAACAATATGTGTTTTCTCACCACCCGATGTCCCAATGACCGATACAGCCCGTCCCGAGCAGCGATCACGGAAACAAAACCGAGCAGCAAGCAAAGGAGCAAAAGGGAGCCAGCAAGGTAGGGGGAACGATGCCAGCAAAAACAAGCAGGAAGGATGGATGCCAGGAAGGCAGATACCCACCCTCGCCTGCCCCCACTTATATACTGAGCATGACGTTTATGGCATGGAATACTCTCTTTGGCTAGTTTGGATCAATTATGCTGTCTGTCTTTCTCCCAGCTTCCTGCATCTGCAAATTAGCGAGACTTGGAAAGCAGGACGGTGTCCTTGGTCTCATTCACAACAACTGGTATCATCAGGGCGTTTATGAACATTCTTCACACACAAAATCCAAAACATACCAGCTACTGAGAGGGAAAATTAACTCCATCCCTGCCAAAACCAGGACACCAGCTCAGGTTTTTCCTGCATCTCCATCCTGCTCCCCATCCTTCTTTGCTGGTCTCTGTCCCGCTCCCTCTCCCTCTTTCTGCTGCCTCTCTTCCTCTCTCCACTGCTTCTTTGCCCACCTCTGTCAGGCTCCCTGTCCTTCTCTGTCCCCATCCTTCTCTCGCTATCCTGTTTCCTGCCTCGTGCTTTCTCGCTACGCCCCTCTGTCTTGCAAGCTGCCTCTCTTCTCTTCTCTTGTAGTGTTCCGTGCCCTGCTCTTTGTTTTTAGCAGCCTCCAAGTCTGCCCAGCAGCCCGGCGCTCCAGGACACAGCCGACCCACCGTACGTTCCCTGCCGAACCAACGAGCGTGGCTCCTGGAATGACTTGGCAGTCGTTCCAGTGACACGGAGAGGGGATCGGAGGCTGCAAGCTCCAGAGCAGACTCGCTGCTCGGACTTATGTGCGTGACTGAATAAACACTCGCTGTCTCCTTTGACTTCATGGCTGCGTTTCTGCTCCCTTTGCCCGGGGCCATGAGAGGTGAGGAGCCCAGGGGAGGAGGTGATGCAGTGTGGGGGTCAGGCGATGGCCCCCAGTTCCTGCCGGGCTCCAGCTGTGGGCTGGGGCTGGAGGAGCCCCAGGTGCGGGCAGTGAGGGTGATGGAGGCGGCCCCTCCCTGTAAAGGGGTGGGTGCTGCTGGAGGGGCTGGTGCTGCCCTGCCCCGCCCCGGGTGGCCGTGGAGGGGCCAGTGCGAGCCATGGGAGGACTTACTGGCTGTGGACAGGAGCTGCTGCAGCGGGAAGCTGGAGAGGCTGGTGAAAGGTAAGGAAGAAAAAAACAAATGCCGTCTGACTGGTATCGGCCTCCTGCTGCAGCCCAGAGGGAGCCTCCCTCTCCAGGTGAGGAAGAATTCCTCTTCGTAGCCGGCGGCAGGCCAGACTGGCAACATGCACCGCAGGGTCTGTATGCAACCGAAAGCGCAGGACAGGCACGTGTGTGCGCGTGAGGCTGTGTGTCCTCAAAGCCTCCTACTGTAAGAGTGTAAGACGCCAATCTGTTCTCTTAAGTGGATGACAGTGAAGTGACCAGAGGTACAGCGGAGGAAGGGAGGGTGGGGTGAGAGAGAGAGAGAGAAAAACTCATCCAAACCGTCAAATTCTCGCAGCAGATCTGAGAGCAGGAGAAGCAATGGGTCCTGGACCAGCAGCGTTGTTTCATCCCTCTTCTGCATCCTCATCCGCATGTTACATGACATAAACATTGAAAATTAAATATCAGTATGAGGTGATTCTTGCTAACTATAGAACTGTAGTCACATAGGTTAAATCTTCATAAAATTCGTTTGTTCCTAAAGGGAGTGGGACCCTAGAGATCTTACAATACGCATTTGTTAGAAGCTAGCCTAGCATATCTTTAATACAATGGTAAGTCCCAAACACCCCCAAACACCACCTGCAGAAATAGGCCCTGAGCCATCACTTTGGAGCCAGGAAAATCAAGCAGCACCGCGACCTGTTCTCAAGACCAGATATGGAGATTTCAAGGAGGAGTTTGACCAGCGAATTCGAGGAGGGGGCGTTTTGACGACCACCAAGACCACCAAAAGACCCTCGACTCAAAAGACTGGGCATGCGTGAGTGGGTAGGGAAATGATGTAATGGTTTCTCAGAAAATTTATGTTTATGCATATTATTTCTTGGAATTTAATGAATATGTATAATTAATGTGTATTTAACCCGTGCTGTTGATCAAATGGGTGCGCACGCTAGGTGGAGCGATCCCCCGTGCGCCCAGCGCTGCAATAAAGAAGTGCCTGCTTCTTAACTTCTCGTTGCTGTTAAGGAGTTTTATTCCGGATTTCGGTAACAGTTTTGGCGACCCAGATGGGACCTTGCGAGTGAGACTGAACGAGATCGAGTGTTGATCGAACTCCAGCCGGCACCGAGGTATTCTCGGGGAGACCCATCGCTCTCGACTCACAAAGCTCCTCGCAACGTTCCCTGGAGAAAAGGGTAAGGCACTTCTTCTTTGAAATCTGTCTGCTCTGGATAGCCTGCCCGTAAGGCGCGGCGAAAGCTTCGCAGGGTTGGGGCTTAGAGGGTACCCGTTTGGTTTGGAAGCCTAGGCGTCTGCCCGTAAGTCATAAGCGAAAGCTATTGCTGGGTTGGACATTTGTGTATTTGGGACAATTGTCATTTGCATTTGTTTGGTTTTTGTATTTGGGACAATTGTCATTTGCATTTATCTGGTATTTGGCATTTAGTCTAAATTGTTTAAGAGTAAGAGTATGGGGAGTATTGGTAAGATTTGTACATAGCTTGGAAAGGGCCCCAGGGTGTTTTAGAAGTGATTTACAAGCTGCTAATTGTTGCTTCAGTGCGTTTTGTTTTGTTTTGTTTTGTTTTGTTTTTAAGTCTGTATGCATGTGTTGCAGTGTAGGGACTTGAATGATATACAGTATTGCATTTGGGGTTTTAAACTTTTCTTGGTGACGGGATTGACTTTGTTTGTAGAACAGTGTTATTGTCTTTTTGGTACCAAAAACTCCTTTGTAAAATATGGGAAAACACATATCTTCTATGTCTACCTCAATGGTAGGGGAAATATTAATGAAGTCTCCACTGGGATGTGTTCTTAAACATTGGGAGGATATAAGGGGAGACCCAGTAACTAGAAAAAAAAAAAATGGATCCAATATTTTACAGTTGATGTTATCTTGTAGAAGGGAAGGAAAGTGAGATGTGGTCCCCGATGTTGATTTGTTCTTTACTTTGGGAAATCATCCCAAGTGGCAGAAAGATTGCAGATACGTCCCCAAGGATCCGATGGTTTTGGCATAAAAAAAAAAAAAAAAAAAGGAAAAAGGTTGAAAAGATCCTGGCTTGTAGTATAGAAAGTGATGTTTAAAATGTGGAACTGAAGAGGAAAGCATAGAATTCATGTGTTAAATTTCTGTATTATCTTTATGTGTGGTCTGGAAGTGTTGATGCAGGTTTAACAAATGAAACAGTAGAAAAAGGGGCCAGAACACCGAACCCCCGGTGGGAGCTGTAGAGTGGGACAGTTGAATTATGAGGGTTTCAGTCCTATTGCAGGGAGAACTGGAAGCTGACAAGACCAGATAGAACAAGGAGCGGCTCAAGCCTTGCCCCCCCTACCACTTTGACAAGCAGTAGGGGAACAAACCGGGGATGAGATCGGGGTGTGGTAGAGGAATGGATAAAATAACTGCAATAGGAGAGAGATTGGGAATATCAGTGTGCAAAGTGTGAAGCATGGTGGCACTGGAAAAATGCGTGTCCTTATTCTGAAAAAGAAACAAAAAACTGGCAGCACAGCAGATGCCTGTGTCAGAGGTGCAAAGAGGACTGGGGGAGAATTCCCCAGCAGAACCCCTGGTTACAATCCAGCTGGGGACCCAAACCACGGATTTTCTATTTTGATACTGGAGCTATTCATTTTAAGTACTGGTAGAAGAAAATTGAGTAAAAAGCATGTAGACAAAATTGGTGCCACAGGGAAAGCTGAAAATAATTTTTTCATTCAATCCTTAACTTTAAGGTGGGTAAAAATGGGGAACTGGCTAATTTTTATACATGCCAGAGTGTCCTGTTGCCTTAGTGGGGAGAGATTTATTGAGCAAATTGAAAGCACAAATTAATTTTTAAAACTGTGACATTCAATTAAATATACCCTAATCAAAAGCCAGAGAGGCAAGAATTTTTATGTTGCAGACAACTTCAGAGCCATATGAAATCCCTCAAGAAGTGGACAATGCAGTAACCCTTTGGTGTGGGCTGGCGAAGTTCCCGGACATTCAAAAGCAGCAGAACCGGTAAAGATTTTTCTAAAGGAGAGCACCAAACTGGTAAGACAAAACCAGTACCCTTCAAAATTAGAAGCTAGAAGAGGCCTTGAGAAAATGATTGAAAATTTCTTAAAAAAATATCGACTATTAGTCGAATGTGAATCAGAATTCAATACTCCCATTTTACCTGTGAAAAAGCCAGAAAGTGAGGAATATAGGTTAGTACAAGATTTTAATAGCAATAAATTTAATAGTTCAAGATATTCACCCCTTAGTGGCAAACCTGTATCCTCGTTGACAGCTTTAAAAGAAAATCACAAGTGGTTCACTGTATTGAACTTATAGGATGCCTTTTTCTGTATTCTTCTTGACAAAAATAGTCAGGCATATTTTGCCTTTGAACTGCAAAATCCCACAACTAGGCAGAAGACTCAGCTCACCTGGGCAGTGCTACCTCAAGGATTTAAAAATAGCCCAATGATCTTTGGAAATCAATTGGCTAAGGAATTAGAAACATGCAAAATAATTTATCCTGAAAGACTGGTGTTGCAATATGTAGATGATATTTTAATAGCCACAGAAACCAGAGAAGAATATTTCAACTTGACTACTAACCTGCTAAATTTCTTGGGCCAAAGTGATAACAGATTTTCCAAGAAGAAAGCACAGATTGGAAAAGAGACTGTCATGTATTTGGGATTTGAAATCACACAGGGACAAAGACAACTGGGAAATGAGAGAAAAGAGGCAATTTGCCAAATGCCGGAGCCAAAAGGAGCTAAGGAGCTGCAAACGTTTCTGGGAATGGCTGGCTGGTGTCACCTGTGGATTAAAGGAATTGAAGGAGGGACCCCTTGTGTGAGAACCTGAAGCTCGAAAGGCATTCCAGAATGTAAAGGTAGCTCTGATGTTCACTCCTGCTCTAGGGTTGCCCGATTTAACCAAACCCTTTGAACTGTTTGTTCATGAAAGACAACATTCGGCCCTCAGAAGAATGCTTTCTCAGAAAAATGGAGAATGAAGAAGACCGGTTGGTTATTTCTCCAAACAATTGGACAATGTTAGCTAAGGATGACCAGGTTGTCTATGGGCTGTAGCAGCAACTGTCCTCCTGACTTAAGAAGCTTGTAAGCTGACAACGGGACACCCAAGAACAGCTTATGTACCGCATATGGTACTTTCTGTTCTGGAACAGAAAGGAGGACACTGGTTATCCCCAAGCAGGATGCTCAAACATCAAATTGTCCTGTTGGAACAAGATGATGTCAAATCAAAAACAACTACAACAATAAATCCTGCCATCTTTTTAAGTTCAATAGAAGAAGAAGTTCTAAGTCATGACTGTCTACAGACCATCAAACAAGTTTATTCCAGCAGAAGTAACAGAAGAGTGAACATACCTGACCCAGAATTCGAGATATGTACTGATGGAAGCAGCCTCGTGAGAAATGGAAGAAGATTGGCTGGATATGCAATAACAATAACAAACTCTGTTATTGATGCAAAGCCGCTCTCAGTGAACACCTCAGCACAAAAGGCGGAATTGATAACTAGCCCTCATAAAAGCCCTAAAATGGACAGAACATAAAAAGTGAATATATGGACTGATTTAAAGTATGCTTTTGGAGTAGTACATGCCCATGGAGCCACATGGAAAGAAAGAGGAATGCTGACAGCACAAGGAACATCCATGAAACACCAAGAAGAAATTCTGCAATTGCTCCAAGTGGTGCAGAAACCCAAAGAAGTTGCAATAATGCACTGCAAAGCCCACCAATTTGGGAATTTCCCAGTGAATATTGGAAATAAATTAGTCAATAAAAAGGCAAAGAAGAGAGCAGAAAAAGGCATCATGACAATAATACTAGTTAAAGAAGTGAAATTTGAGCAACAAACCCCAAATTACAGTAAGGTTGATTTGGAATTAGCTAAATCAATTCAAATAAATATGAAAAATGATCATTAGTCCTAAAAATCAAGTTGTGGTCTCACCACAATCAAAGCTAAAAGCATAGAAAAATTCATTGGGAAACAGAGGCAATGATCAGTGATTTAAGAAGACAGGTGATTAGTGTTAGGATGATAAAGCTAATAAAATCAGTAACAAAAAGTGTGAAACTTGTTTAAAGAATAACCCGAGAAATATTAAATAACCACCCCCAGGAACCATATATATGGGAAACTTGCCTGAAAATTATTGGCAGATTGATTTTTCAGAATTGCCACAACAAAATGGATATAGATATCTATTGGTATTAGTAAATATGGCCAAAAGATTTTCTTTTCCTGTCGCACCAATAGGCAAGAGAAGTGGCTAAAAATATGTTAAAAGAGATAATATCATGGTTTGGAATCCCCAAAAGAATATAATCAAATAGAGGTCCTCATTTTGTGTCTGAAATTATTCAAATATTGAGGAAAATTCTGGGAATCAAATTGAATTTACACACTCCTTGAAGGCCACAATCTAATAGACAAGTAAAATTTGTCAGAAAATATCTTTAAAATGGCCTCATGCTCTTCCTTAAGCACTTCCGAGAATCAAGATTCAATCCAGATCTAGGACTAAAATTAGTCCATATGTTAATGTATGGAAAATCTTATCAGACGCTAACCCTTATTCAAAATGTGACTGCTACTGGGGATAATGAAATGGAATTGTATTTGATATCCCTTGGAAGAACTCTGATATGGATATGGAACTGCCACAGAGCCTCTTTCTTTAGATTCCCCAGTTCATCATTTTTAACCAGGAGATTACGTGTACCTGAAAATTTGGGAATCAGAAACTCTTCAATAAAAATGGAAAGAACCATATCAGGTGCTTCTAGCAATATATACAGCCCCTAAATTTGAAGATATTGATTCTTGGATTCATTATTTGAGAGTCAAGAAGCACAGCCTCCAAAACAGAAACAATGGATTTCTAAAGAAATATGTCATTTAAAGTTAACAGTCTCTCATTTTTAATGAATTAGACAAAATCATATCAAAATAATGAAATCTATCAAAGGAATTTTAGTAGTAATGCTAATAATACTTTTTGGTTTACTGATTATGGAGATTAGTTATAAGTAAATGAGACTTATTGAAAAAAAATTAAATAAGTCTCAAAGGGGGGAAATGTTACATGACATAAACATTGAAAATTAAATATCAATATGAGGTGATTCTTGCTAACTATAGAACTGTAGTCACATAGGTTAAATCTTCATAAAATTTGTTTGTTCCTAAAGGGAGTGGGACCCTAGAGATCTTATAATACGCATTTGTTAGAAGCTAGCCTAGCATATCTTTAATACAATGGTAAGTCCCAAACACCCCCAAACACCACCTGCAGAAATAGGCCCTGAGCCATCACTTTGGAGCCAGGAAAATCAAGCAGCACCGCGACCTGTTCTCAAGACCAGATATGGAGATTTCAAGGAGGAGTTTGACCAGCGAATCTGAGGAGGGGGCGTTTTGACGACCACCAAGACCACCAAAAGACCCTCGACTCAAAAGACTGGGCATGCGTGAGTGGGTAGGGAAATGATGTAATGGTTTCTCAGAAAATTTATGTTTATGCATATTATTTCTTGGAATTTAATGAATATGTATAATTAATGTGTATTTAACCCGTGCTGTTGATCAAATGGGTGCGCACGCTAGGTGGAGCGATCCCCCGTGCGCCCAGCGCTGCAATAAAGAAGTGCCTGCTTCTTAACTTCTCATTGCTGTTAAGGAGTTTTATTCCGGATTTCGGTAACAGTTTTGGCGACCCAGATGGGACCTTGCGAGTGAGACTGAACGAGATCGAGTGTTGATCGAACTCCAGCCGGCACCGAGGTATTCTCGGGGAGACCCATCGCTCTCGACTCACAAAGCTCCTCGCAACGTTCCCTGGAGAAAAGGGTAAGGCACTTCTTCTTTGAAATCTGTCTGCTCTGGATAGCCTGCCCGTAAGGCGCGGCGAAAGCTTCGCAGGGTTGGGGCTTAGAGGGTACCCGTTTGGTTTGGAAGCCTAGGCGTCTGCCCGTAAGTCATAAGCGAAAGCTATTGCTGGGTTGGACATTTGTGTATTTGGGACAATTGTCATTTGCATTTGTTTGGTTTTTGTATTTGGGACAATTGTCATTTGCATTTATCTGGTATTTGGCATTTAGTCTAAATTGTTTAAGAGTAAGAGTATGGGGAGTATTGGTAAGATTTGTACATAGCTTGGAAAGGGCCCCAGGGTGTTTTAGAAGTGATTTACAAGCTGCTAATTGTTGCTTCAGTGCGTTTTGTTTTGTTTTGTTTTGTTTTGTTTTTAAGTCTGTATGCATGTGTTGCAGTGTAGGGACTTGAATGATATACAGTATTGCATTTGGGGTTTTAAACTTTTCTTGGTGACGGGATTGACTTTGTTTGTAGAACAGTGTTATTGTCTTTTTGGTACCAAAAACTCCTTTGTAAAATATGGGAAAACACATATCTTCTATGTCTACCTCAATGGTAGGGGAAATATTAATGAAGTCTCCACTGGGATGTGTTCTTAAACATTGGGAGGATATAAGGGGAGACCCAGTAACTAGAAAAAAAAAAAATGGATCCAATATTTTACAGTTGATGTTATCTTGTAGAAGGGAAGGAAAGTGAGATGTGGTCCCCGATGTTGATTTGTTCTTTACTTTGGGAAATCATCCCAAGTGGCAGAAAGATTGCAGATACGTCCCCAAGGATCTGATGGTTTTGGCATAAAAAAAAAAAAAAAAAAAAGGAAAAAGGTTGAAAAGATCCTGGCTTGTAGTATAGAAAGTGATGTTTAAAATGTGGAACTGAAGAGGAAAGCATAGAATTCATGTGTTAAATTTCTGTATTATCTTTATGTGCGGTCTGGAAGTGTTGATGCAGGTTTAACAAATGAAACAGTAGAAAAAGGGGCCAGAACACCGAACCCCCGGTGGGAGCTGTAGAGTGGGACAGTTGAATTATGAGGGTTTCAGTCCTATTGCAGGGAGAACTGGAAGCTGACAAGACCAGATAGAACAAGGAGCGGCTCAAGCCTTGCCCCCCCTACCACTTTGACAAGCAGTAGGGGAACAAACCGGGGATGAGATCGGGGTGTGGTAGAGGAATGGATAAAATAACTGCAATAGGAGAGAGATTGGGAATATCAGTGTGCAAAGTGTGAAGCATGGTGGCACTGGAAAAATGCGTGTCCTTATTCTGAAAAAGAAACAAAAAACTGGCAGCACAGCAGATGCCTGTGTCAGAGGTGCAAAGAGGACTGGGGGAGAATTCCCCAGCAGAACCCCTGGTTACAATCCAGCTGGGGACCCAAACCACGGATTTTCTATTTTGATACTGGAGCTATTCATTTTAAGTACTGGTAGAAGAAAATTGAGTAAAAAGCATGTAGACAAAATTGGTGCCACAGGGAAAGCTGAAAATAATTTTTTCATTCAATCCTTAACTTTAAGGTGGGTAAAAATGGGGAACTGGCTAATTTTTATACATGCCAGAGTGTCCTGTTGCCTTAGTGGGGAGAGATTTATTGAGCAAATTGAAAGCACAAATTAATTTTTAAAACTGTGACATTCAATTAAATATACCCTAATCAAAAGCCAGAGAGGCAAGAATTTTTATGTTGCAGACAACTTCAGAGCCATATGAAATCCCTCAAGAAGTGGACAATGCAGTAACCCTTTGGTGTGGGCTGGCGAAGTTCCCGGACATTCAAAAGCAGCAGAACCGGTAAAGATTTTTCTAAAGGAGAGCACCAAACTGGTAAGACAAAACCAGTACCCTTCAAAATTAGAAGCTAGAAGAGGCCTTGAGAAAATGATTGAAAATTTCTTAAAAAAATATCGACTATTAGTCGAATGTGAATCAGAATTCAATACTCCCATTTTACCTGTGAAAAAGCCAGAAAGTGAGGAATATAGGTTAGTACAAGATTTTAATAGCAATAAATTTAATAGTTCAAGATATTCACCCCTTAGTGGCAAACCTGTATCCTCGTTGACAGCTTTAAAAGAAAATCACAAGTGGTTCACTGTATTGAACTTATAGGATGCCTTTTTCTGTATTCTTCTTGACAAAAATAGTCAGGCATATTTTGCCTTTGAACTGCAAAATCCCACAACTAGGCAGAAGACTCAGCTCACCTGGGCAGTGCTACCTCAAGGATTTAAAAATAGCCCAATGATCTTTGGAAATCAATTGGCTAAGGAATTAGAAACATGCAAAATAATTTATCCTGAAAGACTGGTGTTGCAATATGTAGATGATATTTTAATAGCCACAGAAACCAGAGAAGAATATTTCAACTTGACTACTAACCTGCTAAATTTCTTGGGCCAAAGTGATAACAGATTTTCCAAGAAGAAAGCACAGATTGGAAAAGAGACTGTCATGTATTTGGGATTTGAAATCACACAGGGACAAAGACAACTGGGAAATGAGAGAAAAGAGGCAATTTGCCAAATGCCGGAGCCAAAAGGAGCTAAGGAGCTGCAAACGTTTCTGGGAATGGCTGGCTGGTGTCACCTGTGGATTAAAGGAATTGAAGGAGGGACCCCTTGTGTGAGAACCTGAAGCTCGAAAGGCATTCCAGAATGTAAAGGTAGCTCTGATGTTCACTCCTGCTCTAGGGTTGCCCGATTTAACCAAACCCTTTGAACTGTTTGTTCATGAAAGACAACATTCGGCCCTCAGAAGAATGCTTTCTCAGAAAAATGGAGAATGAAGAAGACCGGTTGGTTATTTCTCCAAACAATTGGACAATGTTAGCTAAGGATGACCAGGTTGTCTATGGGCTGTAGCAGCAACTGTCCTCCTGACTTAAGAAGCTTGTAAGCTGACAACGGGACACCCAAGAACAGCTTATGTACCGCATATGGTACTTTCTGTTCTGGAACAGAAAGGAGGACACTGGTTATCCCCAAGCAGGATGCTCAAACATCACATTGTCCTGTTGGAACAAGATGATGTCAAATCAAAAACAACTACAACAATAAATCCTGCCATCTTTTTAAGTTCAATAGAAGAAGAAGTTCTAAGTCATGACTGTCTACAGACCATCAAACAAGTTTATTCCAGCAGAAGTAACAGAAGAGTGAACATACCTGACCCAGAATTCGAGATATGTACTGATGGAAGCAGCCTCGTGAGAAATGGAAGAAGATTGGCTGGATATGCAATAACAATAACAAACTCTGTTATTGATGCAAAGCCGCTCTCAGTGAACACCTCAGCACAAAAGGCGGAATTGATAACTAGCCCTCATAAAAGCCCTAAAATGGACAGAACATAAAAAGTGAATATATGGACTGATTTAAAGTATGCTTTTGGAGTAGTACATGCCCATGGAGCCACATGGAAAGAAAGAGGAATGCTGACAGCACAAGGAACATCCATGAAACACCAAGAAGAAATTCTGCAATTGCTCCAAGTGGTGCAGAAACCCAAAGAAGTTGCAATAATGCACTGCAAAGCCCACCAATTTGGGAATTTCCCAGTGAATATTGGAAATAAATTAGTCAATAAAAAGGCAAAGAAGAGAGCAGAAAAAGGCATCATGACAATAATACTAGTTAAAGAAGTGAAATTTGAACAACAAACCCCAAATTACAGTAAGGTTGATTTGGAATTAGCTAAATCAATTCAAATAAATATGAAAAATGATCATTAGTCCTAAAAATCAAGTTGTGGTCTCACCACAATCAAAGCTAAAAGCATAGAAAAATTCATTGGGAAACAGAGGCAATGATCAGTGATTTAAGAAGACAGGTGATTAGTGTTAGGATGATAAAGCTAATAAAATCAGTAACAAAAAGTGTGAAACTTGTTTAAAGAATAACCCGAGAAATATTAAATAACCACCCCCAGGAACCATATATATGGGAAACTTGCCTGAAAATTATTGGCAGATTGATTTTTCAGAATTGCCACAACAAAATGGATATAGATATCTATTGGTATTAGTAAATATGGCCAAAAGATTTTCTTTTCCTGTCGCACCAATAGGCAAGAGAAGTGGCTAAAAATATGTTAAAAGAGATAATATCATGGTTTGGAATCCCCAAAAGAATATAATCAAATAGAGGTCCTCATTTTGTGTCTGAAATTATTCAAATATTGAGGAAAATTCTGGGAATCAAATTGAATTTACACACTCCTTGAAGGCCACAATCTAATAGACAAGTAAAATTTGTCAGAAAATATCTTTAAAATGGCCTCATGCTCTTCCTTAAGCACTTCCGAGAATCAAGATTCAATCCAGATCTAGGACTAAAATTAGTCCATATGTTAATGTATGGAAAATCTTATCAGACGCTAACCCTTATTCAAAATGTGACTGCTACTGGGGATAATGAAATGGAATTGTATTTGATATCCCTTGGAAGAACTCTGATATGGATATGGAACTGCCACAGAGCCTCTTTCTTTAGATTCCCCAGTTCATCATTTTTAACCAGGAGATTATGTGTACCTGAAAATTTGGGAATCAGAAACTCTTCAATAAGAATGGAAAGAACCATATCAGGTGCTTCTAGCAATATATACAGCCCCTAAATTTGAAGATATTGATTCTTGGATTCATTATTTGAGAGTCAAGAAGCACAGCCTCCAAAACAGAAACAATGGATTTCTAAAGAAATATGTCATTTAAAGTTAACAGTCTCTCATTTTTAATGAATTAGACAAAATCATATCAAAATAATGAAATCTATCAAAGGAATTTTAGTAGTAATGCTAATAATACTTTTTGGTTTACTGATTATGGAGATTAGTTATAAGTAAATGAGACTTATTGAAAAAAAATTAAATAAGTCTCAAAGGGGGGAAATGTTACATGACATAAACATTGAAAATTAAATATCAATATGAGGTGATTCTTGCTAACTATAGAACTGTAGTCACATAGGTTAAATCTTCATAAAATTTGTTTGTTCCTAAAGGGAGTGGGACCCTAGAGATCTTATAATACGCATTTGTTAGAAGCTAGCCTAGCATATCTTTAATACAATGGTAAGTCCCAAACACCCCCAAACACCACCTGCAGAAATAGGCCCTGAGCCATCACTTTGGAGCCAGGAAAATCAAGCAGCACCGCGACCTGTTCTCAAGACCAGATATGGAGATTTCAAGGAGGAGTTTGACCAGCGAATCTGAGGAGGGGGCGTTTTGACGACCACCAAGACCACCAAAAGACCCTCGACTCAAAAGACTGGGCATGCGTGAGTGGGTAGGGAAATGATGTAATGGTTTCTCAGAAAATTTATGTTTATGCATATTATTTCTTGGAATTTAATGAATATGTATAATTAATGTGTATTTAACCCGTGCTGTTGATCAAATGGGTGCGCACGCTAGGTGGAGCGATCCCCCGTGCGCCCAGCGCTGCAATAAAGAAGTGCCTGCTTCTTAACTTCTCATTGCTGTTAAGGAGTTTTATTCCGGATTTCGGTAACAGTTTTGGCGACCCAGATGGGACCTTGCGAGTGAGACTGAACGAGATCGAGTGTTGATCGAACTCCAGCCGGCACCGAGGTATTCTCGGGGAGACCCATCGCTCTCGACTCACAAAGCTCCTCGCAACGTTCCCTGGAGAAAAGGGTAAGGCACTTCTTCTTTGAAATCTGTCTGCTCTGGATAGCCTGCCCGTAAGGCGCGGCGAAAGCTTCGCAGGGTTGGGGCTTAGAGGGTACCCGTTTGGTTTGGAAGCCTAGGCGTCTGCCCGTAAGTCATAAGCGAAAGCTATTGCTGGGTTGGACATTTGTGTATTTGGGACAATTGTCATTTGCATTTGTTTGGTTTTTGTATTTGGGACAATTGTCATTTGCATTTATCTGGTATTTGGCATTTAGTCTAAATTGTTTAAGAGTAAGAGTATGGGGAGTATTGGTAAGATTTGTACATAGCTTGGAAAGGGCCCCAGGGTGTTTTAGAAGTGATTTACAAGCTGCTAATTGTTGCTTCAGTGCGTTTTGTTTTGTTTTGTTTTGTTTTGTTTTTAAGTCTGTATGCATGTGTTGCAGTGTAGGGACTTGAATGATATACAGTATTGCATTTGGGGTTTTAAACTTTTCTTGGTGACGGGATTGACTTTGTTTGTAGAACAGTGTTATTGTCTTTTTGGTACCAAAAACTCCTTTGTAAAATATGGGAAAACACATATCTTCTACGTCTACCTCAATGGTAGGGGAAATATTAATGAAGTCTCCACTGGGATGTGTTCTTAAACATTGGGAGGATATAAGGGGAGACCCAGTAACTAGAAAAAAAAAAAATGGATCCAATATTTTACAGTTGATGTTATCTTGTAGAAGGGAAGGAAAGTGAGATGTGGTCCCCGATGTTGATTTGTTCTTTACTTTGGGAAATCATCCCAAGTGGCAGAAAGATTGCAGATACGTCCCCAAGGATCTGATGGTTTTGGCATAAAAAAAAAAAAAAAAAAAAGGAAAAAGGTTGAAAAGATCCTGGCTTGTAGTATAGAAAGTGATGTTTAAAATGTGGAACTGAAGAGGAAAGCATAGAATTCATGTGTTAAATTTCTGTATTATCTTTATGTGCGGTCTGGAAGTGTTGATGCAGGTTTAACAAATGAAACAGTAGAAAAAGGGGCCAGAACACCGAACCCCCGGTGGGAGCTGTAGAGTGGGACAGTTGAATTATGAGGGTTTCAGTCCTATTGCAGGGAGAACTGGAAGCTGACAAGACCAGATAGAACAAGGAGCGGCTCAAGCCTTGCCCCCCCTACCACTTTGACAAGCAGTAGGGGAACAAACCGGGGATGAGGTCGGGGTGTGGTAGAGGAATGGATAAAATAACTGCAATAGGAGAGAGATTGGGAATATCAGTGTGCAAAGTGTGAAGCATGGTGGCACTGGAAAAATGCGTGTCCTTATTCTGAAAAAGAAACAAAAAACTGGCAGCACAGCAGATGCCTGTGTCAGAGGTGCAAAGAGGACTGGGGGAGAATTCCCCAGCAGAACCCCTGGTTACAATCCAGCTGGGGACCCAAACCACGGATTTTCTATTTTGATACTGGAGCTATTCATTTTAAGTACTGGTAGAAGAAAATTGAGTAAAAAGCATGTAGACAAAATTGGTGCCACAGGGAAAGCTGAAAATAATTTTTTCATTCAATCCTTAACTTTAAGGTGGGTAAAAATGGGGAACTGGCTAATTTTTATACATGCCAGAGTGTCCTGTTGCCTTAGTGGGGAGAGATTTATTGAGCAAATTGAAAGCACAAATTAATTTTTAAAACTGTGACATTCAATTAAATATACCCTAATCAAAAGCCAGAGAGGCAAGAATTTTTATGTTGCAGACAACTTCAGAGCCATATGAAATCCCTCAAGAAGTGGACAATGCAGTAACCCTTTGGTGTGGGCTGGCGAAGTTCCCGGACATTCAAAAGCAGCAGAACCGGTAAAGATTTTTCTAAAGGAGAGCACCAAACTGGTAAGACAAAACCAGTACCCTTCAAAATTAGAAGCTAGAAGAGGCCTTGAGAAAATGATTGAAAATTTCTTAAAAAAATATCGACTATTAGTCGAATGTGAATCAGAATTCAATACTCCCATTTTACCTGTGAAAAAGCCAGAAAGTGAGGAATATAGGTTAGTACAAGATTTTAATAGCAATAAATTTAATAGTTCAAGATATTCACCCCTTAGTGGCAAACCTGTATCCTCGTTGACAGCTTTAAAAGAAAATCACAAGTGGTTCACTGTATTGAACTTATAGGATGCCTTTTTCTGTATTCTTCTTGACAAAAATAGTCAGGCATATTTTGCCTTTGAACTGCAAAATCCCACAACTAGGCAGAAGACTCAGCTCACCTGGGCAGTGCTACCTCAAGGATTTAAAAATAGCCCAATGATCTTTGGAAATCAATTGGCTAAGGAATTAGAAACATGCAAAATAATTTATCCTGAAAGACTGGTGTTGCAATATGTAGATGATATTTTAATAGCCACAGAAACCAGAGAAGAATATTTCAACTTGACTACTAACCTGCTAAATTTCTTGGGCCAAAGTGATAACAGATTTTCCAAGAAGAAAGCACAGATTGGAAAAGAGACTGTCATGTATTTGGGATTTGAAATCACACAGGGACAAAGACAACTGGGAAATGAGAGAAAAGAGGCAATTTGCCAAATGCCGGAGCCAAAAGGAGCTAAGGAGCTGCAAACGTTTCTGGGAATGGCTGGCTGGTGTCACCTGTGGATTAAAGGAATTGAAGGAGGGACCCCTTGTGTGAGAACCTGAAGCTCGAAAGGCATTCCAGAATGTAAAGGTAGCTCTGATGTTCACTCCTGCTCTAGGGTTGCCCGATTTAACCAAACCCTTTGAACTGTTTGTTCATGAAAGACAACATTCGGCCCTCAGAAGAATGCTTTCTCAGAAAAATGGAGAATGAAGAAGACCGGTTGGTTATTTCTCCAAACAATTGGACAATGTTAGCTAAGGATGACCAGGTTGTCTATGGGCTGTAGCAGCAACTGTCCTCCTGACTTAAGAAGCTTGTAAGCTGACAACGGGACACCCAAGAACAGCTTATGTACCGCATATGGTACTTTCTGTTCTGGAACAGAAAGGAGGACACTGGTTATCCCCAAGCAGGATGCTCAAACATCACATTGTCCTGTTGGAACAAGATGATGTCAAATCAAAAACAACTACAACAATAAATCCTGCCATCTTTTTAAGTTCAATAGAAGAAGAAGTTCTAAGTCATGACTGTCTACAGACCATCAAACAAGTTTATTCCAGCAGAAGTAACAGAAGAGTGAACATACCTGACCCAGAATTCGAGATATGTACTGATGGAAGCAGCCTCGTGAGAAATGGAAGAAGATTGGCTGGATATACAATAACAATAACAAACTCTGTTATTGATGCAAAGCCGCTCTCAGTGAACACCTCAGCACAAAAGGCGGAATTGATAACTAGCCCTCATAAAAGCCCTAAAATGGACAGAACATAAAAAGTGAATATATGGACTGATTTAAAGTATGCTTTTGGAGTAGTACATGCCCATGGAGCCACATGGAAAGAAAGAGGAATGCTGACAGCACAAGGAACATCCATGAAACACCAAGAAGAAATTCTGCAATTGCTCCAAGTGGTGCAGAAACCCAAAGAAGTTGCAATAATGCACTGCAAAGCCCACCAATTTGGGAATTTCCCAGTGAATATTGGAAATAAATTAGTCAATAAAAAGGCAAAGAAGAGAGCAGAAAAAGGCATCATGACAATAATACTAGTTAAAGAAGTGAAATTTGAACAACAAACCCCAAATTACAGTAAGGTTGATTTGGAATTAGCTAAATCAATTCAAATAAATATGAAAAATGATCATTAGTCCTAAAAATCAAGTTGTGGTCTCACCACAATCAAAGCTAAAAGCATAGAAAAATTCATTGGGAAACAGAGGCAATGATCAGTGATTTAAGAAGACAGGTGATTAGTGTTAGGATGATAAAGCTAATAAAATCAGTAACAAAAAGTGTGAAACTTGTTTAAAGAATAACCCGAGAAATATTAAATAACCACCCCCAGGAACCATATATATGGGAAACTTGCCTGAAAATTATTGGCAGATTGATTTTTCAGAATTGCCACAACAAAATGGATATAGATATCTATTGGTATTAGTAAATATGGCCAAAAGATTTTCTTTTCCTGTCGCACCAATAGGCAAGAGAAGTGGCTAAAAATATGTTAAAAGAGATAATATCATGGTTTGGAATCCCCAAAAGAATATAATCAAATAGAGGTCCTCATTTTGTGTCTGAAATTATTCAAATATTGAGGAAAATTCTGGGAATCAAATTGAATTTACACACTCCTTGAAGGCCACAATCTAATAGACAAGTAAAATTTGTCAGAAAATATCTTTAAAATGGCCTCATGCTCTTCCTTAAGCACTTCCGAGAATCAAGATTCAATCCAGATCTAGGACTAAAATTAGTCCATATGTTAATGTATGGAAAATCTTATCAGACGCTAACCCTTATTCAAAATGTGACTGCTACTGGGGATAATGAAATGGAATTGTATTTGATATCCCTTGGAAGAACTCTGATATGGATATGGAACTGCCACAGAGCCTCTTTCTTTAGATTCCCCAGTTCATCATTTTTAACCAGGAGATTATGTGTACCTGAAAATTTGGGAATCAGAAACTCTTCAATAAGAATGGAAAGAACCATATCAGGTGCTTCTAGCAATATATACAGCCCCTAAATTTGAAGATATTGATTCTTGGATTCATTATTTGAGAGTCAAGAAGCACAGCCTCCAAAACAGAAACAATGGATTTCTAAAGAAATATGTCATTTAAAGTTAACAGTCTCTCATTTTTAATGAATTAGACAAAATCATATCAAAATAATGAAATCTATCAAAGGAATTTTAGTAGTAATGCTAATAATACTTTTTGGTTTACTGATTATGGAGATTAGTTATAAGTAAATGAGACTTATTGAAAAAAAATTAAATAAGTCTCAAAGGGGGGAAATGTTACATGACATAAACATTGAAAATTAAATATCAATATGAGGTGATTCTTGCTAACTATAGAACTGTAGTCACATAGGTTAAATCTTCATAAAATTTGTTTGTTCCTAAAGGGAGTGGGACCCTAGAGATCTTATAATACGCATTTGTTAGAAGCTAGCCTAGCATATCTTTAATACAATGGTAAGTCCCAAACACCCCCAAACACCACCTGCAGAAATAGGCCCTGAGCCATCACTTTGGAGCCAGGAAAATCAAGCAGCACCGCGACCTGTTCTCAAGACCAGATATGGAGATTTCAAGGAGGAGTTTGACCAGCGAATCTGAGGAGGGGGCGTTTTGACGACCACCAAGACCACCAAAAGACCCTCGACTCAAAAGACTGGGCATGCGTGAGTGGGTAGGGAAATGATGTAATGGTTTCTCAGAAAATTTATGTTTATGCATATTATTTCTTGGAATTTAATGAATATGTATAATTAATGTGTATTTAACCCGTGCTGTTGATCAAATGGGTGCGCACGCTAGGTGGAGCGATCCCCCGTGCGCCCAGCGCTGCAATAAAGAAGTGCCTGCTTCTTAACTTCTCATTGCTGTTAAGGAGTTTTATTCCGGATTTCGGTAACAGTTTTGGCGACCCAGATGGGACCTTGCGAGTGAGACTGAACGAGATCGAGTGTTGATCGAACTCCAGCCGGCACCGAGGTATTCTCGGGGAGACCCATCGCTCTCGACTCACAAAGCTCCTCGCAACGTTCCCTGGAGAAAAGGGTAAGGCACTTCTTCTTTGAAATCTGTCTGCTCTGGATAGCCTGCCCGTAAGGCGCGGCGAAAGCTTCGCAGGGTTGGGGCTTAGAGGGTACCCGTTTGGTTTGGAAGCCTAGGCGTCTGCCCGTAAGTCATAAGCGAAAGCTATTGCTGGGTTGGACATTTGTGTATTTGGGACAATTGTCATTTGCATTTGTTTGGTTTTTGTATTTGGGACAATTGTCATTTGCATTTATCTGGTATTTGGCATTTAGTCTAAATTGTTTAAGAGTAAGAGTATGGGGAGTATTGGTAAGATTTGTACATAGCTTGGAAAGGGCCCCAGGGTGTTTTAGAAGTGATTTACAAGCTGCTAATTGTTGCTTCAGTGCGTTTTGTTTTGTTTTGTTTTGTTTTGTTTTTAAGTCTGTATGCATGTGTTGCAGTGTAGGGACTTGAATGATATACAGTATTGCATTTGGGGTTTTAAACTTTTCTTGGTGACGGGATTGACTTTGTTTGTAGAACAGTGTTATTGTCTTTTTGGTACCAAAAACTCCTTTGTAAAATATGGGAAAACACATATCTTCTATGTCTACCTCAATGGTAGGGGAAATATTAATGAAGTCTCCACTGGGATGTGTTCTTAAACATTGGGAGGATATAAGGGGAGACCCAGTAACTAGAAAAAAAAAAAATGGATCCAATATTTTACAGTTGATGTTATCTTGTAGAAGGGAAGGAAAGTGAGATGTGGTCCCCGATGTTGATTTGTTCTTTACTTTGGGAAATCATCCCAAGTGGCAGAAAGATTGCAGATACGTCCCCAAGGATCTGATGGTTTTGGCATAAAAAAAAAAAAAAAAAAAAGGAAAAAGGTTGAAAAGATCCTGGCTTGTAGTATAGAAAGTGATGTTTAAAATGTGGAACTGAAGAGGAAAGCATAGAATTCAT
This sequence comes from Chlamydotis macqueenii, assembly GCF_036417535.1. Taxonomy (NCBI): domain Eukaryota; kingdom Metazoa; phylum Chordata; class Aves; order Otidiformes; family Otididae; genus Chlamydotis; species Chlamydotis macqueenii. The sequence continues at coordinate 121,641 of NW_028239063.1, forward strand.
GTGTTAAATTTCTGTATTATCTTTATGTGCGGTCTGGAAGTGTTGATGCAGGTTTAACAAATGAAACAGTAGAAAAAGGGGCCAGAACACCGAACCCCCGGTGGGAGCTGTAGAGTGGGACAGTTGAATTATGAGGGTTTCAGTCCTATTGCAGGGAGAACTGGAAGCTGACAAGACCAGATAGAACAAGGAGCGGCTCAAGCCTTGCCCCCCCTACCACTTTGACAAGCAGTAGGGGAACAAACCGGGGATGAGATCGGGGTGTGGTAGAGGAATGGATAAAATAACTGCAATAGGAGAGAGATTGGGAATATCAGTGTGCAAAGTGTGAAGCATGGTGGCACTGGAAAAATGCGTGTCCTTATTCTGAAAAAGAAACAAAAAACTGGCAGCACAGCAGATGCCTGTGTCAGAGGTGCAAAGAGGACTGGGGGAGAATTCCCCAGCAGAACCCCTGGTTACAATCCAGCTGGGGACCCAAACCACGGATTTTCTATTTTGATACTGGAGCTATTCATTTTAAGTACTGGTAGAAGAAAATTGAGTAAAAAGCATGTAGACAAAATTGGTGCCACAGGGAAAGCTGAAAATAATTTTTTCATTCAATCCTTAACTTTAAGGTGGGTAAAAATGGGGAACTGGCTAATTTTTATACATGCCAGAGTGTCCTGTTGCCTTAGTGGGGAGAGATTTATTGAGCAAATTGAAAGCACAAATTAATTTTTAAAACTGTGACATTCAATTAAATATACCCTAATCAAAAGCCAGAGAGGCAAGAATTTTTATGTTGCAGACAACTTCAGAGCCATATGAAATCCCTCAAGAAGTGGACAATGCAGTAACCCTTTGGTGTGGGCTGGCGAAGTTCCCGGACATTCAAAAGCAGCAGAACCGGTAAAGATTTTTCTAAAGGAGAGCACCAAACTGGTAAGACAAAACCAGTACCCTTCAAAATTAGAAGCTAGAAGAGGCCTTGAGAAAATGATTGAAAATTTCTTAAAAAAATATCGACTATTAGTCGAATGTGAATCAGAATTCAATACTCCCATTTTACCTGTGAAAAAGCCAGAAAGTGAGGAATATAGGTTAGTACAAGATTTTAATAGCAATAAATTTAATAGTTCAAGATATTCACCCCTTAGTGGCAAACCTGTATCCTCGTTGACAGCTTTAAAAGAAAATCACAAGTGGTTCACTGTATTGAACTTATAGGATGCCTTTTTCTGTATTCTTCTTGACAAAAATAGTCAGGCATATTTTGCCTTTGAACTGCAAAATCCCACAACTAGGCAGAAGACTCAGCTCACCTGGGCAGTGCTACCTCAAGGATTTAAAAATAGCCCAATGATCTTTGGAAATCAATTGGCTAAGGAATTAGAAACATGCAAAATAATTTATCCTGAAAGACTGGTGTTGCAATATGTAGATGATATTTTAATAGCCACAGAAACCAGAGAAGAATATTTCAACTTGACTACTAACCTGCTAAATTTCTTGGGCCAAAGTGATAACAGATTTTCCAAGAAGAAAGCACAGATTGGAAAAGAGACTGTCATGTATTTGGGATTTGAAATCACACAGGGACAAAGACAACTGGGAAATGAGAGAAAAGAGGCAATTTGCCAAATGCCGGAGCCAAAAGGAGCTAAGGAGCTGCAAACGTTTCTGGGAATGGCTGGCTGGTGTCACCTGTGGATTAAAGGAATTGAAGGAGGGACCCCTTGTGTGAGAACCTGAAGCTCGAAAGGCATTCCAGAATGTAAAGGTAGCTCTGATGTTCACTCCTGCTCTAGGGTTGCCCGATTTAACCAAACCCTTTGAACTGTTTGTTCATGAAAGACAACATTCGGCCCTCAGAAGAATGCTTTCTCAGAAAAATGGAGAATGAAGAAGACCGGTTGGTTATTTCTCCAAACAATTGGACAATGTTAGCTAAGGATGACCAGGTTGTCTATGGGCTGTAGCAGCAACTGTCCTCCTGACTTAAGAAGCTTGTAAGCTGACAACGGGACACCCAAGAACAGCTTATGTACCGCATATGGTACTTTCTGTTCTGGAACAGAAAGGAGGACACTGGTTATCCCCAAGCAGGATGCTCAAACATCACATTGTCCTGTTGGAACAAGATGATGTCAAATCAAAAACAACTACAACAATAAATCCTGCCATCTTTTTAAGTTCAATAGAAGAAGAAGTTCTAAGTCATGACTGTCTACAGACCATCAAACAAGTTTATTCCAGCAGAAGTAACAGAAGAGTGAACATACCTGACCCAGAATTCGAGATATGTACTGATGGAAGCAGCCTCGTGAGAAATGGAAGAAGATTGGCTGGATATACAATAACAATAACAAACTCTGTTATTGATGCAAAGCCGCTCTCAGTGAACACCTCAGCACAAAAGGCGGAATTGATAACTAGCCCTCATAAAAGCCCTAAAATGGACAGAACATAAAAAGTGAATATATGGACTGATTTAAAGTATGCTTTTGGAGTAGTACATGCCCATGGAGCCACATGGAAAGAAAGAGGAATGCTGACAGCACAAGGAACATCCATTAAACACCAAGAAGAAATTCTGCAATTGCTCCAAGTGGTGCAGAAACCCAAAGAAGTTGCAATAATGCACTGCAAAGCCCACCAATTTGGGAATTTCCCAGTGAATATTGGAAATAAATTAGTCAATAAAAAGGCAAAGAAGAGAGCAGAAAAAGGCATCATGACAATAATACTAGTTAAAGAAGTGAAATTTGAACAACAAACCCCAAATTACAGTAAGGTTGATTTGGAATTAGCTAAATCAATTCAAATAAATATGAAAAATGATCATTAGTCCTAAAAATCAAGTTGTGGTCTCACCACAATCAAAGCTAAAAGCATAGAAAAATTCATTGGGAAACAGAGGCAATGATCAGTGATTTAAGAAGACAGGTGATTAGTGTTAGGATGATAAAGCTAATAAAATCAGTAACAAAAAGTGTGAAACTTGTTTAAAGAATAACCCGAGAAATATTAAATAACCACCCCCAGGAACCATATATATGGGAAACTTGCCTGAAAATTATTGGCAGATTGATTTTTCAGAATTGCCACAACAAAATGGATATAGATATCTATTGGTATTAGTAAATATGGCCAAAAGATTTTCTTTTCCTGTCGCACCAATAGGCAAGAGAAGTGGCTAAAAATATGTTAAAAGAGATAATATCATGGTTTGGAATCCCCAAAAGAATATAATCAAATAGAGGTCCTCATTTTGTGTCTGAAATTATTCAAATATTGAGGAAAATTCTGGGAATCAAATTGAATTTACACACTCCTTGAAGGCCACAATCTAATAGACAAGTAAAATTTGTCAGAAAATATCTTTAAAATGGCCTCATGCTCTTCCTTAAGCACTTCCGAGAATCAAGATTCAATCCAGATCTAGGACTAAAATTAGTCCATATGTTAATGTATGGAAAATCTTATCAGACGCTAACCCTTATTCAAAATGTGACTGCTACTGGGGATAATGAAATGGAATTGTATTTGATATCCCTTGGAAGAACTCTGATATGGATATGGAACTGCCACAGAGCCTCTTTCTTTAGATTCCCCAGTTCATCATTTTTAACCAGGAGATTATGTGTACCTGAAAATTTGGGAATCAGAAACTCTTCAATAAGAATGGAAAGAACCATATCAGGTGCTTCTAGCAATATATACAGCCCCTAAATTTGAAGATATTGATTCTTGGATTCATTATTTGAGAGTCAAGAAGCACAGCCTCCAAAACAGAAACAATGGATTTCTAAAGAAATATGTCATTTAAAGTTAACAGTCTCTCATTTTTAATGAATTAGACAAAATCATATCAAAATAATGAAATCTATCAAAGGAATTTTAGTAGTAATGCTAATAATACTTTTTGGTTTACTGATTATGGAGATTAGTTATAAGTAAATGAGACTTATTGAAAAAAAATTAAATAAGTCTCAAAGGGGGGAAATGTTACATGACATAAACATTGAAAATTAAATATCAATATGAGGTGATTCTTGCTAACTATAGAACTGTAGTCACATAGGTTAAATCTTCATAAAATTTGTTTGTTCCTAAAGGGAGTGGGACCCTAGAGATCTTATAATACGCATTTGTTAGAAGCTAGCCTAGCATATCTTTAATACAATGGTAAGTCCCAAACACCCCCAAACACCACCTGCAGAAATAGGCCCTGAGCCATCACTTTGGAGCCAGGAAAATCAAGCAGCACCGCGACCTGTTCTCAAGACCAGATATGGAGATTTCAAGGAGGAGTTTGACCAGCGAATCTGAGGAGGGGGCGTTTTGACGACCACCAAGACCACCAAAAGACCCTCGACTCAAAAGACTGGGCATGCGTGAGTGGGTAGGGAAATGATGTAATGGTTTCTCAGAAAATTTATGTTTATGCATATTATTTCTTGGAATTTAATGAATATGTATAATTAATGTGTATTTAACCCGTGCTGTTGATCAAATGGGTGCGCACGCTAGGTGGAGCGATCCCCCGTGCGCCCAGCGCTGCAATAAAGAAGTGCCTGCTTCTTAACTTCTCATTGCTGTTAAGGAGTTTTATTCCGGATTTCGGTAACAGTTTTGGCGACCCAGATGGGACCTTGCGAGTGAGACTGAACGAGATCGAGTGTTGATCGAACTCCAGCCGGCACCGAGGTATTCTCGGGGAGACCCATCGCTCTCGACTCACAAAGCTCCTCGCAACGTTCCCTGGAGAAAAGGGTAAGGCACTTCTTCTTTGAAATCTGTCTGCTCTGGATAGCCTGCCCATAAGGCGCGGCGAAAGCTTCGCAGGGTTGGGGCTTAGAGGGTACCCGTTTGGTTTGGAAGCCTAGGCGTCTGCCCGTAAGTCATAAGCGAAAGCTATTGCTGGGTTGGACATTTGTGTATTTGGGACAATTGTCATTTGCATTTGTTTGGTTTTTGTATTTGGGACAATTGTCATTTGCATTTATCTGGTATTTGGCATTTAGTCTAAATTGTTTAAGAGTAAGAGTATGGGGAGTATTGGTAAGATTTGTACATAGCTTGGAAAGGGCCCCAGGGTGTTTTAGAAGTGATTTACAAGCTGCTAATTGTTGCTTCAGTGCGTTTTGTTTTGTTTTGTTTTGTTTTGTTTTTAAGTCTGTATGCATGTGTTGCAGTGTAGGGACTTGAATGATATACAGTATTGCATTTGGGGTTTTAAACTTTTCTTGGTGACGGGATTGACTTTGTTTGTAGAACAGTGTTATTGTCTTTTTGGTACCAAAAACTCCTTTGTAAAATATGGGAAAACACATATCTTCTATGTCTACCTCAATGGTAGGGGAAATATTAATGAAGTCTCCACTGGGATGTGTTCTTAAACATTGGGAGGATATAAGGGGAGAGGGAGACCCAGTAACTAGAAAAAAAAAAAATGGATCCAATATTTTACAGTTGATGTTATCTTGTAGAAGGGAAGGAAAGTGAGATGTGGTCCCCGATGTTGATTTGTTCTTTACTTTGGGAAATCATCCCAAGTGGCAGAAAGATTGCAGATACGTCCCCAAGGATCTGATGGTTTTGGCATAAAAAAAAAAAAAAAAAAAAGGAAAAAGGTTGAAAAGATCCTGGCTTGTAGTATAGAAAGTGATGTTTAAAATGTGGAACTGAAGAGGAAAGCATAGAATTCATGTGTTAAATTTCTGTATTATCTTTATGTGCGGTCTGGAAGTGTTGATGCAGGTTTAACAAATGAAACAGTAGAAAAAGGGGCCAGAACACCGAACCCCCGGTGGGAGCTGTAGAGTGGGACAGTTGAATTATGAGGGTTTCAGTCCTATTGCAGGGAGAACTGGAAGCTGACAAGACCAGATAGAACAAGGAGCGGCTCAAGCCTTGCCCCCCCTACCACTTTGACAAGCAGTAGGGGAACAAACCGGGGATGAGATCGGGGTGTGGTAGAGGAATGGATAAAATAACTGCAATAGGAGAGAGATTGGGAATATCAGTGTGCAAAGTGTGAAGCATGGTGGCACTGGAAAAATGCGTGTCCTTATTCTGAAAAAGAAACAAAAAACTGGCAGCACAGCAGATGCCTGTGTCAGAGGTGCAAAGAGGACTGGGGGAGAATTCCCCAGCAGAACCCCTGGTTACAATCCAGCTGGGGACCCAAACCACGGATTTTCTATTTTGATACTGGAGCTATTCATTTTAAGTACTGGTAGAAGAAAATTGAGTAAAAAGCATGTAGACAAAATTGGTGCCACAGGGAAAGCTGAAAATAATTTTTTCATTCAATCCTTAACTTTAAGGTGGGTAAAAATGGGGAACTGGCTAATTTTTATACATGCCAGAGTGTCCTGTTGCCTTAGTGGGGAGAGATTTATTGAGCAAATTGAAAGCACAAATTAATTTTTAAAACTGTGACATTCAATTAAATATACCCTAATCAAAAGCCAGAGAGGCAAGAATTTTTATGTTGCAGACAACTTCAGAGCCATATGAAATCCCTCAAGAAGTGGACAATGCAGTAACCCTTTGGTGTGGGCTGGCGAAGTTCCCGGACATTCAAAAGCAGCAGAACCGGTAAAGATTTTTCTAAAGGAGAGCACCAAACTGGTAAGACAAAACCAGTACCCTTCAAAATTAGAAGCTAGAAGAGGCCTTGAGAAAATGATTGAAAATTTCTTAAAAAAATATCGACTATTAGTCGAATGTGAATCAGAATTCAATACTCCCATTTTACCTGTGAAAAAGCCAGAAAGTGAGGAATATAGGTTAGTACAAGATTTTAATAGCAATAAATTTAATAGTTCAAGATATTCACCCCTTAGTGGCAAACCTGTATCCTCGTTGACAGCTTTAAAAGAAAATCACAAGTGGTTCACTGTATTGAACTTATAGGATGCCTTTTTCTGTATTCTTCTTGACAAAAATAGTCAGGCATATTTTGCCTTTGAACTGCAAAATCCCACAACTAGGCAGAAGACTCAGCTCACCTGGGCAGTGCTACCTCAAGGATTTAAAAATAGCCCAATGATCTTTGGAAATCAATTGGCTAAGGAATTAGAAACATGCAAAATAATTTATCCTGAAAGACTGGTGTTGCAATATGTAGATGATATTTTAATAGCCACAGAAACCAGAGAAGAATATTTCAACTTGACTACTAACCTGCTAAATTTCTTGGGCCAAAGTGATAACAGATTTTCCAAGAAGAAAGCACAGATTGGAAAAGAGACTGTCATGTATTTGGGATTTGAAATCACACAGGGACAAAGACAACTGGGAAATGAGAGAAAAGAGGCAATTTGCCAAATGCCGGAGCCAAAAGGAGCTAAGGAGCTGCAAACGTTTCTGGGAATGGCTGGCTGGTGTCACCTGTGGATTAAAGGAATTGAAGGAGGGACCCCTTGTGTGAGAACCTGAAGCTCGAAAGGCATTCCAGAATGTAAAGGTAGCTCTGATGTTCACTCCTGCTCTAGGGTTGCCCGATTTAACCAAACCCTTTGAACTGTTTGTTCATGAAAGACAACATTCGGCCCTCAGAAGAATGCTTTCTCAGAAAAATGGAGAATGAAGAAGACCGGTTGGTTATTTCTCCAAACAATTGGACAATGTTAGCTAAGGATGACCAGGTTGTCTATGGGCTGTAGCAGCAACTGTCCTCCTGACTTAAGAAGCTTGTAAGCTGACAACGGGACACCCAAGAACAGCTTATGTACCGCATATGGTACTTTCTGTTCTGGAACAGAAAGGAGGACACTGGTTATCCCCAAGCAGGATGCTCAAACATCACATTGTCCTGTTGGAACAAGATGATGTCAAATCAAAAACAACTACAACAATAAATCCTGCCATCTTTTTAAGTTCAATAGAAGAAGAAGTTCTAAGTCATGACTGTCTACAGACCATCAAACAAGTTTATTCCAGCAGAAGTAACAGAAGAGTGAACATACCTGACCCAGAATTCGAGATATGTACTGATGGAAGCAGCCTCGTGAGAAATGGAAGAAGATTGGCTGGATATACAATAACAATAACAAACTCTGTTATTGATGCAAAGCCGCTCTCAGTGAACACCTCAGCACAAAAGGCGGAATTGATAACTAGCCCTCATAAAAGCCCTAAAATGGACAGAACATAAAAAGTGAATATATGGACTGATTTAAAGTATGCTTTTGGAGTAGTACATGCCCATGGAGCCACATGGAAAGAAAGAGGAATGCTGACAGCACAAGGAACATCCATTAAACACCAAGAAGAAATTCTGCAATTGCTCCAAGTGGTGCAGAAACCCAAAGAAGTTGCAATAATGCACTGCAAAGCCCACCAATTTGGGAATTTCCCAGTGAATATTGGAAATAAATTAGTCAATAAAAAGGCAAAGAAGAGAGCAGAAAAAGGCATCATGACAATAATACTAGTTAAAGAAGTGAAATTTGAACAACAAACCCCAAATTACAGTAAGGTTGATTTGGAATTAGCTAAATCAATTCAAATAAATATGAAAAATGATCATTAGTCCTAAAAATCAAGTTGTGGTCTCACCACAATCAAAGCTAAAAGCATAGAAAAATTCATTGGGAAACAGAGGCAATGATCAGTGATTTAAGAAGACAGGTGATTAGTGTTAGGATGATAAAGCTAATAAAATCAGTAACAAAAAGTGTGAAACTTGTTTAAAGAATAACCCGAGAAATATTAAATAACCACCCCCAGGAACCATATATATGGGAAACTTGCCTGAAAATTATTGGCAGATTGATTTTTCAGAATTGCCACAACAAAATGGATATAGATATCTATTGGTATTAGTAAATATGGCCAAAAGATTTTCTTTTCCTGTCGCACCAATAGGCAAGAGAAGTGGCTAAAAATATGTTAAAAGAGATAATATCATGGTTTGGAATCCCCAAAAGAATATAATCAAATAGAGGTCCTCATTTTGTGTCTGAAATTATTCAAATATTGAGGAAAATTCTGGGAATCAAATTGAATTTACACACTCCTTGAAGGCCACAATCTAATAGACAAGTAAAATTTGTCAGAAAATATCTTTAAAATGGCCTCATGCTCTTCCTTAAGCACTTCCGAGAATCAAGATTCAATCCAGATCTAGGACTAAAATTAGTCCATATGTTAATGTATGGAAAATCTTATCAGACGCTAACCCTTATTCAAAATGTGACTGCTACTGGGGATAATGAAATGGAATTGTATTTGATATCCCTTGGAAGAACTCTGATATGGATATGGAACTGCCACAGAGCCTCTTTCTTTAGATTCCCCAGTTCATCATTTTTAACCAGGAGATTATGTGTACCTGAAAATTTGGGAATCAGAAACTCTTCAATAAGAATGGAAAGAACCATATCAGGTGCTTCTAGCAATATATACAGCCCCTAAATTTGAAGATATTGATTCTTGGATTCATTATTTGAGAGTCAAGAAGCACAGCCTCCAAAACAGAAACAATGGATTTCTAAAGAAATATGTCATTTAAAGTTAACAGTCTCTCATTTTTAATGAATTAGACAAAATCATATCAAAATAATGAAATCTATCAAAGGAATTTTAGTAGTAATGCTAATAATACTTTTTGGTTTACTGATTATGGAGATTAGTTATAAGTAAATGAGACTTATTGAAAAAAAATTAAATAAGTCTCAAAGGGGGGAAATGTTACATGACATAAACATTGAAAATTAAATATCAATATGAGGTGATTCTTGCTAACTATAGAACTGTAGTCACATAGGTTAAATCTTCATAAAATTTGTTTGTTCCTAAAGGGAGTGGGACCCTAGAGATCTTATAATACGCATTTGTTAGAAGCTAGCCTAGCATATCTTTAATACAATGGTAAGTCCCAAACACCCCCAAACACCACCTGCAGAAATAGGCCCTGAGCCATCACTTTGGAGCCAGGAAAATCAAGCAGCACCGCGACCTGTTCTCAAGACCAGATATGGAGATTTCAAGGAGGAGTTTGACCAGCGAATCTGAGGAGGGGGCGTTTTGACGACCACCAAGACCACCAAAAGACCCTCGACTCAAAAGACTGGGCATGCGTGAGTGGGTAGGGAAATGATGTAATGGTTTCTCAGAAAATTTATGTTTATGCATATTATTTCTTGGAATTTAATGAATATGTATAATTAATGTGTATTTAACCCGTGCTGTTGATCAAATGGGTGCGCACGCTAGGTGGAGCGATCCCCCGTGCGCCCAGCGCTGCAATAAAGAAGTGCCTGCTTCTTAACTTCTCATTGCTGTTAAGGAGTTTTATTCCGGATTTCGGTAACAGTTTTGGCGACCCAGATGGGACCTTGCGAGTGAGACTGAACGAGATCGAGTGTTGATCGAACTCCAGCCGGCACCGAGGTATTCTCGGGGAGACCCATCGCTCTCGACTCACAAAGCTCCTCGCAACGTTCCCTGGAGAAAAGGGTAAGGCACTTCTTCTTTGAAATCTGTCTGCTCTGGATAGCCTGCCCGTAAGGCGCGGCGAAAGCTTCGCAGGGTTGGGGCTTAGAGGGTACCCGTTTGGTTTGGAAGCCTAGGCGTCTGCCCGTAAGTCATAAGCGAAAGCTATTGCTGGGTTGGACATTTGTGTATTTGGGACAATTGTCATTTGCATTTGTTTGGTTTTTGTATTTGGGACAATTGTCATTTGCATTTATCTGGTATTTGGCATTTAGTCTAAATTGTTTAAGAGTAAGAGTATGGGGAGTATTGGTAAGATTTGTACATAGCTTGGAAAGGGCCCCAGGGTGTTTTAGAAGTGATTTACAAGCTGCTAATTGTTGCTTCAGTGCGTTTTGTTTTGTTTTGTTTTGTTTTGTTTTTAAGTCTGTATGCATGTGTTGCAGTGTAGGGACTTGAATGATATACAGTATTGCATTTGGGGTTTTAAACTTTTCTTGGTGACGGGATTGACTTTGTTTGTAGAACAGTGTTATTGTCTTTTTGGTACCAAAAACTCCTTTGTAAAATATGGGAAAACACATATCTTCTATGTCTACCTCAATGGTAGGGGAAATATTAATGAAGTCTCCACTGGGATGTGTTCTTAAACATTGGGAGGATATAAGGGGAGACCCAGTAACTAGAAAAAAAAAAAATGGATCCAATATTTTACAGTTGATGTTATCTTGTAGAAGGGAAGGAAAGTGAGATGTGGTCCCCGATGTTGATTTGTTCTTTACTTTGGGAAATCATCCCAAGTGGCAGAAAGATTGCAGATACGTCCCCAAGGATCTGATGGTTTTGGCATAAAAAAAAAAAAAAAAAAAAGGAAAAAGGTTGAAAAGATCCTGGCTTGTAGTATAGAAAGTGATGTTTAAAATGTGGAACTGAAGAGGAAAGCATAGAATTCATGTGTTAAATTTCTGTATTATCTTTATGTGCGGTCTGGAAGTGTTGATGCAGGTTTAACAAATGAAACAGTAGAAAAAGGGGCCAGAACACCGAACCCCCGGTGGGAGCTGTAGAGTGGGACAGTTGAATTATGAGGGTTTCAGTCCTATTGCAGGGAGAACTGGAAGCTGACAAGACCAGATAGAACAAGGAGCGGCTCAAGCCTTGCCCCCCCTACCACTTTGACAAGCAGTAGGGGAACAAACCGGGGATGAGATCGGGGTGTGGTAGAGGAATGGATAAAATAACTGCAATAGGAGAGAGATTGGGAATATCAGTGTGCAAAGTGTGAAGCATGGTGGCACTGGAAAAATGCGTGTCCTTATTCTGAAAAAGAAACAAAAAACTGGCAGCACAGCAGATGCCTGTGTCAGAGGTGCAAAGAGGACTGGGGGAGAATTCCCCAGCAGAACCCCTGGTTACAATCCAGCTGGGGACCCAAACCACGGATTTTCTATTTTGATACTGGAGCTATTCATTTTAAGTACTGGTAGAAGAAAATTGAGTAAAAAGCATGTAGACAAAATTGGTGCCACAGGGAAAGCTGAAAATAATTTTTTCATTCAATCCTTAACTTTAAGGTGGGTAAAAATGGGGAACTGGCTAATTTTTATACATGCCAGAGTGTCCTGTTGCCTTAGTGGGGAGAGATTTATTGAGCAAATTGAAAGCACAAATTAATTTTTAAAACTGTGACATTCAATTAAATATACCCTAATCAAAAGCCAGAGAGGCAAGAATTTTTATGTTGCAGACAACTTCAGAGCCATATGAAATCCCTCAAGAAGTGGACAATGCAGTAACCCTTTGGTGTGGGCTGGCGAAGTTCCCGGACATTCAAAAGCAGCAGAACCGGTAAAGATTTTTCTAAAGGAGAGCACCAAACTGGTAAGACAAAACCAGTACCCTTCAAAATTAGAAGCTAGAAGAGGCCTTGAGAAAATGATTGAAAATTTCTTAAAAAAATATCGACTATTAGTCGAATGTGAATCAGAATTCAATACTCCCATTTTACCTGTGAAAAAGCCAGAAAGTGAGGAATATAGGTTAGTACAAGATTTTAATAGCAATAAATTTAATAGTTCAAGATATTCACCCCTTAGTGGCAAACCTGTATCCTCGTTGACAGCTTTAAAAGAAAATCACAAGTGGTTCACTGTATTGAACTTATAGGATGCCTTTTTCTGTATTCTTCTTGACAAAAATAGTCAGGCATATTTTGCCTTTGAACTGCAAAATCCCACAACTAGGCAGAAGACTCAGCTCACCTGGGCAGTGCTACCTCAAGGATTTAAAAATAGCCCAATGATCTTTGGAAATCAATTGGCTAAGGAATTAGAAACATGCAAAATAATTTATCCTGAAAGACTGGTGTTGCAATATGTAGATGATATTTTAATAGCCACAGAAACCAGAGAAGAATATTTCAACTTGACTACTAACCTGCTAAATTTCTTGGGCCAAAGTGATAACAGATTTTCCAAGAAGAAAGCACAGATTGGAAAAGAGACTGTCATGTATTTGGGATTTGAAATCACACAGGGACAAAGACAACTGGGAAATGAGAGAAAAGAGGCAATTTGCCAAATGCCGGAGCCAAAAGGAGCTAAGGAGCTGCAAACGTTTCTGGGAATGGCTGGCTGGTGTCACCTGTGGATTAAAGGAATTGAAGGAGGGACCCCTTGTGTGAGAACCTGAAGCTCGAAAGGCATTCCAGAATGTAAAGGTAGCTCTGATGTTCACTCCTGCTCTAGGGTTGCCCGATTTAACCAAACCCTTTGAACTGTTTGTTCATGAAAGACAACATTCGGCCCTCAGAAGAATGCTTTCTCAGAAAAATGGAGAATGAAGAAGACCGGTTGGTTATTTCTCCAAACAATTGGACAATGTTAGCTAAGGATGACCAGGTTGTCTATGGGCTGTAGCAGCAACTGTCCTCCTGACTTAAGAAGCTTGTAAGCTGACAACGGGACACCCAAGAACAGCTTATGTACCGCATATGGTACTTTCTGTTCTGGAACAGAAAGGAGGACACTGGTTATCCCCAAGCAGGATGCTCAAACATCACATTGTCCTGTTGGAACAAGATGATGTCAAATCAAAAACAACTACAACAATAAATCCTGCCATCTTTTTAAGTTCAATAGAAGAAGAAGTTCTAAGTCATGACTGTCTACAGACCATCAAACAAGTTTATTCCAGCAGAAGTAACAGAAGAGTGAACATACCTGACCCAGAATTCGAGATATGTACTGATGGAAGCAGCCTCGTGAGAAATGGAAGAAGATTGGCTGGATATACAATAACAATAACAAACTCTGTTATTGATGCAAAGCCGCTCTCAGTGAACACCTCAGCACAAAAGGCAGAATTGATAACTAGCCCTCATAAAAGCCCTAAAATGGACAGAACATAAAAAGTGAATATATGGACTGATTTAAAGTATGCTTTTGGAGTAGTACATGCCCATGGAGCCACATGGAAAGAAAGAGGAATGCTGACAGCACAAGGAACATCCATTAAACACCAAGAAGAAATTCTGCAATTGCTCCAAGTGGTGCAGAAACCCAAAGAAGTTGCAATAATGCACTGCAAAGCCCACCAATTTGGGAATTTCCCAGTGAATATTGGAAATAAATTAGTCAATAAAAAGGCAAAGAAGAGAGCAGAAAAAGGCATCATGACAATAGTACTAGTTAAAGAAGTGAAATTTGAACAACAAACCCCAAATTACAGTAAGGTTGATTTGGAATTAGCTAAATCAATTCAAATAAATATGAAAAATGATCATTAGTCCTAAAAATCAAGTTGTGGTCTCACCACAATCAAAGCTAAAAGCATAGAAAAATTCATTGGGAAACAGAGGCAATGATCAGTGATTTAAGAAGACAGGTGATTAGTGTTAGGATGATAAAGCTAATAAAATCAGTAACAAAAAGTGTGAAACTTGTTTAAAGAATAACCCGAGAAATATTAAATAACCACCCCCAGGAACCATATATATGGGAAACTTGCCTGAAAATTATTGGCAGATTGATTTTTCAGAATTGCCACAACAAAATGGATATAGATATCTATTGGTATTAGTAAATATGGCCAAAAGATTTTCTTTTCCTGTCGCACCAATAGGCAAGAGAAGTGGCTAAAAATATGTTAAAAGAGATAATATCATGGTTTGGAATCCCCAAAAGAATATAATCAAATAGAGGTCCTCATTTTGTGTCTGAAATTATTCAAATATTGAGGAAAATTCTGGGAATCAAATTGAATTTACACACTCCTTGAAGGCCACAATCTAATAGACAAGTAAAATTTGTCAGAAAATATCTTTAAAATGGCCTCATGCTCTTCCTTAAGCACTTCCGAGAATCAAGATTCAATCCAGATCTAGGACTAAAATTAGTCCATATGTTAATGTATGGAAAATCTTATCAGACGCTAACCCTTATTCAAAATGTGACTGCTACTGGGGATAATGAAATGGAATTGTATTTGATATCCCTTGGAAGAACTCTGATATGGATATGGAACTGCCACAGAGCCTCTTTCTTTAGATTCCCCAGTTCATCATTTTTAACCAGGAGATTATGTGTACCTGAAAATTTGGGAATCAGAAACTCTTCAATAAGAATGGAAAGAACCATATCAGGTGCTTCTAGCAATATATACAGCCCCTAAATTTGAAGATATTGATTCTTGGATTCATTATTTGAGAGTCAAGAAGCACAGCCTCCAAAACAGAAACAATGGATTTCTAAAGAAATATGTCATTTAAAGTTAACAGTCTCTCATTTTTAATGAATTAGACAAAATCATATCAAAATAATGAAATCTATCAAAGGAATTTTAGTAGTAATGCTAATAATACTTTTTGGTTTACTGATTATGGAGATTAGTTATAAGTAAATGAGACTTATTGAAAAAAAATTAAATAAGTCTCAAAGGGGGGAAATGTTACATGACATAAACATTGAAAATTAAATATCAATATGAGGTGATTCTTGCTAACTATAGAACTGTAGTCACATAGGTTAAATCTTCATAAAATTTGTTTGTTCCTAAAGGGAGTGGGACCCTAGAGATCTTATAATACGCATTTGTTAGAAGCTAGCCTAGCATATCTTTAATACAATGGTAAGTCCCAAACACCCCCAAACACCACCTGCAGAAATAGGCCCTGAGCCATCACTTTGGAGCCAGGAAAATCAAGCAGCACCGCGACCTGTTCTCAAGACCAGATATGGAGATTTCAAGGAGGAGTTTGACCAGCGAATCTGAGGAGGGGGCGTTTTGACGACCACCAAGACCACCAAAAGACCCTCGACTCAAAAGACTGGGCATGCGTGAGTGGGTAGGGAAATGATGTAATGGTTTCTCAGAAAATTTATGTTTATGCATATTATTTCTTGGAATTTAATGAATATGTATAATTAATGTGTATTTAACCCGTGCTGTTGATCAAATGGGTGCGCACGCTAGGTGGAGCGATCCCCCGTGCGCCCAGCGCTGCAATAAAGAAGTGCCTGCTTCTTAACTTCTCATTGCTGTTAAGGAGTTTTATTCCGGATTTCGGTAACAGTTTTGGCGACCCAGATGGGACCTTGCGAGTGAGACTGAACGAGATCGAGTGTTGATCGAACTCCAGCCGGCACCGAGGTATTCTCGGGGAGACCCATCGCTCTCGACTCACAAAGCTCCTCGCAACGTTCCCTGGAGAAAAGGGTAAGGCACTTCTTCTTTGAAATCTGTCTGCTCTGGATAGCCTGCCCGTAAGGCGCGGCGAAAGCTTCGCAGGGTTGGGGCTTAGAGGGTACCCGTTTGGTTTGGAAGCCTAGGCGTCTGCCCGTAAGTCATAAGCGAAAGCTATTGCTGGGTTGGACATTTGTGTATTTGGGACAATTGTCATTTGCATTTGTTTGGTTTTTGTATTTGGGACAATTGTCATTTGCATTTATCTGGTATTTGGCATTTAGTCTAAATTGTTTAAGAGTAAGAGTATGGGGAGTATTGGTAAGATTTGTACATAGCTTGGAAAGGGCCCCAGGGTGTTTTAGAAGTGATTTACAAGCTGCTAATTGTTGCTTCAGTGCGTTTTGTTTTGTTTTGTTTTGTTTTGTTTTTAAGTCTGTATGCATGTGTTGCAGTGTAGGGACTTGAATGATATACAGTATTGCATTTGGGGTTTTAAACTTTTCTTGGTGACGGGATTGACTTTGTTTGTAGAACAGTGTTATTGTCTTTTTGGTACCAAAAACTCCTTTGTAAAATATGGGAAAACACATATCTTCTATGTCTACCTCAATGGTAGGGGAAATATTAATGAAGTCTCCACTGGGATGTGTTCTTAAACATTGGGAGGATATAAGGGGAGACCCAGTAACTAGAAAAAAAAAAAATGGATCCAATATTTTACAGTTGATGTTATCTTGTAGAAGGGAAGGAAAGTGAGATGTGGTCCCCGATGTTGATTTGTTCTTTACTTTGGGAAATCATCCCAAGTGGCAGAAAGATTGCAGATACGTCCCCAAGGATCTGATGGTTTTGGCATAAAAAAAAAAAAAAAAAAAAGGAAAAAGGTTGAAAAGATCCTGGCTTGTAGTATAGAAAGTGATGTTTAAAATGTGGAACTGAAGAGGAAAGCATAGAATTCATGTGTTAAATTTCTGTATTATCTTTATGTGCGGTCTGGAAGTGTTGATGCAGGTTTAACAAATGAAACAGTAGAAAAAGGGGCCAGAACACCGAACCCCCGGTGGGAGCTGTAGAGTGGGACAGTTGAATTATGAGGGTTTCAGTCCTATTGCAGGGAGAACTGGAAGCTGACAAGACCAGATAGAACAAGGAGCGGCTCAAGCCTTGCCCCCCCTACCACTTTGACAAGCAGTAGGGGAACAAACCGGGGATGAGATCGGGGTGTGGTAGAGGAATGGATAAAATAACTGCAATAGGAGAGAGATTGGGAATATCAGTGTGCAAAGTGTGAAGCATGGTGGCACTGGAAAAATGCGTGTCCTTATTCTGAAAAAGAAACAAAAAACTGGCAGCACAGCAGATGCCTGTGTCAGAGGTGCAAAGAGGACTGGGGGAGAATTCCCCAGCAGAACCCCTGGTTACAATCCAGCTGGGGACCCAAACCACGGATTTTCTATTTTGATACTGGAGCTATTCATTTTAAGTACTGGTAGAAGAAAATTGAGTAAAAAGCATGTAGACAAAATTGGTGCCACAGGGAAAGCTGAAAATAATTTTTTCATTCAATCCTTAACTTTAAGGTGGGTAAAAATGGGGAACTGGCTAATTTTTATACATGCCAGAGTGTCCTGTTGCCTTAGTGGGGAGAGATTTATTGAGCAAATTGAAAGCACAAATTAATTTTTAAAACTGTGACATTCAATTAAATATACCCTAATCAAAAGCCAGAGAGGCAAGAATTTTTATGTTGCAGACAACTTCAGAGCCATATGAAATCCCTCAAGAAGTGGACAATGCAGTAACCCTTTGGTGTGGGCTGGCGAAGTTCCCGGACATTCAAAAGCAGCAGAACCGGTAAAGATTTTTCTAAAGGAGAGCACCAAACTGGTAAGACAAAACCAGTACCCTTCAAAATTAGAAGCTAGAAGAGGCCTTGAGAAAATGATTGAAAATTTCTTAAAAAAATATCGACTATTAGTCGAATGTGAATCAGAATTCAATACTCCCATTTTACCTGTGAAAAAGCCAGAAAGTGAGGAATATAGGTTAGTACAAGATTTTAATAGCAATAAATTTAATAGTTCAAGATATTCACCCCTTAGTGGCAAACCTGTATCCTCGTTGACAGCTTTAAAAGAAAATCACAAGTGGTTCACTGTATTGAACTTATAGGATGCCTTTTTCTGTATTCTTCTTGACAAAAATAGTCAGGCATATTTTGCCTTTGAACTGCAAAATCCCACAACTAGGCAGAAGACTCAGCTCACCTGGGCAGTGCTACCTCAAGGATTTAAAAATAGCCCAATGATCTTTGGAAATCAATTGGCTAAGGAATTAGAAACATGCAAAATAATTTATCCTGAAAGACTGGTGTTGCAATATGTAGATGATATTTTAATAGCCACAGAAACCAGAGAAGAATATTTCAACTTGACTACTAACCTGCTAAATTTCTTGGGCCAAAGTGATAACAGATTTTCCAAGAAGAAAGCACAGATTGGAAAAGAGACTGTCATGTATTTGGGATTTGAAATCACACAGGGACAAAGACAACTGGGAAATGAGAGAAAAGAGGCAATTTGCCAAATGCCGGAGCCAAAAGGAGCTAAGGAGCTGCAAACGTTTCTGGGAATGGCTGGCTGGTGTCACCTGTGGATTAAAGGAATTGAAGGAGGGACCCCTTGTGTGAGAACCTGAAGCTCGAAAGGCATTCCAGAATGTAAAGGTAGCTCTGATGTTCACTCCTGCTCTAGGGTTGCCCGATTTAACCAAACCCTTTGAACTGTTTGTTCATGAAAGACAACATTCGGCCCTCAGAAGAATGCTTTCTCAGAAAAATGGAGAATGAAGAAGACCGGTTGGTTATTTCTCCAAACAATTGGACAATGTTAGCTAAGGATGACCAGGTTGTCTATGGGCTGTAGCAGCAACTGTCCTCCTGACTTAAGAAGCTTGTAAGCTGACAACGGGACACCCAAGAACAGCTTATGTACCGCATATGGTACTTTCTGTTCTGGAACAGAAAGGAGGACACTGGTTATCCCCAAGCAGGATGCTCAAACATCACATTGTCCTGTTGGAACAAGATGATGTCAAATCAAAAACAACTACAACAATAAATCCTGCCATCTTTTTAAGTTCAATAGAAGAAGAAGTTCTAAGTCATGACTGTCTACAGACCATCAAACAAGTTTATTCCAGCAGAAGTAACAGAAGAGTGAACATACCTGACCCAGAATTCGAGATATGTACTGATGGAAGCAGCCTCGTGAGAAATGGAAGAAGATTGGCTGGATATACAATAACAATAACAAACTCTGTTATTGATGCAAAGCCGCTCTCAGTGAACACCTCAGCACAAAAGGCGGAATTGATAACTAGCCCTCATAAAAGCCCTAAAATGGACAGAACATAAAAAGTGAATATATGGACTGATTTAAAGTATGCTTTTGGAGTAGTACATGCCCATGGAGCCACATGGAAAGAAAGAGGAATGCTGACAGCACAAGGAACATCCATTAAACACCAAGAAGAAATTCTGCAATTGCTCCAAGTGGTGCAGAAACCCAAAGAAGTTGCAATAATGCACTGCAAAGCCCACCAATTTGGGAATTTCCCAGTGAATATTGGAAATAAATTAGTCAATAAAAAGGCAAAGAAGAGAGCAGAAAAAGGCATCATGACAATAATACTAGTTAAAGAAGTGAAATTTGAACAACAAACCCCAAATTACAGTAAGGTTGATTTGGAATTAGCTAAATCAATTCAAATAAATATGAAAAATGATCATTAGTCCTAAAAATCAAGTTGTGGTCTCACCACAATCAAAGCTAAAAGCATAGAAAAATTCATTGGGAAACAGAGGCAATGATCAGTGATTTAAGAAGACAGGTGATTAGTGTTAGGATGATAAAGCTAATAAAATCAGTAACAAAAAGTGTGAAACTTGTTTAAAGAATAACCCGAGAAATATTAAATAACCACCCCCAGGAACCATATATATGGGAAACTTGCCTGAAAATTATTGGCAGATTGATTTTTCAGAATTGCCACAACAAAATGGATATAGATATCTATTGGTATTAGTAAATATGGCCAAAAGATTTTCTTTTCCTGTCGCACCAATAGGCAAGAGAAGTGGCTAAAAATATGTTAAAAGAGATAATATCATGGTTTGGAATCCCCAAAAGAATATAATCAAATAGAGGTCCTCATTTTGTGTCTGAAATTATTCAAATATTGAGGAAAATTCTGGGAATCAAATTGAATTTACACACTCCTTGAAGGCCACAATCTAATAGACAAGTAAAATTTGTCAGAAAATATCTTTAAAATGGCCTCATGCTCTTCCTTAAGCACTTCCGAGAATCAAGATTCAATCCAGATCTAGGACTAAAATTAGTCCATATGTTAATGTATGGAAAATCTTATCAGACTCTAACCCTTGTTCAAAATGTGACTGCTACTGGGGATAATGAAATGGAATTGTATTTGATATCCCTTGGAAGAACTCTGATATGGATATGGAACTGCCACAGAGCCTCTTTCTTTAGATTCCCCAGTTCATCATTTTTAACCAGGAGATTATGTGTACCTGAAAATTTGGGAATCAGAAACTCTTCAATAAAAATGGAAAGAACCATATCAGGTGCTTCTAGCAATATATACAGCCCCTAAATTTGAAGATATTGATTCTTGGATTCATTATTTGAGAGTCAAGAAGCACAGCCTCCAAAACAGAAACAATGGATTTCTAAAGAAACATGTCATTTAAAGTTAACAGTCTCTCATTTTTAATGAATTAGACAAAATCATATCAAAAATAATGAAATCTATCAAAGGAATTTTATTAGTAATGTTAATAATACTTTTTGGTTTACTGATTATGGAGATTAGTTATAAGTAAATGAGACTTATTGAAAAAAAATTAAATAAGTCTCAAAGGGGGGAAATGTTACATGACATAAACATTGAAAATTAAATATCAATATGAGGTGATTCTTGCTAACTATAGAACTGTAGTCACATAGGTTAAATCTTCATAAAATTTGTTTGTTCCTAAAGGGAGTGGGACCCTAGAGATCTTATAATACGCATTTGTTAGAAGCTAGCCTAGCATATCTTTAATACAATGGTAAGTCCCAAACACCCCCAAACACCACCTGCAGAAATAGGCCCTGAGCCATCACTTTGGAGCCAGGAAAATCAAGCAGCACCGCGACCTGTTCTCAAGACCAGATATGGAGATTTCAAGGAGGAGTTTGACCAGCGAATTCGAGGAGGGGGCGTTTTGATGACCACCAAGACCACCAAAAGACCCTCGACTCAAAAGACTGGGCATGCGCGAGTGGGTAGGGAAATGATGTAATGGTTTCTCAGAAAATTTATGTTTATGCATATTATTTCTTGGAATTTAATGAATATGTATAATTAATGTGTATTTAACCCGTGCTGTTGATCAAATGGGTGCGCACGCTAGGTGGAGCGATCCCCCGTGCGCCCAGCGCTGCAATAAAGAAGTGCCTGCTTCTTAACTTCTCGTTGCTGTTAAGGAGTTTTATTCCGGATTTCGGTAACACCCCCTGCCTCTCCCTCTCTTTCTCTCACTGCTGTAGGTTTTTTTTACTTCCCTATACCTCTCCCTCTCTCCTTCTACCTCTTTGCTTTCTTTTTCTCTCTGCTGCCCATTTTTTTCCCATTTATCTGTCTGTCTTCCTATCACAACTTTCAAAATTTCTCCTCATCTGCCTTTTAGCCTTTCACAGTTCCCAGCCCCCTATCTCTCTATGTCCAGGTCCATGTCCCTGATTTTTCAGTTCCTCTCTCTCTGCCCTGTGTCCTACATACACCTTTTCTTTCTTATATTAGATTAAGTTACTCCAGGTCCCTGTCCCTTTGTTTTAATTTCTTCCCTTTCTGTGCCATAGCCCGCTTTTGTCTGTATCATTCTCTCTGTGTCTGGCTCCCTTGGTCCCTCCCCTTAGCTCTTTGAGATTTTTTGGTATTTCTCCGCACCCCCCCCCCGGCACCCTCGCAACCCCTGCCCTCCTGTCTCATGCCCTCACTCCCCCCTCCCCCCCTGCTCTGCCTCCCCGTATTTGACCCTGCCCCCTGTAACCCCTCTGCCTGCAGACCCTGGGGTGATGCCTGCCCCCCACCACCCCCAAACTGAAACCTCCCACCTGCTTCCCTGCACCTCACTGCATCTCAGTTGTTTTAATTGATAATTTGCAATTGTTTTCAGTTTTATCACTTCTCTTTCTGGGCATTTATTGTTCTCTCCTTTCCTCACAAGGGGTATTGGTGGTGGTTTGTTTCTTCTTAATTGTTAAACTGTTTTCATCTGAACCCGCGAGTTTCCTCACTTTCACCCTTCTCATTCTCTCCCCCTCCCACGGGGACGCTTTTTGGTACAGAGGCCACAAATGTCACTGCCCAGGCTGCGCGGGGGGAAGGGGCAGCCGTGCCCCGGGAAGGGGTGACCGGCTGCGGACGGCGCGAACGGGAGGGAGGAACCGGCCGTGGCTCGTCCGGCTGAACACCCAGGCCCGGAGCGGTGGGGGGCTGCTGCCACCTGGTGACGGAAAGCGGGAACTGCAGCTCGGGAGTCGCGCATGCGCAGTGCTCTGCCCTTCTCCCGGCAGGCACTGTGTTCGGCCTTCGGACTGCGCATGCGGCCGGGAGCAGCATGGCGGTGTGCGGCCGGCGGGTCCCGGCGGCGGTGACGGGTGAGTACCGAGGGCACCCGTGAGGTGAGCGAGCCCCTTTCGTGGCTGCAGCGCTGTCTCCTGCCCGCCCGGGGAGCCTCAAGCCGCCCGCTCGGAGCCGAGCCGGGCGAGGGCAGCCCCGGGGAGTGACCCGAGAGCAGAGAGAAGGGAAGAGGGGCAGGAGGGGGCCCCCCCTCCCGGGCGGAGACGCCGGGCACCTCCCCAGCTCGCCAGAGCTCCCCCCGAGCCTCCCCCGGCCCCGTGCAGCTGCCCGCCGCTCCGGCGCGTCCCCTGAAGCCTGTCCCGTAGCACCGGGCCACGCCCTGCCCTGAAGGCTGCGAGGGGGGACCTCAGTGTATCTGGAGAATCCCCTGCGGCAGCAGGCGCTCCGGCCAGGGGCCGCGTGCGGTAATAACGGTCGCTGCTTCTTCTTTCCCTCTCCCAGAGGCCGTGGCTGTCCGTTCCTCCCTTGGGAACGCTGTTGACTGCACTCGCCTCAGGCTTGTGTGGGCTGTCTCTGCCCGGCCGCGCTCTCCTGGCGGTGCGGGAGCGAAAATGAACGGATGGAGCTGTTACCGAAATCCGGAATAAAACTCCTTAACAGCAACGAGAAGTTAAGAAGCAGGCACTTCTTTATTGCAGCGCTGGGCGCACGGGGGATCGCTCCACCTAGCGTGCGCACCCATATCAACAGCACGGGTTAAATACACATTAATTATACATATTCATTAAATTCCAAGAAATAATATGCATAAACATAAATTTTCTGAGAAACCATTACATCATTTCCCTACCCACTCGCGCATGCCCAGTCTTTTGAGTCGAGGGTCTTTTGGTGGTCTTGGTGGTCGTCAAAACGCCCCCTCCTCAGATTCGCTGGTCAAACTCCTCCTTGAAATCTCCATATCTGGTCTTGAGAACAGGTCGCGGTGCTGCTTGATTTTCCTGGCTCCAAAGTGATGGCTCAGGGCCTATTTCTGCAGGTGGTGTTTGGGGGTGTTTGGGACTTACCGTTGTATTAAAGGTATGCTAGGCTAGCTTCTAACAAATGCGTATTATAATATCTCTAGGGTCCCACTCCCTCTAAGGACAAATAGATTTCGTATAAAACTTAACCTATGTGACTACAGTTCTACAGTTAGCAAGAATCACCTCATACTGATATTTAATTTTCAACATTTATGTCATGTAACAGAGCGCTTACTGCCTGTGGAGAGGAGCTGCTGCAGCTGAAGCTGGAGAGGCCACAGAAAGGTAAAGAAGAAGAAGAAACCAAAGGCCAGCCAGCCAGCAGCTGCCTCCCGCTGCAGGCCAGAGAGAGCCTAGCCTGCCTCTCCGGGTGAGGAAGGATCCCTCTTTGTACTCTTCAGCAGGCCAGACCGCCAGTGCGCACTGCACAGTCTGTACGTGGAACCTGAAGCACGGTACGGCCACATAGCGCGCGAGCGAGCGTGGGTGGGTGGCTACGTGTCTAGGAAGCTTTTTGTCTAAGAGCTGTAAGACACCCACGTATTCTCTTAGGTGGAGGACAGCCAAGTGGTCGGAGTTACAGAAGAGGAGAGAAGCAGAAAGCAGCATCTGACCTGTCAGATTCTCCCAGCAGTGCCGGGAGTAAGAGCTGTGGTGAGTCCCCGGCCCCTGGGGCTCTGCCTCCTCTCTTGTGCGTCCCTGTCCTTCCCTGCCGCTCCCGTGACCCCTACCTTTCCCAAGCTGCTGTGATTTGTTGTTGTTGTTATTGTTTCCTTCTACCTCTCCTCTTCTGTCTGTTCTTGTATGCTCTTCCCCCTTTCTCTCTCCCTTTAAATCTCTTGTTCTACCGCTTCCTTTTGTTTTGTATCCCTGCACTTTTGTTCTGCTCCCTTTCCTTCCTTTGTTTGTCCTCTGTCTCTGTCCTGCGGCCCATTGCTGTTTTTGCCTTTTCCATCTCTTTGTCCTGATCTGCATCCGTCTTCTCCCCCCGACTAATTTCTCCAGCCTGTTTTCTGGCCTGCTTTTCTTTGCGCCTCTGCATGCCTGCCCTGTGCCTCTGCCTTTCTATCTCTCTCTTTCTTTTCTTATCTTTCTTTCTCTATCTCTTTGTCTTGCGTACTGTCACTGTTTTTTTTTTCTGTTCTGTATCTCACTGTCTGTGACGTCCTCTGTGCCCCTGGATGTGTTTGCAGCCCCTGGGTGCAGAGCTGATGGCTGAGGACAGGCACAGGGAAGGGGGTGATGTGCTGTGGGGCTTTGGCAAGGGCCCCTGCTCCTGATGGGCTCCAGCTGGGGCTGGAGGTGGGGCAGCCCCAGATGGGTCCAGTGAGGCTGAGGGTGGGCCTGGCCCTGGCCCTGGCCCTGCTGTATGAGGGGCCTCCAGCTGTAAAGGGGGCCGCCTGGGCATGGCTGCTGGAGGGGACTGAGGAGTGAATCACAGGCAGGTGCCTCCAGCAAGGAGTGGCTGGTCCATCTGAGCCCTCCCTGACAGAGCAGACACCAGGACGCAGTGCCAGGAGCTCCGTGCCTCTGTCGGCCACGTGTGCAAGCCACCACGTTCTGCTACATTTGTCATTCAGCCCTGTCTAGAACGTAGCTGTGGTAGAAGTTAGATAGCATGCATGGTCTTGCTAGAAATGAAGCCTGGAGCATTTGTTTTCTTGTAGGAAGCTAAAGCAGGTGGTTTTTGATAATGTTGTCATTGCATGTAATGACATACTTTTCTAGTTAGCTTGGTATGACACCTATTTTTTTTCTACCTACACCCCAGAAAAAGTAAGTTGAGCTTTGCGTCTCTCAGCATCTGAAGCACCACGAGCGGCAGTTGCAGCGTCGGACTTCTTGGCAATGAGTGGAGCCGGTGAGCAGAGCACTGCGGCGCTTTTGAGGAGGAGAGTGCCATAGAAGAGATTGGTGGTAAGTGGTGTGATGTTGAAGGGCGGTGCTGTTTGGTAGGTTTTATTTTTGGGTTTTTTTTTTTGCAGATGGTGATGAGGAGCTGGGCGAGGAAGCGCCATCTTAGTTAGCATGGGGTTGTTCTTTTGAGGATGGAATCTGATTTCTGGCCATTTGAGAGCTAAGTTGAGGGACCACAGCCGAGGAGGGAACAAGGTTGAAAACTGCAGGGAGGGTGTAGTAAATTGATGGGAGGAAGAGGGCTCCCTGGGAACAGTCTCTCTCGGGAAGGTGAAGGGGGAGACGTTACTGGTCAGTGTACGCTGGGCAAGAGTGTTGCAGCCTGGGGCGGTCTGCCTTTTATGCAGTCTCTAGGCTGGATAACGTTTGTGGGCCTGTAGAGGCGCTGGCAAGGGCCGGCGAGGAGCAGCACGAGCTTTCAGTGCTGGCACTTTTGGTGTGGCAGCAATCGTCTGACGTCCGTTATTTTGAGGCCTTTTTTCCGGTGGGTGGCCGTGCGGAGTTGACAGTGAAAGCGGGAGCACTGGCGTCCAGGAAGTCCCAGAGCCCTCCTCTGCTCGGAGGCAGTTCACGAGGACAGAAGTGTTGCTGTGCTCCTTAACAAACAAATATTCAACTTGGCACATAGAGGGTGAGGAGATCTCGGCTGTACTTAGGGTTGAGAAAATGTATGTAGGCATCTGTGTCTGTCCCCTGCCTGTATGTAGGACAGCGGTTCGAGTGAAACTAAAGCTGCCAATGAGTCAAAAAAAGGCCTGGGTGTCTGAAAAATGCAAAAGCTTTAAAGGCCGGTATCAGCAGCTGTACCAAAGGTGCTGCAAGATACTCTGTCCTTCACGTGGTTTTAGTCCTGAGAAACCTTGCCCCAAAAGGAAGAGTTAGATTCCTGCCTAGCTTCAAACTAAGGGGTTTTTCCCTCTCTCTGCTGAATGTCTGCTGCCAGCGTTTCACCGTGGTCGCCCTTTCCTTGGCCGTGAAAGTACGAGATGGATGGAAAGGAGCCGCAGCGGTCTGCAAGTACAAGGTACGTCTGCGATGCGTGACTGCATTTTTCCTAAGGGACTTGCCGCATGGATTTTAGAGTGAATGTTAAGAATGTGGTGATTTTCCTTCTGTAGTCTTTTAACTAAATATTCAGACACAGGAAAAATCAAATGAGGTGTGGTCTGGAGCATAGTCTGGCCATGGGAAAAAAAATATTCTGGACAAGGAAAAAAAAAAAAGCCACTCAATTTGGGGATAGTTGGTGTGACCCAGTGGGAGACGGAGGGGTTCTCGCTGGGGATTACGCAGTGTGGGTCCATTGGCCGGTGCGGGTCATCTCGTGCAGGTTATGCCGGGTGAGTTACGTGCTGTGGATTGTCCTGCGTGGACTCCCTGCTATAGGTCATCCTTACGCACCTTTCTTCCCGCACGTACCCCTTGTCCTTGCGTGTCCGTCTCTCCCTCGTATCCGTCCCCACTGTCCCGCTCTGTGTTTCTCAGCCCTCCTGACGCGTGGATCAAACTCTACAACTCGGAGAGAGTTATAAAGCAGGCATGTTTATTTGGCACCGGGTGCGTGGGGGATTGCTTCTCCAAAAGCACGCACACTGACAGCACATTTTACCAAAAATGTATCCGGTGCAGGTACACACATTCCTAGGATTGCACAATACAGACATACATGTGCATAAGCGAGGCGGGGTTATTAAAAAACCACTTGCGTTAGCATTTCAGATCTGTCTCTGGTGGTCGTTTACTTCTTCAGGGGTCTGATCTTCCTCTAGATGAACTTCAGTCATTCACCCATGCTCTCCTTTCACTTGGGGATTTCAGCAGTTTCTGAACGACTCCTGTTATCATGTCCTTTGCTTGACATATTAGTCCTTGACTGAATACCAGTTTCTTGACAAGTACCAGTCCCTGATAAGCTTAAGTGAGTTTCAAGGCAAAGAGGATTGTTAGGCATTGTCTAGCAGACAGTTAGTCTCCTAAATCAAGCAGTATGCAGACAGTCAGTCTTCTAAATCAAGCAATATTTAGCAGACCGTTAATTCCCTGTATCACTTGCAAATGCTTTTCACTAAAACACCCCCCCACCGTGTGAGGTTTTCCTCCCTTGTGAGTTTTTTTTCCCCTGTGTTTTGCCCGTTGCGTGCCCTGCACTCTTGTTTTGTGTCCCTGTTCGACGCCCCCCTTTTTGGCGCTGCCTTCCCATGACCCCTCTGTCTTGGGATCCTGGGGGCGCTGCCTGTGTTCCCCAACTTACCCAGTGCCCCCACCCCCAACTTTTATGGAGATTGTTTCCATTCTAAAATGAAAACACTCTAAATGTTTTCATTAGAAACTTACAAGTGTGTTCATTTGTATCAGTTGCATGTCTTGGGTTTTCTTTTGCTGTATTTTTTTTTTTTGTTCCGCTTTTCCTTACCAGTGGTGGTTGTTTTTTTCCTTAATATTAAACTGTTTTTATCTCAAGACCCAAGAGTTGTCACGTTGACCTTTCTGAGTCTCTCCCCATCCCACAGGGTCGGGGGCAGTGAGCGAGCACAGTTGCTGGCTGGGGTTAAACCGCGGCACAAGGTCAGCTGCAAGCTCTGCCTGGCTGATGCTTTAGGCTGTCGATGTCATTCCTAGTGTCTTGACAGTTTGTCTTTGTTCTTTGTCGTTGCTTTTTAGTGCCTTTTCCTCTGCTGTTTTGGGCAGCAGTGGTTGTGGAGCCGCTCCAGGTAGCCACTCTCTCAAGGGCAAGGGGGTGGCAAAGCCGCAAGCTGGTGCGCAGTCCGGTCGGACGAAGGCAGCCACCTGTCACTGTGGATCGGTATTCCGGAAGACGTAACTGAAGGCCGTCTGACCGGCAGCTGCCTGTGCTGTGTGCAAGAGACAGCCTGCCTCTCTGGGTGAGGAAGATCCCGTTTTGAAGGCCGCAGCAGGCTAGATCACCAAAGAGCGCCGCAGGGTCTGTACACATAATTTAAAAAGGGGGCACGGTCAAGTACTGGGTGAGCGAGGCTACGTTTCTAGGAAGCTTTGTCTCATAAGAGCTGTAACGCATCCCCCTCTTTTCTTAGGTTGGGGACAGTCAAGCAACTGGAGTGACAGAAGAGGAAGGGAAGAGCAGAGAAAGAAGGGTCTGAACTGGCAAACCCTCCCTGGAGCGCCGAGAGCTGCGGTGAGTCCCGGGCCCTCGGGGCCCCTTCTCCCCTCCTCTCCATCCCAGGGCCTCCTTGGCCCTCCCCCAGCTGCCTCTCTTTCCCTTTTTCTTTCTCACGCTGCTGTGATTTTCTTGGCTTCCCTGTATCTCTCTTCTTGTTCTATTTTTTTTTTGTTTTCTCAGTCTTTCTCTTTCCCCTTCTCTCTCTTCTTGTACAGCACCCTTTCTTTTTCTATCTGGGCTCTTGTTCTCCCCTCTCCTCTTCCTTTTTTCCACCCTCTGGCTCTGTCCTGCAGCCCATCGCTGTTTTTTCCTTTTATTTCCCTTTGTGCCGTTCTGCATCCTTCTCTTTTTTTCTTTGCAGTTTCTCTGGTCTGGTTTCTGGCATTTGTTTCCTCCCTGTGCCTGTACGTGCTGCTCTGAGTCCCTGCCTTCCTGTCTCTCTCCTCCCTTCCCTTTCTTGCTTTATCCCTTTGTCTTGCTTGGTGTTGCTGTTTTTCTTCCATTCTGCCTCTCACTCCGTCCTGTTCATCTCTTGCTGTCTCTGGGCCTTCATGCTGTTCCCTGGCCCTTTTTATTAAGTTGATGTGCCTTTGTAGCTCTTTTGAGATCTATCTTTATCTCTCCAACCCCTGTGGCTCTCACAAGTGCATGCTCTCTCTCTTTCAATGCTTTTTTGTTCTGTCTGTCTTGCTCCCTGTCTTGTCGTTTCTTGCTATATCCCTTTCATAGAATCATAGAATCATAGAATCACATGGTTGGATGGGACCTATAAGATCATCTAGTCCAACCGTCTTCTCACTACCATTGCTGCCACAGCTACTAAACCATATCCTGTAGCTTCTCATCAAGCCACCTCTTGAACACTGCCAGGGACGGAGACTCCACCACCTCCCTGGGCAGGCCGTTCCAGTGCCTTACCACTCTTTGAGAGAAAAAGTTTTTCCTCAAGTCCAATCTAAACCTCCTCTGGTACAACTTGTGGCCATTTCCTCGGGTCCTGCTTGTTGCCTGGAAGAAGAGGCCAAACCCCTGTTCATCACAACCTGCCTTCAGGAAGCTATAGAGTGCAATGAGGTCCCGATCCTTGCTCATATTCATGTTCTTCTCTGTCCTGCTGTCTATCCAAGGTTTTTTTCCCACCCCCATCTCCGTCTGGCTGCTGCCATTTTTTTTCTCTGCCTTCTCCCTCTTTCTGTCTCTTTTCCTTGGTCAGTGTTTCCCCCCCCGCCATTTTGTCCCGATCTCACTCCTATTCCTATTTATTTTCCTCTTTTTGTCCTTTTCCTCTGCTTCCTTCCACTTTATTGTCTGTTTGTTTCTTTCTCTGTCCCGTTTGCTCTCCTGTCTTTTCTAACTGTGCTCCCCTGTACAGCTGGGTGTCTCTTCTTTCCTTTCTCTTTCCCTCACTGTTTTTTTCCTTTTCTGGTATCTCTCTCCCACTGCCTATCACAGTTGATTTTTCCTCCAGAGCTGTCCTGCTCTCTGTCCTTTTATTCACTCTCTGTCATTCTGTGCTGCTCCCCATGGTTGTTTTCTAATTTCTCCGTCTCGGTCCTGCAGGCCATTGCTTGTATTCATGTTCTTCTCTGTCCTCCTGACAATCTAAGGTTGATGGTTTTTTCCCATCTCCATCCTGCTGCTGCTGTTTCTTTTCTCTGCCATCTCCCTGTCCCTCTTTCTGTCTCTTTTCCTTGGTCAGTTTTTTTTTTTTCCCTTTTTTGTCCAGATCTCACTCCTATTTTTTCCTGGTTTTGTCCTGTTGCCCTGCTTCCTCCTACTTTATTTTCTGTTTTTCTCTCTGTGTCCCGTTTGCTCTCCTGTCTTTTCTAACTGTATTCCCCTGTTCAGCTGGGTGTCTCTTCTTTCCTTTCTCTTTCCCTCACTGTTTTTTTCCTTTTCTGGTATCTCTCTCCCACTGCCTATCACAGTTGATTTTTCCTCCAGAGCTGTCCTGCTCTCTGTCCTTTTATTCTCTCTCTGTCATTCTGTGCTGCTCCCCGTGGTTGTTTTTTAATTTCTCCGTCTCGGTCCTGCAGGCCATCGCTATTTTGTTTTGCTTCCGTTCCCGTGCCCTGCTTTCTGTCTTTGTTTCTCTTTGCCTTTGTTCAGCCTCCCAGCATTTTTTCCTTTCCCATTCTGTCCTGCTCCCTATCCCTCTTGCTGTCCCAAATCTGGGTTTGTTTACCCAGTGCGCAGTACGCCAGGCTTACGCACGGAGCAGAGGTATTTATTTCTGTAATTTCTGCACAGCGATGGGTACTGTGGGCTAAACCCACAAAGCTAGCCCACCTGCTTGTAATGCTCAGTTTAAATTCTACATTCTCTGTCTTGCAGCTGCACGCTATTTGATTGTTTCCCCTCCATCTCTCTCTGCCTGCGGCTCCCTATCTGTCTGGTAAGCCGTCACTGTTATTTTTTTGTTTCTCCATGTCATTCTGTCTAGCTTCTCAGTCCCCGTTTTTTAATTCTTCCCTCTTCCCTGTATGCCAGTCGTGTTCCTATTATTTCACATTGTGTTCTGCCTGGTCCTCTGACCGTATTTATCCATTGCTCCCTCTCTGCCCTGTGGCCTGTCGCACTTGCCCATTTAATTTCTGCCTCTCTCTCTGTCCAGCTCCCAGTCTCTGGTTTTCCATTTCCTCCCTCTGTGCCCTCTAGCGTGTCGCTTTTCTCCTTTATCCAGCTTGCCGTCTCTGGCTCCCCGATGCACCTGATTTTCCATTCTGCCCCTGTTCTTTCTGTATGCATTGCTACACTGTTTGTTTTTTTTTCCCAGCTCTCTCTTTTTTTCAGGCTCCTTGACCCTATTTCTTAATTCTTCCCTCTCTGCCCTCTAAGCATGCAGCTGTATGATTTGTTTTGTGTTGTCCCCTTGCTGTCACCTCTTCTGTCCAACCTTTGATGTCCTGGCGTCCTGTCCCTGTTGTTTCACTGTTGTTTCATTCCTCCCTCTCTGCCCTGTTCTTGTTATGGCTTTAGCTTTCTCCATCTCTCTCGGTCTGGCTTCCTGCACCTAGTTGTCTTTACCTCCCTGTCGTATTGCCCAGCTCAGGTTTTCCCTGCATCTCCATCCTGCTCCCCATCCTTCTTTGCTGGTCTCTGTCCCGCTCCCTCTCTCTCTTTCTGCTGCCTCTCTTCCTCTCTCCACTGCTTCTTTGCCCACCTCTGTCAGGCTCCCTGTCCTTCTCTGTCCCCATCCTTCTCTCGCTATCCTGTTTCCTGCCTCGTGCTTTCTCGCTACGCCCCTCTGTCTTGCAAGCTGCCTCTCTTCTCTTCTCTTGTGGTGTTCCGTGCCCTGCTCTTTGTTTTTAGCAGCCTCCAAGTCTGCCCGGCAGCCCGGCGCTCCAGGACGCAGCCGACCCACCGTACGTTCCCTGCCGAACCAACGAGCGTGGCTCCTGGAATGACTTGGCAGTCGTTCCAGTGACACGGAGAGGGGATCGGGGGCTGCAAGCTCCAGAGCAGACTCGCTGCTCGGACTTATGTGCGTGACTGAATAAACACTCGCTGTCTCCTTTGACTTCATGGCTGCATTTCTGCTCCCTTTGCCCGGGGCCATGGGAGGTGAGGAGCCCAGGGGAGGAGGTGATGCAGTGTGGGGGTCAGGCGATGGCCCCCAGTTCCTGCCGGGCTCCAGCTGTGGGCCGGGGCTGGAGGAGCCCCAGGTGCGGGCAGTGAGGGTGATGGAGGCGGCCCCTCCCTGTAAAGGGGTGGGTGCTGCTGGAGGGGCTGGTGCTGCCCTGCCCCGCCCCGGGTGGCCGTGGAGGGGCCAGTGCGAGCCACGGGGGGCGTGGAGCGGTCCCGAGCGCCGCCGGGCTGCGGCTGCGCCTGCAGCGATGGAGAAGGTGAGCGGGGCCGGGCGATGGACCGGCGGGTCTCGGAAAAAGCCCCGAGGAGCGCAGCGGCCGGGCTGGCGCGGTCTGTGTGCGGGTACAGGAAGTGGCGGGGGCGCGGCCGTGCTGCGGCGTGCTGCAGTCAGCGGTGGGGGCTGCCAGCGTCCGCGCTGGGGGTTGCGAGGCTCTGCAGTGGCGCTCGGTGCAGGGGTAACGGTGTGCCCCACAGGAACGGCTGCTTTGTGCGGCATGCTGGGAACTGTAGTCCTGGGGTACAGGGCTTGCGGTTGGCCGTTATGGCTTCGCAGAGCATGCCGGGAGCTGAAGTCCTGAGGCACGAGGCGTCTGCTCCGCCATGATGTCTCCGCGGAGCATCCTGGGAGGTGTAGTCTTTCCGCACCCAGGGCCGAGCACCCATCCTGTGTTTGCCAGTGCGTGCAGGTAGGTTTAGTTTTTGCTGCCACGCCGCCGCATTGCTCTCGGGCTTATGTGGAGCATGTGCTCCCTCCTGTATGGCCTGAAGTCCATTGATATTGTTTTTCCATCTGGGCCCCTCCCTGTGGCTCCCTTGCCCTATTTCTCAAGCCCACGTCTCTGTCCTGGGGCTGATTGCTGTCGTATTGGGGTTACGTGGCAAGGTTATGTTAGCTGTGGCGGCAGGGCCGGGCAGGGGCTGCAGGGATGGGTTCTGTGAGAAGACACTGGGAGCTGCCTCCGCGCTGGACACAGCCACTTCTAGTTCCAAGACCCCTTTGCTGCCGGTCAAAGCCGAGACCGTCAGCAACACCGGTAGCACCTCTGCGATGAACGTTTTAGAGCAGGTAAAAAATGCTGCGCGCAAGCTGTGACAGAGAAAATGCGAACCAGCCCTGCCGATGCCAAGGTCAGTGAAAAAGGGGGCTGGGGGGGGCACTCCAGATGCCAGAGCAGAGGTTTCCCTGCAGCCTGTGGTGATGACCACGCTCAGGCAGGCTGTCGTCCGGCAGCGCGTGGAGCACCCCACAGCAGAGCAGGAGGATGTGCCTGAAGGAAGGCGTGACCGTGCAGAGAGATTGCGCCGGAGGCATCTCCTGGCAGAATCCGCGACTCCGTGGAGAAGAGCCTAGGCTGCAGCAATAAAAAAAGTTTGAGGACAAAGTAGCGACCGAGACTACATGCGATGAACTGACTGCACCTCTCACCCCGTGTCACCCTGCGTTGCTCAGGGCTACGATGTACAGCAGTAAGCAGTGAAGGTGAGACCAGGAAAAGGGAGAGGGGGTGGGGGAAAGCTGTTCTTTTTAGATTTGGTCTTATTTCTGTTGATTCTACTCTGACTTTGAGCGACAATAAATTTAATGGATTTCCCCAAGTTGAGTCTGTTTACGCCTGTGATGGTCATTGGTGAGCGATCTCTCTGTATGTCCGCCTACAAGGTTTTTGTTGTATTTTGTCATCCTGTCTTGCTGAGGAGCGGGAGCTATAGAGCAGCTCTGAGGGCACACGGCAGCCATCCAATATTAAGTCACTGCAGTTTCCTCCCATCGGGCTCCCTGTCTGTCTTCTTGTAATCGTTGGCTATGTTTCTTGCACCCGACCACTTCTGTAACTTTCTTTCTATCTCTCCAACCCTATCTTTTTAATTCTTGCCTAAGTCGCTCCAACTCAGTAGGTATGTACATTTTTTTTTGCCACCTTATCCTGTTTCTCTGACCTAATTCTAATTCTTTGATAGTGTTTCTCGTACCCTGTCCCTTTTCAGATTTTCTTCCTATGTCTCCCTCTGATCAGCTCCTCTACTTTTTAAGTCTTGAGTATGCTACCTGTATCCTGGCAATTTCAAAATTTTCTTGGTATGTCTGCCACTCTCCATCTCCCTGTCTGTAATTCTTAATTCTTCCCTCTGTTTTGTGCCCTGATACTTTTAAGACTTTCTGTTTCTTTGTCACTAATTTGTTAGTTCCTGGTTGCTTATGTTTGTTGTAGGTTGCTGCTTCTCAAAATTTCCTTTCTACATCCACCTCTATCTATCTCTCTGTTTCTAGTTTTGATTTTTGCCAATGTTCCCGCCCCCCCTTTATAATTTTCACCGTTCCTTGTCTTGTCTTCATCTTGGTGTTCTGGTGGTTCCTTCTGCATTTCTCTCCTGCCCTCTGTCTCTTATTCACTACTCTATCCCCGTCTTTCTGTGTATTCACACAATGTCTTGGCTCTCCTCTCTATACACACTTCTCTGGCTCCACATCTCTCGTTTGCAGCATCCCGTTTTCCAATTCCCCATCCCCCACCTTTTCTCTATGTCCTTCCTCCTGCTTTTCTCTTTCCTCTTTCTCCCTGTGTCCTGCTGCATTTTTTGGATGGAGCCTTGTAGCTAACTCACTGCTGGGATTTTTTCAATGTGCATTCATGAATAGACTTTTCCTGCCTCCTCTGTGCCCCTGGATGTGTTTGCAGCCCCTGAGGGCACAGCTTTTGGCTGAAGACAGTTGCAGGGGAGGGGGTGATGTGCTGTGGGGCTTTGGCAAGGGCCCCTGCTCCTGATAGGCTCCAGCTGGGGCTGGAGGTGGGGCAGCCCCAGGTGGGGCCAGTGAGGCTGGTCCTGCAGTGTGAAGGGGCTCCAGCTATAAAGGGGATAGAGAGGGCAAGAGTGCTTGAGGGAGCTGATGAAGGGGAACCAGCTGAGGAGTGAGTCCAAGAGGGTTCCAGAGGCAGGTGCCTCCCAGCTGTCCTTTTCAGAGCACACACCACCACGCTGTGTTGGGAGCTCAGTAGCTCTGTCCACCATGCGCGTGAGCCACCACGTATCAGGGAAGCCTCACAGATGAGGAGCATCGAGGTGTCCACTGTGTGCTTGCCGAACAGCTGAGGGTCGGGCAGGTGGCACAGTACAGGACCAAGCATCAGAGAAGGGGAGAGGAGTCATGGCGGTGAGGGTCTCCTGCCAGCACCAGGAGCTGCGGTCAGTTGCTTGTCCTGTTCTCTGCATTCGGGTTCAGGTTTGCATCCCTTCTGCAATTGCCTCCCATCCTCTTTTCCCCTGTCTCCTCCTCTGTCCATCCACATATCTGTATGGCTCCCAAAAACATGTTGTTATTTTGCCCACTCTGCCCCATACTGTCTAGTCTTTAAATTTTTTTCTTATGTTTCTCTCTGGAGCTCTGTCCCTAGTTTAGTCTTCCCACATTTCATTGTACCGCAATAATTTAAAAAATATATTTCTATGTATCTCCCTTCTGGACGCCGTTTCTTAGTACATTCCCCTGCTCTTCAGTACATAAATTTCACAAACTTAATATCTCCATCTCCTTCCATTTCCCTCTCTTTTCATATTTTTTTATATATTCTTGCTCCTTGATTTATCCCCTTAGTTTTCAATTTTTATTTATATATATGTGTACCTCTGACAAGCCCCTTGGTCTTATTTTTTCATTGTTCCTTCTGGGAATTGTACTCTGTTGTTTTCTAAATTTTGCCTTTACAGCTCCACTCATCTCGTGTTCTCTGCCTGTGTTTTTTTATCTCTTTGTGCCTGTCTTCTACCTTTTAAATTACGTTTTGGTAATTTCATCTATTTAGTTTACAACCCCTATTTGGTTCTTCCTCTGTTCCTCATCCCTTTGCATGGTAAATTTTATTTCTACTTTTCCGTTTCAGTTTGCCATTAGTGTTTATCGATATTATTTCATTTTCTTCATCCCTGTCGCTTTTGACAGTTTCTTTTTACTTTTATTTTTATTTGCTGTCTTTACATTTTTCATTTTTTCCTGTTGTAATTAGTGCCTTTACTTTCTAAATTTTCCTTCTACTACTGTTTTAGGTAGTTGTGTTTTTAAAAAGTTTTCTCTATATCGCTCTAATCTCTGACCATTTCAATTTTCTACTTTTGTCTCTGTCCTTATTTTGTCATCTCTTAATTAGCTCTTGTATTTTATTTGCGTCACTGCTTTTGATTTTTTGCTATGTCTCTATTAGTTTATGGTCCCTAGTTTGAAATTTTAACATGTATTTCCCTGATCTGCCTCACTTTTAAAAGCTTCTTTATACGTCGTCTTTTTTTTCCCCACTCGATGTGTATACGCTAATTATTTCTTCTCTTGTCTTAGCATCCTTGCTTTTTACGTTTTTCTACATCTCTGGCTTAGGTTTTTTTTCTTTTCTTTTCTTTTCTTTCCGTTTATTTCCCTCCTCCCCTCGCTTTTGAAATGTTTATTCTGTGGCTGCATTTTTCCTTCCACGTCTTTGTTTTTTGGTATTTCTCCTCTTTCGTTACTGTTGTCGCCCTTTAGATTTTCTTTCTACGTCTCCGTTTTAGTTTGATGTAACTCTGTTTATTTTTTTCATGTTTATTTCCCTACTCCCTGTAATTTAAAAAAAATTATACCTTTATCTGTCTTGCTTGCTGTCTTTATGTTTTGGCTTTAAATCATTTCTCACCGTTCCTTAGTGCCCCAACTTCTTCATTTTTCTTAATATATCTGTTTTAGGTAGCTGTTTGTAATTTTTTTTTTTTCTAGTTTTTGTCTTATTTTCTCTAACACGCACCACTTTTCTGTGCCCACTTTTCTTCCGTCTGCTGTCTTTTAAAAATCTATTTATTTCCTTAGCATTCTCAGTTTTTAAACTTTCTTGCTAAGTCTCTTTTAGCTTGCTGTCCCTATAATTTTAGCTTTCCTTTTATTTCCCTATTCCCCATTGCTTTTTCAGCATTCCTTCAATGTCTACTTTTATGCCCTTTGCAGTTTTTAACAGAAGAATTTCTTCTTGTTCCACAGAACCCTCACTTTGAACATTCTTTTCCTACACTTTCTTTTTCTTTTTTTTTTTTTGTTTTTGTTTGACGGCACTGTGTTTTCATTTTTTCCTTATTTCCTCAATCTTCAATTGCCTTTGAAATGTTCTCTTTACTTCTGTCTGGTGTCGGCCTTTATTTTGCAATCTGTATTTTTTTTTTTAATTATGTCCTGACTATCTCTAGTGCCCTTGTTGCATCTACGTTTTTCTTTGTACTTTTATTCTGTTTGCTATCTTTAAAAAAAAATATATATTTCTTGTCTGTATTCATGCCTCTTATTGTAAAACTTTCTAGATCCTTGTTACAGTTTTTCATTTGTGGTTTTTAATTTTTTCTCGATTTCTCTGATACCCATCACCAAGTCTTCTGTTTTTATCCGCTTCCCTGAATCTATTTGCCTGTTTTCTCCTTTATTTATTTGGTGCCTTTCCTCAGCGCCCTTGCTTTGTTCTATTTTATACGTCCCTTTTAGCTCACTGGTGCTTCTTTTTCATTTTCCCCCACTTATTTCTATAGTCCTATTTTGTTTTAAAACATTCCGTTTCTGTCTCTCTTTTATTCCCTTTCCTCTCTTTTCTTTTAATCGTGTCTTCTCCTTTCTTACCGCCCTTGCTTTTTCATTTTTATGTCTAAGTCTCTGTCTTTGGTGGTTACCTTGAGCAAAAGGTGAAAGGGAGAAGATTGCGCTGTGCCTTTTGCGGTGGACACGTTGTGCTTGATTTGTGCTCAACTGAAACACTTTTAAAACTTTTAGGTTTGTGCAGACAGACAAGGGACTCGAGGAAGTCGCCAGCCTCGCGATTCGAGCAGCAGCAGCGAGCCGTACGAGTCGGTCCACGCTGCGTATGCTTCAAAGCTAGGTTCAACTAAAGCACTCCAAGAAAGCAGTCCCCAGAGGGTCCTGAAGACCACCAAAGACCCGTGCAGAAGACCGTAAAGGACTTGAAGCACACGTGTAAGTAAGACGCGAGTACTACAGTTAGTTCCAGGCAAGAGAATGAATTTGTATACGCATTCTGAGAAATGTATTGCATCCAGATAGAGTTGGGCAAGATAAGGTTTGTCCGTTACGATTTGCAACACGTACGCTAGGTGGAACCTATCCCCCGTGTACCTAGCAGCGTCATGAAAGAATGCCAGCTTTTTAAAACTCCAGAATCGAATCTTGGAGAGTTTCTTTTGGCCGAGGCTACGGTATCGGGTTGCTGTCCCCCTTTAAGAATTTTTCCCTTATGGTCTTCATCCCTGCAGTCCAGCAAATATTTGTCTGATTTCAGTTCCCTCCCAGCCTTTAATTTGCTGTATTCGTTTTTAAATTCTATCTCATCTTTCATTAGTGTCCTCGCCTTAAAAATTTTCTTTCTATGTGTCTGTCTCGGTTTCACGAGACCATTTTGTCTTCTTTTTCCTTAAATGTCACTGCTTTAAAAAGCATCTGTCTACCTTCGTGCTGGTGATTGTCTTGATTTTTCCCTTCTTTAGTTATTTTTTGTCTGTCGTTAGTGTGGTGGCTTTTTGAAGTTTATTTTTACCTCTGGTTAGGTCCTTGTTTTCTGCGTTTTTAAGGGTTTTTTTTCATGATTTAGTTATTACTTTTTGCTTTTTTTGTTCATTGTTTCTTGTCTTTCCTTAGCATCCTGGCTTTTTAGAGATTCTTTTTACATCTCTGTTGTGGTCTGCTGTCTCTATTTCCCTCATGCTTCTTGTATTTTATTTCATTAATTCTTTTTTTTTTTTTTTCCCTCTATGTCTACCTTTACATTGGTCTCTTATTTTTTTTCTGCATTTTTTTTCTTGTCTGTTTTTAGTGCCACCACTTTTACAAATATCTGCCTCTGTTTGCGTTTGAGTTCTCTGACTGTATTGTGTGTTCCTTCTTGTCTTAAACCTCGGGCTTTAAAAATTTTCTACTTTTATGTCTTTCAGCATTATTAGTTTTTAACCTTTCCCACACCCCCCCTGAGTTTTCCCTAGAGCTGTTGCTTTTTAGATTTTCCTTCTCTATCTACGTTTTAGTTTGATGTTGCTAAGTTTTTTTTTTTTTTTTTTTTTTCATAAAGCCCCTTGGTCTTATTTTTTCATTGTTCCTTCTGGGAATTGTACTCTGTTGTTTTCTAAGTTTTGCCTTTACAGCTCCACTCATCTCGTGTTCTCTGCCTGTGTTTTTTATCTCTTTGTGCCTGTCTTCTACCTTTTAAATTAAGTTTCGGTGATTTCATCTATTTAGTTTACAACCCCTATTTGGTTCTTCCTCTGTTCCTCATCCCTTTGCATGGTTAATTTTCTTTCTACTTTTTTTGTTTCAGTTTACCATTATTTTTTGTTGGTTTTTTTTCATTTTCTTTATCCCTGTAGCTTGTGATATTTTATTTTTATTTTATTTTTTGTCTTTAAATTTTTTTTTTTTTTTGTTATAAGTGCATTTATTTTATAAATTTTCCTTCTACTATTGTTTTAGGTAGGTGTGTTTTTTCAAATTTTTCTATTTATTGGTGTTATGTTTTACTGTTTAAATTTTCTATTTTTATGTCTTTTCTGTATTTTGTTGTCCCTTAATTAGATATTATGTTGTGTTTGCGTCTCTACATTTCAAATTTTTTATATGCTTATGTTAGTTTATCGTTTTTAGTTTGAAATTTTAACATGTCTTTCCGTGATCTGCCTCACTTTAAAAGGTGTATTCATTCATCATCTTTTTTCCCCGTCCTGATGTGTTTATGCTAATTATTTCTTGTTTTTTATTAGCATCCTTGCTTTTTACATTTTTGTACACACCTGGTTAAGTTTGGGGTCAGGTTTTTTTTTTTTCCCTTTTATTTCTGTGTTCTTGTCGCTTTTGCAATGTTTATTCTGTGGCTGTATTTTTCCTTCCACGTCTTTTTTTTTTTTTTTTTTTTGGTATGTCTAGTGTTTTGTTAATGTTGTTCCCCATTAGATTTTTTTTTGTCTTCGTTTTATTTTGATGTAAATATTTTTTTTATTATTCTCCGTAGTGCCTGTAATTTAAAAAACTTTGTATATTTATATTGCTTGCTGTCTTTATTTATTGGTTTTTAAATTTTTTGTCACGTTTCCTTAGCGTCTGAATTCTTCATTTTTTTTTAATACATCTGTTTTAGGTAGCTGTCTGCCTTTTTTTTTTTTTTTTTTTTTTTTTACTTTTTGTCTTATTTTCTCTAACACTCACCACTTTTTCGTACCTACTTTTCTTTTGTGTGCTGTCTTTTAAAAACTATTTATTTCCTTAGCATTCTTGATTTTGATAGTTTCTTCCTAATTCTTTTTTTGCCGTGCTGTACCTATTTTTTTAGATCTCCTTTTATCAGCTATTCCCCGTTCCTTTTTCAGCATTTCAGTGGCTAATTTTATGCTCTTTGCAGTTTTAAAATAATAATTTCTTGTTGTTCCACAGAATCCTGACTTTCAAAATTCTCTTTCTCCTTTTTTTATTTTTGTTGGTTGACATTGAGTGTTTTATTTCTTTTTTTTTTTTTGTCATTTCTTTAATCTTCAATTGATGTTGATATGTTGTCTTTACTTCTATCTGGTTTATGTCTTTATTTTGCTATCTTTATTTTTTTTTTTAATTACATTCCAACAATGTCTAGTGTCCTTGATTTTTAAATTTTGTACGTCTCTTAGGTGGACTCTGTTATTTGGGAATTTTTCACCCAATTTCATTATTTCTATTTTATTTTGATATTGCTACTTGTTATTTTTTTCATTATTTCTGTAATCTTACTGTATTCTAACATATTATGATTTTTAATCTCCTTGCTGTATTTATTTTTGAAGCATTTCTTGTATTTATTGGAGCATTTGCTTTTCACATTTTTTTTTGCATTTCTGGTTTAGGTTTTCATCAGGTTTTTTTTTTATGCTTGTTTCTATAAATCATTTTGCTTTTTGAATGTTCTGCATTTATCTTGTTTGCTGTCTTTATGTTGTTGCTTTTTTGCCAATGTTTTTTGCCTTTCATTTGCAACCTTGCTTTTTCAAGTATCTCTACATGACTGAGTTTGTCATCTTTACGGTTTAATTTTTCTATTTATTTACTTGAATGATCTTGCTTTTTCCTTGCTTATTCTATGTGTACTCTACTTTTATTAAAAAAAACCAAAACAGTATAGTGTTTATCCAGTCCTGTGATTTTTGTAGTTTTTGTTCTATCTTGGTTTTAGTGTGCTGTTCCTATTTTTTGGGTTTTTTTTTGTCTATTTTGGGAATGCCCTGTGCTTTTTTCAGGTTTTTTAATGTTTATTGCATTGGTTAGTTTTCATTATTTATCAACCTTCCTTAGTGTTGCTGCTTTTTAATTTTTTTTCTACATCTACATTTTAGTTTGCCCTCAATGTTTTTTAATTTTTTGTTATTTCCCCCATCTCTGTTGCTTTAAAAAGTTTGTCTAGTTTTATTGGTTTTTTTGTATTCATTTTGCAGTATCTATTTTTATACCTTGAATTTTGTTAGCCTCCTCGCTTTTTAGATTTTATTTGTACATGTGTTTAGCTCCCTGTGTTGATTTCAAATTTTTTTTCATTTATTTCCATTATCTCAGTTGTTTATGTTTTCTACCTTTATCCCATTTCCCGTTTTTAAATTGCTCTTTCATATTTTACTTAGTCTCAGTGTTTCCTTAGAGGTATTGATTTTTCCATTTATTGTTACATTTATTTTGGTTAGCTGTCCCTATCTTTCATTTTTTCCCTTATTTCTTTGTTACCACATGTTTTTTAAATACTCTTTCTATGCATACTTTATTTCTGTTCCCTGTTTTTACACAATTATTTCTAATCCTTTGGTGCTGCCGTTAGCTTGTAAATTTTTTTGCACAGATGTGTTTTGGTTTGCCATTTTTGTCTTTTTAAAATTTTTTCTTTATGTCGTTATTCATTTGTGTAGGTTTGGGTTGGGGGGTTGTATTTTCTGGCTAGACGGGGTCAGCTGTTCCAGGTATATCCGTCTCAGTTTCCTGCACCCGCACATTAGCGGACCCTGGAAGACAAGATAGTGGTCTTGGTCTGTATCAGAACAAGTAACAACATCAGTGTGTTTGTCAATATTGTTCTGATAGGAAATTAAAAAAAACACATTAGGTATTGAGAGGAAATGTAAGTCCATCTTAGATGAAACTAGAACAATCTCTCTAAACTCCGTAGGTTTTCGTATTTTCTGTCTCATTTTAATCAGCTTAATATTTATTGTAGTGTTTTTCTGGTTTGTGCTATACACCACTTATTTGTGATTTTTTTACCCCGTTGTTCATGTTTTAACACATTGTTTTTACATTTCGATTTTTTTTCTATTTTCCTAATCTTTTCTTTGTAAGATCCACTGCCTTTGTTTACTTTTATAGCAGTCACTGGTTTTTTTTTTAACCAAATCGTTTCTTAATTTTCTTTAGTCATGGTGATTTTTGGAATTTTTTCTATGTATAGAAAGTGTTAAGATAGTGGGCTTGGTTTGTATCCGAAGAAGTAATAATATCAGTGTGTTTGTCAATATTGTTCTGTTGTTGTTAGGTGTCCTTTTTTTTTTTTTTGTGCCTTTATTTTTTTTATTCCTCTTGATTTTAAATTGTTTTTTTTTGTATGTTTAATCTTATTTCAGTCCTAGTTGTGTTTTTTATTACCTGTTTGTCACCAAGTCGGTTTTCAAATTTTCTTCTTGTTATGTGTAATTTTCTCTAGGTAACTGTTCCTATCGTTCCATTTTTGTCTGTCTGTGTGTTGTAG
This sequence comes from Chlamydotis macqueenii, assembly GCF_036417535.1. Taxonomy (NCBI): domain Eukaryota; kingdom Metazoa; phylum Chordata; class Aves; order Otidiformes; family Otididae; genus Chlamydotis; species Chlamydotis macqueenii. The sequence continues at coordinate 164,831 of NW_028239063.1, forward strand.
TTCAGCCCTGATCGGACCAGACTACGCAGTCTCTCTCTCACTCCCCCTACCTTCTGAGAGAACAGGGAGAGAAAATATAAGGAAAAACGGCTCGAGGTTTGAGATAAGGACAGGGAGAAATCCTTAAAGTTACCGTCACGGGCAAAACAGACTCGACTTGGGGAAAACTATTCATTTATTACTACAAACAGCAGGATAATGAGACAGGGAACAAGATAACCTCCATCCACCCCTCCCTCTTCCCAAGCTTAACATTATCTCTACTACCTTCCCCCCCCGAGCGGCACAGGGGGGAAGAGGGAATGGGGGTTGCAGTCAGTTCATCATATGTTGTTTTACGCCGCTGCTTCATGGTCGGGGGAAGAACTCCTCACATTCCTCCCCTGCTCCATTGTGGGGTCCCTCCCACGGGCCACAGTCCTTTGTGGAACTGCTCCGGCGTGGGTCATCTCTTCCACGGGTGCAGTCTCTCCAGAACAGCTGTCCCAGCGGCTGCCTTCAGGCATCCACCTCCCCCGGTATGGGGTCCTTCACGGGCTCCAAGTGGATCTCTGCTCCTCCGTGGACCTCCATGGGCTGCAGGGGGACAACCTGCTCCACCATGGTCGTCACCACAGGCTGCAGGGGAATCTTGGCCAGGAGCCGCATTACTCCTCCCCCTCCTTCTGAACTGACCTTGGTGTCTGCAGCCGTTCCTCACAACAGGCTGGTAGATGTCTCTCAGGATCCTTTTTACATCTCATTCACTTCTCATCTCCTCTCCACTTCTTGCAGCTGGGCTGGACCGAGTTGGGCCCAATCGGCTGCCTGGCGAGAGGCCAGAGGGTGAGGCCTGCAAGGCCCATGAGGCCTGCGCCTCCCCCTCTGCGCCTCTGCCCCCGCTCAGCTTCTTCACATCTTCTCTCCTCTATCTTTTTTTCTGTTTTCCCCTTCTTAAATACGTTATCGCAGAGGCGTTATCACGAGACATTCTGCTACCACTCGGCTCGGCCTTGGCCAGCAGCAGGTCCACCCTAGGCCCGGCCGAGTCCCCTGAACAAAGGGGAGCGACTTCTAGCAGTTTCCTACAGAAGCTACCACCTTAGGCCCCCCCTTACTAACAAAACCACGACACTGTGTTTTTTTTTATTTTCAAACTTCTTACCATTGGTGTTTGTTTATTTCATTTTCTATGTCAACTTTCAAATTTTTTTTATGTTTACTGTGTGCTGTCACTCTAAAAATTTTTGTTTTACGTCTACTTTTATCAGGATGTCTCTCTCTGGTTTTTCATGTTCTGCCGTATGTCTTGTATGCTGTCACCTTGTAAATTTACCTTTCTCCTCTTTATTTTTATTTGATTTTTCATATTTACTTTTTAATGTTGTAGTTTGTCCTGTACCCAGTCGCTTTTTACATTTTATTTCTGTGTCTTTCTCTGTTTAATTTTTTTGGCTGTTTTTAATTTTTTTCTTTATCTTTATGCCCTTGCTATTAAATTTTTGTTCATACATTCCCTTTTATGGATTTTTTGGTCTTTATTTTTGGGTTTTTTTTTTTCTATGAGTCCTGTACACTGTCACCTTTAACATTTTCTTTCTGTCTACTTTTATTCAGGTTCATGATTTTTTATTGGTTCCTTATTTTTTCATGTCTTTGTGGGTCCTTGTGTCGTTTTTTTTTTTTCTGTGTCTTTTTATCTGGGTCATTGTAATTTTTTTTTTCCATTCTAGTCTGTAGTGTACCTTGTTGTTTTGTTTATTTTTTTATCTATGTGTTTGTTTACTTTGATATGTCTGTTATCCTTTTTCCTATTTTAATTTCTTTTTTTCTTGCAGTTTAAAAAATTTTTTTTTTATGTTTGCTTTTATTCAGGTCCCATGTCTATTTAATTTTTTCTCATGTCCCACCTACTCTCTCAATTTTTCAATTGTATTTCCGCTTCCCTGTTTACTTTGCATCTTGTGCTTGTCTATTCATTTTTTGATCTTCTTATGGTGCTGTTTTCTATTTGTTTTGTTCTATGCCCAGTTTTATCTAGCATTCTGTCCCTACTTGCATTCTTTTTTCCTTTTTGCCTTATACCACGTTGACTTTAGGATTTTATTTCTACGTCTACTGTTACTGAGCTGCGTATTTTTATTTTTTTATGTCTGTCACTCACGTTGAGCTTTTAAAAATTTTATTTTTGTCTCAGACGGTTTTTCTCTTGTCTCCATTTCTTTGTGAGGCTTCAGAGGGTCTCCTCGGCTGGCTTTTACCTCTGGAACGTAATTTGTATATTTGTTTGTCAGAACATCTCATCGGGTCATTCCTTATGCTCAGAGATGTAATTTAGTCCCACCTTCCATTTTGTTAATCTTCCTCACGCATCCTGTGCCGTCTGTTCCAATTTCTTCCCAATACCTTTGCGCCTTCAAGCCGCTTTCTATTTCTCCGCGTATTTCGGCTCCCCTCTGTTTCTCGCACGTCGCTTCCTGTAAGCGTCCTTGTGTTCTCTGGCCATCCTTCAGGTATGCGGCAAGTTTTTTGTCTTTGTTAATTGAGGAGACAAGTCTTCCTCGGGCTTTCAATTTGTGTCAGAGCGTTCATACTGTTCTTCCGCCCCATCCAGTGTCTGTGTTTCATCATCAGTTCCCCAAGGATATCTGTACTCTGTTTGGATCTCATCCCTAGTACCTCGTTGTGTCAGCGGTCCTTCATTTGCCTCTAATTCCACACTCCTCTCGCCCCCACCAGAGCTCTCTGTCATTTCCTCAGCAGAGTTGTGGAGTCTGCATCTCTGATGCAGGCTAGCAGTTTGGTTCTGTCTTCCCTCTAGCCATGTCTGTATTTGTTTCCTGGCCCTAAGATGCAATGTTTGTTCCGTTTTGATTTCGTCTGCAGTTGCTGCTTTCATAAGCCGAATGCAGGTTTCACAGTAAGCCTCGGTTGCTATTCCCACGGGCGGAGTGCAGTTTCTGTGGAAGCCAGAGGCGTAAAGGTCCTGCAGCGGGGACAGCAGACTGTCTGTTCTCCGTTACCAGGGAAGCAGCTGGCCTGCTAAGATAACCGCATAGATGCTATCCAGGAAGTAGGGACTTGTGCTTCACCCCCCGGCCTAGCCAGTCAGTCAATCCAGTCCTTGTTTGAAAACCGCAGAAGGAGGACTGCGAGGCACCTGTCAGCAATGCTGTCTTTACAGTTTGCCCCTCGAGGAGCTGAGCAAGGTGGTATCAACGTGGTCTAACCGGAAATGATATTCACTTGAAGGAAAAGAAATGTCACGCATCTGCTGACAGCCCCGCCTTTGTGGGAGATGGGCAACACAAACAGTGGGCTTTTTTTCATGGAAGCAGGAAAAATACACCCCATCAGTACCCAGTGGATAATACCCTCCTTTTAACTGCTTGTTGCATCCTCAACCGAGCATATTTTTTTTTTCTTTTGTCTTTCACAGGAATTCTGAGTGAGCTGCACAGGCCTGATAATTAATTTGGAAGCCTAAATTTTAAAAGTGATCAATCGTTTAACTGGATTTATGATCGGCCTTGTAATATTTTTCTGCATCTTAGCAGTAATGTGTAACTGAAAGAATACATAACGGCAAGGTCTCGTTTGATGCGACAGCATTATAGGACGTTCTTCCAGAGACGGTCACCCAAATTTAGCTACCTTAGTAACATGTGACGAAAAAATTGGCTACCACAACTACCGGGGTGACTAAACTACAACATCTTTTATAATCTTCCCTGTTGGATTTGGGAAGTAACCAATAGATGTTTACCAAAATGGGAGTAGGTGGATGAAGAGAGAGCGCGCGAGAGAGAGAGAGAGCGAAAGTGTGGGCGAGAGAGAGAGGGAGAGAGCTGTGTGTTAGTCAGGGAAAGCCCAGAGCCCCGATGTCTGTGGTGCTGTAGATGCGCTGCCAATGGCCGGGGAGGAGCAGCAAGAGCTTGACAGGCTGGCATTTAAGGTGTGGGAGCAATTGTCCGACGTTTGTGATTTTTGGGGATTTTTTTTCAGTCGGCACCCAGGTGCAAATGGCGGTAAACGTCGAAGGCCTGTTGGTCAGGGAAAGCCCGGAGCCCCGATGTCTGTGGTGCTGTAGATGCGCTGCCAATGGCTGGGGAGGAGCAGCAAGAGCTTGTGTTGCTGGCACTTTCGGTGTGGGAGCAATCGTCGGATGAGCGTGATTTTTCGGGGTTTTTTTTCAGTGGGAGCCCAGGTGCAGCGGGTGGTAAATGTCGAAGCCCTGTTGGTCAGGGAAAGCCCGGAGCCCCGATGTCTGTGGTGCTGTAGATGCGCTGCCAATGGCCGGTGAGGAGCAGCAAGAGCTTGACAGGCTGGCACTTTCGGTGTGGGAGCAATCGTCGGATGAGCGTGATTTTTCGGGGGTTTTTTTCAGTGGGTGCCCAGGTGCAGCTGGTGGTAAATGTCGAAGCCCTGTTCGTCAGGGAAAGCCCGGAGCCCCGATGTCTGTGGTGCTGTAGATGCGCTGCCAATGGCTGGGGAGGAGCAGCAAGAGCTTGTGTTGCTGGCACTTTCGGTGTGGGAGCAATCGTCGGATGAGCGTGATTTTTCGGGGTTTTTTTTCAGTGGGTGCCCAGGTGCAGCGGGTGGTAAATGTCGAAGCCCTGTTGGTCAGGGAAAGCCCGGAGCCCCGATGTCTGTGGTGCTGTAGATGCGCTGCCAATGGCCGGTGAGGAGCAGCAAGAGCTTGACTGGCTGGCACTTTCGGTGTGGGAGCAATCGTCGGATGAGCGTGATTTTTCGGGGGTTTTTTTCAGTGGGTGCCCAGGTGCAGCTGGTGGTAAATGTCGAAGCCCTGTTCGTCAGGGAAAGCCCGGAGCCCCGATGTCTGTGGTGCTGTAGATGCACTGGGAATGGCCGGTGAGGAGCAGGAAGAGCTTGACTGGCTGGCACTTTCGGTGTGGGAGCAATCGTCCGATGTTCGTGATTTTTTGGAGTTTTTCTTCAGTGGGCGCCCAGGTGCAACTGGTGGTAAACGTCGAAGCCCTGTTCGTCAGGGAAAGCCCGGAGCAGTGATGTCTGTGGTGCTGTAGATGCGCTGGGAATGGGCGGTGAGGAGCAGCAAGAGCTTGACTGGCTGGCACGTAAGGTGTGGGAGCAATCGTCCGACATTTGTGATTTTCCGGTGGTTTTACTTTCAGTAAGCGCCCAGGTGCAGCTGGTGGTATATGTCGAAGCCCTGTTGGTCAGGGAAAGCCCGGAGCCCCGATGTCTGTGGTGCTGTAGATGCGCTGCCAATGGCCGGTGAGGAGCAGCAAGAGCTTGACTGGCTGGCACTTTTGGTGTGGGAGCAATCGTCTGACGTTCGTGATTTTTCGGGGATTTTTTTCCAGTGGGCGCCCAGTTGCAGCTGCTGGTAAATGTCAAAGCCCTGTTGGTCAGGGAAAACTCGGAGCCCCGATGTCTGTGGTGCTGTAGATGCGCTGCCAATGGCCGGTGAGGAGCAGCAAGAGCTTGACAGGCTGGCACTTTCGGTGTGGGAGCAATCGTCCGAAGTTCGTGATTTTTAGTTTTATTTTTTCCAGTGGGCGGCCAGGTGCAGCTGGTGGTAAATGTCGAAGCCCTGTTGGTCAGGGAAAGCCTGGAGCCCCGATGTCTGTGGTGCTGTAGATGGGCTGGCAATGGCCGGTGAGGAGCAGCAAGAGCTTGAGTTGCTGGCAATTTCGGTGTGGGAGCAATCGTCCGACGTTAGTGATTTTTCGGGGTTATTTTCAGTTTGCGCCCAGGTGCAGCTGGTGGTAAATGTCTAAGCCGTGTTGGTCAGGGAAAGCCCAGAGCCCCGATGTCTGTGGTGCTGTAGATGCGCTTGGAATGGGCGGTGAGGAGCAGCAAGAGCTTGACTGGCTGGCACTTTCGGTGTGGGAGCAATCATCCGATGTTCGTGATTTTTCGGGGTTTTATTTTCAGTGGGCGCCCAGGTGCAGCGGTCGGTAAACGTCGAAGCCCTGTTCGTCAGGGAAAGCCCGCAGCCCCGTTGTCTGTGGTGCTGTAGATGCGCTGCCAATGGCCCATGAGGAGCAGCAAGAGCTTGCGTTGCTGGCACTTAATGTATTAAAGCAATCGTCCGATGTTTGTGTTTTTTCGGGATTTTTTTATCAGTGGGCGCCCAGGTGCAGCTGGTGGTAAACGTCGAAACCCTGTTGGTCAGGGAAAGCCCGGAGCCCCGATGTCTCTGGTGCTGTACATGCGCTGGGAATGGCCGGTGAGGAGCAGCAAGAGCTTGACTGGCTGGCACTTTCGGTGTGGGAGCAATCGTCCGATCTTGGTGATTTTTCGTGGTTTTTTTTCAGTGGGCGCCCAGGTGCAGCTGGTGGTATATGTCGAAGCCCTGTTGGTCAGGGAAATCCCAGAGCCTTGATGTCTGTGGTGCTGTAGATGCGCTGCCAATGGCTGGTGAGGAGCAGCAAGAGCTTGCGTTGCTGGCACTTTCGGTGTGGGAGCAATAGTCAGATGTTCGTCATATTTCGGGGTTTTTTTCAGTGGGCGCCCAGGTGCTGCTGGTGGTATATGTCGAAGCCCTGTTGGTCAGGGAAAACCCAGAGCCCCGATGTCTGTGGTGCTGTAGATGCGCTGGGAATGAGCAGTGAGGAGCAGCAAGAGCTTGACTGACTGGCACTTTCGGTGTCGGAGTGTCCTGGTTCTGGCCAGGATAGAGTTAATATTTACCTGATCTGGGTGGAGAACTGAAGCTGGTAGCCCCTATGGCTGGGATAGTTAACTAATTAGTGAACAGCTGGCGTTAATTTACCCAAATGAGCCAAAGGGCTATTCCATCCCCTCTGATATCGTGCTCAGTATATAAGTGAGGAGGGTGCTGAAGGGAGGCCCCCTGCTACTTGGAAGAGACTGGATGTGGATATCTGTTGTGAGTATTGTACTGTATTTGTGTTCCATCACTGTCTTGTTTTCTTCTGTCATTACTGTTAAATTTACTTTTTGTTCAATCTCAACCCGCGTGTTTGGTTTTTTTTCTGGTTTTCTTTTGTTTGTCAAACCTCCTCCTATTCTCTCGGAGAGTGGGGGGAGTGAGAGAGAGACTGCGTAGTCTGGTCCCCGTTGGGGCTGAACTACGACGGGGAGCAGTCGTCCAACGTTCGTGATTTTTGGGGATTTGTTTTCAGTGGGCACCCAGGTGCAGCTGCTGGTAAACATCGAAGCCCTGTGGGTCAGGGAAAGCCCGGAGCCCCGATGTCTGTGGTGCTGTAGATGCACTGCCAAAGTCCGGTGAGTAGCAGCAAGAGCTTGACTGGCTGGCACTTTCGGTGTGGGAGCAATCGTCCGATGTTCGTGATTTTTCGGGGTTTTTTTCAGTGGGCGCCCAGGTGCAGCTGGTGGTATATGTCGAAGCCCTGTTGGTCAGGGAAAGCCCAGAGCCCCGAAGTCTGTGGTGCTGTAGATGCGCTGCCAATGGCCGGTGAGGAGCAGCAAGAGCTTTACTGGCTGGCACTTTAGGTTTGGGAGCAATCATCCGATGTTCGTGATTTTTCAAGTATTTTTTCCAGTGGGCGCTCAGGTGCAGCTGCTGGTAAATGTTAAAGCCCTGCTTGTCAGGGAAAGCCCGGAGCCCCGATGTCTGTGGTGCTGTAGATGCGCTGGCAATGGCCGGTGAGGAGTAGCAAGAGCTTAACAGGCTGGCACTTTCTGTGTGCGAGCAATCTTCCGACGTTTGTGATTTTTGGGGATTATTTTTCAGTGGGCACCCAGGTGGAACTGGTGCTAAATGTCAAAGCCGTGTTCGTGAGGGAAAGCCCAGAGCCCCTATGTCTGTGGTGCTGTGGATGCGCTGCCAATGTCCGGTGAGGAGCAGCAAGAGCTTGACTGGCTGGCACTTTCTGTGTGGGAACAATCGTCGCACGTTCGAGAATATTCGGGGTTTTTTTTCAGTGGGCGCCCAGGTGCAGCGGGTGGTAATCGTCGAAGCCCTGTTGGTCAGCGAAAGCCCAGAGCCCCGATGTCTGTGGTGCTGTAGATGCGCTGCCAATGGCCCGTGAGGAGCAGCGAGAGCTTGATTGGCTGGCACTTTCGGTGTCGGAGCAATTCTCCGACGTTCGTGATTTTTGGGGATTATTTTTCAGTGGGCACCCAGGTGCAACTGCTGGTAAATGTCGAAGCCCTGTTGGTCAGGGAAAGCCCGGAGCCCCGATGTCTGTGGTGCTGTAGATGCGCTGGGAATGGGCGATGAGGAGCACCAAGAGCTTGACTGGCTGGCACTTTCGGTGTGAGAGCAATCGTCCGACGTTTGTTATTTTTCGGAATTTTTTTTTTCAGTGGGCGTCCAGGTGCAGCGGGTGGTAAACGTCGAAGCCCTGTTGGACAGGGAAAGCCCGGAGCCTTGTTGTCTGTGGTGCCGTAGATGCGCTGGGAATGGGCGGTGAGGAGCAGCAAGAGCTTGACTGGCTGGCACTTTCGGTGTGGGAGCAATCGTCAGACGTTCGTTATATTTCGGGGTTTTTTTTCAGTGGGCCGCCAGGTGGAGCTGGTGGTAAAGGTATAAGCCCTGTTCATCAGGGAAAGCCCGGAGCCCCGATGTCTGTGGTGCTGTAGATGCACTGCCAATGGCCGGGGAGGAGCAACAAGAGAATGACATGCTGGCACTTTCGGTGTGGGAGCAATTGTCCGACGTTTGTTATTTTTCGGGGTTTTTTCAGTGGGTGCCCAGGTGCAGCTGGTGGTAATCATTGAAGCCCTGTTCGTCAGGGAAAGCCCGGAGCCCCGTTGTCTGTGGTGCTGTAGATGCGCTGGGAATGGGCGGTGATGAGCAGCAAGAGCTTGACTGGCTGGCACTTTCGGTGTGGGAGCAATCGTCAGAAGTTCGTTATATTTCGGGGTTTTTTCTCAGTGTGCGTCCAGGTGCAGCTGGTGGTAAATGTCGAAGCCCTGTTGGTCAGGGAAAGCCCGGAGCCCCGATGTCTGTGGTGCTGTAGATGCTCTGGGAATGGCTTGTGAGGATCAGTTAGAGCTTGACCGGCCGGCACTTTTGGTGTGGGAGTAATCGTCCGATGTTCGTGATTTTTCGGGTTTTTTTTTCAGTGGGCGCCCAGGTGCAGATGGTGGTATAACGTCGAAGCCCTGCTGGTCAGGGAAAGCCCGGAGACCGGATGTCTGTGGTGGTGTAGATGCACTGCCAAAGTCCGGTGAGTAGCAGCAAGAGCTTGACTGGCTGGCACTTTCGGTGTGGGAGCAATCGTCCGATGTTCGTGATTTTTCGGGGTTTTTTTCAGTGGGCGCCCAGGTGCATCTGGTGCTAATTGTCTAAGCCGTGTTCGTCAGGGAAAGCCCGGAGCCCCGATGTCTGTGGTGCAGTAGATGCGCTGGGATTGGGCGGTGAGGAGCAGCAAGAGCTTGACTGGCTGGCACTTGTGTTGTGGGAGCAATCGTGTGACGTTTGTGTTGTTGTGGGTTTTATTTTCAGTGGGCGCCAATGTTCAGCTGGTGGTAAACGTCGAAGTGCTGTTAGTCAGGGAAAGCCCGGAGCCCCGATGTCTGTGGTGCTGTAGATGCGCTGGGAATGGCCGGTGAGGAGCAGCAAGAGCTTGACTGGCTGGCACTTTCGGTGTGGGAGCAATCGTCCGATGTTTGTCATTTTTTGGGGTTTATTTCAGTGGGCGCCCAGGTGCAGCTGGTGGTATATGTCGAAGCCCTGTTGGTGAGGGAAAACCCAGAGCCTCGATGTCTGTGGTGCTGTAGATGCGCTACCAATGGCCCATGAGGAGCAGCAAGAGCTTGACTGCCTGGAACTTTAGTTGTGGGAGCATTCGTCAGATGTTCGTGACTTTTCGGGTTTTTTTTTCAGTGGGCGCCCATGTTCATCTGGTGGTAAACGTCTAAGTCCTGTTAGTCAGGGAAAGCCCGGAGCCCCGATGTCTGTGGTGCTGTAGATGCGCCTCCAATGGCCGGTGAGGAGCAGCAAGAGTTTGACTGGCTGGCACTTTCGGTGTGGGAGCAATCGTCCGATGTTCGTGATTTTTCGGGTTTTTTTTCAGTGGGCGCTCAGGTGCATCTGATGGTAAATGTTAAAGCCCTGCTTGTCATGGAAAGCCCGGACCCCCGATGACTGTGGTGCTGTAGATGCGCTGCCAATGGCCCGTGAGGAGCAGCAAGAGCTTAACAGGCTGGCACTTTCGGTGTGGGAGCAATCGTCCGTCGTTTCTGATTTTTCGGGTTTTTTTTTCAGTGGGCGCCCAGGTGAAGCTGCTGGTATATGTCGAAGCCTTGTTCGTCAGGGAAAGCCCGGAGCCCCGATGTCTGTGGTGCGGTAGATGCGCTTCCAATGGCCCGTGAGGAGCAGCGAGAGCTTGCCTGGCTGGCACTTTGGGTGTGGGAGCAATTGTCCGACGCTTGTGATTTTTGGGGATTATTTTTCAGTGGGCACCCAGGTGCAACTGGTGGTAGATGTCAAAGCCCTGTTCGTGAGGGAAAGCACGGAGGACCGATGTCTGTGGTGCTGTAGATGCGCTGCCAATGGCCCATGTGGAGCAGCAAGAGCTTGTGTTGCTGGCACTTTCTGTGTGGGAGCAATCGGCGATGTTCATAATTTTTCGGGTATTTTTGTCAGGGAGCACCCAGGTGCAGCTGGTGGTAAATGTCGAAGCCCTGTTCGTCAGAGAAAGCCCGGAGCCCCGATGTCTGTGGTGCTGTAGATGCGCTGCCAATGGCCGGTGAGGAGCAGAAAGAGCTTGACTGGCTGGCACCTTTGGTGTGGGAGTAATCGTCCGATGTTCGTGATTTTTTGGGATTTTTTTCAGTGGGTGCCCAGGTGCAGCTGGTGCTAAACGTCGAAGCCGTGTTGGTCAGTTAAAGCCCGGAGCCCGATGTCTGTGGTGCTGTAGATGCGCTGCCAATGGCCGGCGAGGAGCAGGAAGAGCTTGACTGGCTGGCACTTTTGGTGTGGGAGCAATCGTCCGACCTTATTGATTTTTTCGGGTTTTTTTTCAGTGGGCGCCGAGGTGCAGCTGGTGGTAAACATCGAAGCCCTGTTGGTCAGGGAAAGCCCTGAGCCCCGATGTCTGTGGTGCTGTAGATGCGCTGCCAATGGCCGGTGAGGGGCATCAAGAGCTTGACAGGCTGGCACTTAACGTGTGGGAGCAATAGTCCGACGTTTGTGATATTTCAGGTTTTTTTTTCAGTGGGCGCCCAGGTGCAGCGGGTGGTAAATGTCGAAGCCCTGTTGGTCAGGGAAAGCCCGGAGCCCCGATGTCTGTGGTGCTGTAGATGCGCTGCCAATGGCCTATGAGGAGCAGCAAGAGCTTGTGTTGCTGGCACTTTCGGTGTGGGAGCAATCGTCCGATGTTCGTGATTTTTGGGGATTTTTATCAGTGGGCGCCCAAGTACAGCAGCTGGTAAACGTCGAAGCCCTGTTGGTCAGGTAAAGCCCAGAGCCCCGATATCTGTGGTGCTGTAGATGCGCTGCTAATGTCCCGTGAGGAGCAGTAAGAGCTTGACTGGCTGGCAATTTAGGTGTGGGAGCAATCATCCAACGTTCGTGATTTTTCGCGAATTTATTTCAGTGGGCGCCCAGGTGCAGCTGGTGGTAAACATCGACGCCCTGTTGGTCAGGGAAAGCCCGTAGCCCCGATGTCTGTGGTGCTGTAACTGCGCTGCCAATGGCCCGTGAGGAGCAGCAAGAGCTTGACTGGCTGGCACTTTTGGTGTGGGAGCAATCGTCCGACCTTCTTGATTTTTTGGGGGTAATTTTTCAGTGGGCGCCCAGGTGCAGCTGGTGGTAAATGTCGAAGCTCTGTTCGTCAGGGAAAGTCCGGAGCCCCGATGTCTGTGGTGCTGTAGATGCACTGCCAATGGCCGCTGAGGAGCAGCAAGAGCTTGACTGGCTGGCACTTTCGGTTTGGGAGCAATCGTCCGATGTTCGTGATTTTTCAAGTATTTTTTCCAGTGGGCGCTCAGGTGCAGCTGCTGGTAAATGTTAAAGCCCTGCTTGTCAGGGAAAGCCCGAAGCCCCGAAGTCTGTGGTGCTGTAGGTGTGGTCCCAATGGCCCGTGAGGAGCAGCAAGAGCTTGACTGGCTGGCACTTTCGGTGTGGGAGCAATTGTCTGACATTTGTGATTTTTGGGGATTATTTTTCAGTGGGCACCCAGGTGGAACTGGGGGTAAATGTCAATGCCGTGTTCGTGAGGGAAAGCCCAGAGCCCCTATGTCTGTGGTGCTGTAGCTGCGCTGGGAATGTGCGGTGAGGAGAAGCAAGAGCTTGTGTTGCTGGTACTTTCGGTGTGGGAGCAATGAACCGACATTCGTGATTTTCCGCGGTTTTTTTTCAGTGGGCGCCCATGTGGAGCTGGTGTTAAAAGTCGAAGCCCTGTTCTTCAGGGACAGCCCGGAGGCCCGATGTCTGTGGTGCTGTAGATGCGCTGCCAATGGCTGGTGAGGAGCAGCAAGAGCTTGACTGGCTGGCACTTTTTGTGTGGGAGCAATCGTCCGACGTTCGTGATTTTTTGGGGATTTTTTCGACTGGGCGCCGAATGCAGCTGGTGGTATATGTCGAAGCCCTGTTCGTCAGGGAAAGCCCGGAGCCCCGATGTCTGTGGTGCTGTAGATGTGCTGGGAATGGCCAGTGAGGAGCAGCAAGAGCTTGTGTTGCTGGCACTTTCGGTGTGGGAGCAATCGTCCGACGTTAGTGATTTTTCGGGGGTTTTTTTTCAGTGGGCGCCCAGGTGCAGCTGGTGGTAAATGTTAAAGCCCTGTTGGTCAGGGAAAGCCCGGAGCCCCGATGTCTGTGGTGCTGTAGATGCGCTGGGAATGGCCGGTGTGGAGCAGCAAGAGCTTGTGTTGCTGGCACTTTCGGTGTGGGAGCAATTGTCCGATGTTCGTGATTTTTCAGGGTTTTTTTTCAGTGGGTGCCCAGGTGCAGCTGGTGGTATATGTCGAAGCCCTGTTGGTCAGGGAAAGCCCAGAGCCCCGATGTCTGTGGTGCTGTAGATGCGCTGGGAATGGCCGGTGAGGGGCAGCAACAGCTTGTGTTGCTGGCACTTTCAGTGTGGGAGCAATCGTCCGATATTCGTGACTTTTCGGGGTTTTTTTTCAGTGGGCGCCCAGGTGCAACTGGTGGTATATGTCGAAGCCCAGTTGGTCAGGTGAAGCCTGGAGCCCCGATGTCTGTGGTGCTGTAGATGTGCTGGGAATGGGCGGTGAGGAGCAGCAATAGCTTGACAGGCTGGAATTTAAGATGTGGGAGCAATCGTCCGATTTTCTTGATTTTTTGGTATTTTTTTCAGTGGGCGCCCAGGTGCAGATGGTGGTAAATGTCGAAGCCCTGTTGGTCAGGGAAAGCCTGGAGCCCCGATGTCTGTGGTGCTGAAGATGCGCTGCCAATGGCTGGTGAGGAGCAGCAAGAGCTTGACTGGCTGGCACTTTTGGTGTGGGAGCAATCGTCCGATGTTTGTCATTTTTAGGGGTTTTTTCCCTCGGCGCCCAGGTGTAGCTGGTGGTAAATGTCGAAGCCCTGTTGGTCAGGGAAAGCCCGTAGCCCCGATGTCTGTGGTGCTCTAGATGCGCTGCCAATGGCCGGTGAGGATCAGCAGGAGCTTGACAGGCTGGCATTTAAGGTGTGGGAGCAATCGTCCGACGTTTGTGTTTTTTTGGGTTTTATTTTCAGTGGGCGCCCATGTTCAGCTGGTGGTAAATGTCGAAGTCCTGTTAGTCAGGTCAAGCCCGGAGCCCCGATGTCTGTGGTGCTGTAGATGCGCTGGGAATGGGCGGTGAGGAGCAGCAAGAGCTTGACTGGCTGGCACTTTCGGTGTTGGAGCAATCGTTAGATGTTCGTGATTTTTCGGGGGTTTTTTCCAGTGGGCGCCCAGGTGCAGCTGGTGGTAAATGTCGAAGCCCAGTTTGTCAGGGAAAGTCCAGAGCCCCGATGTCTGTGGTGCTGTAGATGCACTGGGAATGGGTAATGAGGAGCAGCAAGAGATTGTGTTGGTGGCTCTTTCGGTGTGGGAGCAATCGTCCGATGTTCGTGATTTTTCGGGGTTTTTTTCAGTGGGCGCCCAGGTGTAGCAGGTGGTAAACGTCGAAGTCCTGTTCCTAAGGGAAAGCCCAGAGCCCCGATTTCTGTTGTGCTGTAGTTCCGCCTGCAATGGCCAGTGAGGAGCAGCAAGAGCTTGACTGGCTGGCACTTAAGCTGTGGGAGCAATCGTCCGATGTTCGTGATTTTTCGAGGTTTTTTTCCAGTGTCCGCCCAGGTGCAGCTGGTGGTAAATGTCGAAGCCCTTGTCGTGAGGGAAAGCCCGGAGCCCCGATGTCTGTGGTGCTGTAGATGCACCTCCGATGGCCTATGACGAGCAGCAAGAGCTTGACTGGCTGGCATTTTTGGTGTGGGAGCAGTCGTCCGATGTCCGTGATTTTTCGGGGTTTTATTTCAGTTGGCGCCCAAATGCAGCTGGTGTTCATATGTCGAAGCCCTGTTGGTCAAGGAAAGCCCGGAGCCCCGATGTCTGTGGTGCTGTAGATGCACTGGGAATGGGCGGTGATGAGCAGGAAGAGCTTGTGTTGCTGGCACTTTCGGTGTGGGAGCACTCGTCCGACATTCGTGATTTCTGAGGATTTTTTTCATTGGGCGCCCAGGTGCAGCGGGTGGTAAACGTCGAAGCCCTGCTGGTCAGGGAAAGCCCGGAGCACCGATGTCTGTGGTGCTGTAGATACGCTGGGAATGGCTGGTGTTGAGCAGCAAGAGCTTGTGTTGCTGGCACTTTCGGTGTGGGAGCAATTGTCCGATGTTCGTGATTTTTTGGGATTTTTTTTCCGTGGGCGCCCAAGTGCAGCTGGTTGTAAACGTCGAAGCCCTGTTGGTCAGGGAAAGCTCGGAGCCCCGTTGTCTGTGGTGCTGTAGATGCGCTGCCAATGGCCCATGAGGAGTATCAAGAGCTTGACCGCATGACAATTAAGGTGTGGGAGAAATCGTCCGACGTTTGTTATTTTTGGGGATTTTTTTTCAGTGGGCGCCGAGGTGCAGCTGGTGGTAAACGTCGAAGCCCTGTTGGTCAGGGAAAGCCTGGATCCCGGTGTCTGTGGTGCTGTAGATGCTCTGCCAATGGCCACTGAGGAGCAGCAAGAGCTTGACAGGCTGGCACTTCTGGTGTGGGAGCAATCGTCCGACATTTGTGATTTTTCGGGGTTTTATTTCAGTGGGCGCCCAAGTGCAGCTGGTGGCAAACGTCGAAGCCCTGTTCGTCAGGGAAAGCCCGGAGCCCCGATGTCTGTGGTGCTGTAGATGCGGTGGGAACTGCCGGTGAGGAGCAGCAAGAGGTTGACAGGCTGGCACTTAAGGTGTGCGAGCAATCGTCCGATGTTTGTGATTTATTGGGGGTTTTTTTCAGTGGGCGCCCATGTTGAGCTGGTGGTAAACGTCTAAGTCCTGTTAGTCAGGGAAAGCCCAGAGCCCCGATGTCTGTGGTGCTGTAGATGCGCTGCCAGTGGCTGGGGAGGAGCACCAAGAGCTTGACAGGCTGGCGCTTTCGGTGTGGGAGCAATCGTCTGACGTTTGTGTTTTATTGGGTATTTTTTTCCGTGGGCGCCCAAGTGCAGCTGGTGGTAAACGTCTAAGTCCTGTCAGTCAGGGAAAGCCCGGAGCACCGATGCCTGTGGTGGTGTAGATGCGCTGGGAATGGGCGGTGAGGAGCAGCAAGAGCTTGACTGGCTGGCACTTAAGGTGTGCGAGCAATCGTCCGATGTTTGTGATTTTTCGCGGTTTTGTTCAGTGGGCGCCCAGGTGCAGCTTGTGGTAAATGTCGAAGCCCTGTTGGTCAGGGAAAGCCCGGAGCCCTGATGTCTGTCGTGCTGTAGATGCGCTGGGAATGGCCGGTGAGGAGCAGCAAGAGCTTGAGTTGCTGGCACTTTCGGTGTGGGAGCAATTGTCCGACGTTCGTGATTTTTTTGGGGTTTTTTTCCAGTGGGCGCCCAGGTGCAGCTGGTGGTAAATGTCGAAGCCCTGTTCGTCAGGGAAAGCTGAGAGCCCCGATGTCTGTGGTGCTGTAGATGCGCTACCTATGGCCCATGAGGAGCAGCAAGAGCTTGACTGGCTGGCACTTTCGGTGTGGAGCAGTCATCCGACGATCGTGATTTCTGGGGATTTTTTTTTCAGT
Organism: Chlamydotis macqueenii; assembly: GCF_036417535.1. Lineage (NCBI taxonomy): Eukaryota > Metazoa > Chordata > Aves > Otidiformes > Otididae > Chlamydotis > Chlamydotis macqueenii. The sequence continues at coordinate 180,910 of NW_028239063.1, forward strand.
GGGCGCCCAGGTGCAGCGGGTGGTAATCGTCGAAGCCCTGTTGGTCAGGGAAAGCCTGGAGCACCGATGTCTGTGGTGCTGTAGATGCGCTGCCAATGGCCGGGGAGGAGCAGCAAGAGCTTGTGTTGCTGGCACTTTCGGTGTGGGAGCAATCGTCCGATATTCGTGAATTTTCGGGGTTTTTTTTCAGTGTGCGCCCAGGTGCAACTGGTGGTATATGTCGAAGCCCAGTTGGTCAGGTGAAGCCTGGAGCCCCGATGTCTGTGGTGCTGTAGATGTGCTGGGAATGGGCGGTGAGGAGCAGCAATAGCTTGACAGGCTGGAATTTAAGGTGTGGGAGAAATCGTCCGATTTTCGTGATTTTTCAGGGTTTTTTTCAGTGGGCGCCCAGGTTCAGCTGGTGGTAAACGTCGAAGCCCTGTTGGTCAGGGAAAGCCCAGAGCCCCGATGGCTGTGATGCTGTAGATGCGCTGCCAGTGGCTGGGGAGGAGCAGCAAGAGTTTGACAGGCTGGCACTTTCGGTGTGGGAGCAATCGTCCGACGTTTGTGTTTTTTTGGGTTTTATTTTCAGTGGGCGCCCAGGTTCAGCGAGTGGTAAAGGTCGAAGCCCTGTTCATCAGGGAAAGCCCGGAGACCCGATGTCTGTGGTGCTATAGATGCGCGGCCAATGGCCGGGGAGGAGCAGCAAGAGATTGACATGCCGGCACTTTCTGTGTGGGAGCAATCGTCCGACGTTCGTGATTTTTGGGGATTTTACTTTTACTGGGCACCAATGTGGAGCTGGTGTTAAACGTCGAAGCCCTGTTCTTCAGGGACAGCCCGGAGCCCCGATGTCTGTGGTGCTGTAGATGCGCTGCCAATGGCCCGTGAGGAGCAGCAAGACCTTGACTGGCTGGTACTTTCGGTGTCGGAGTGTCCTGCTTCCGGCCAGGATAGAGTTAATATTTACCTGAGCTGGGTGGAGAACTGAAGCTGGTAGCCCCTATGGCTAGGATAGTTAACTAATTAGCTAACAGCTGGTGTTAATTTACCCAAATTAGGCAAAGGGCTATTCCATCCCCTCTGATATCGTGCTCAGTATATAAGTGAGGAGGCTGCTGAAGGGAGGCCCCCTGCTACTTGGAAGAGACTGGATGTGGAGATCTGTTGTGAGCTATTGTACTGTATTTGTGTTCCATCACTGTCTTGTTTTCTTCTGTCATTACTGTTAAATTTACTTTTTGTTCAATCTCAACCTGCGTGTTTGATTTTTTTCTGGTTTTCTTTTCTTTATCAAATCTCCTCCTACTGTTCTCTCGGAGAGTGGGGGGAGTGAGAGAGAGACTGCGTAGTCTGGTCCCCGTTGGGGCTGAACTACGACGGGGAGCAGTAGTCCAACGTTCGTGATTTTTGGGGATTTGTTTTCAGTGGGCACCCAGGTGCAGCTGCTGGTAAACATCGAAGCCCTATGGGTCAGGGAAAGCCAGAGCCCCGATGTCTGTGGTGCTGTAGCTGCGCTGCCAATGGCGGTGAGGAGCAGCAAGAGCTTGACTGGCTGGCACTTTAGGTGTGGGAGCAATCATCTAACGTTTGTGATTTTTCGCGATTATATTTAAGTGGGCACCCAGGGCAGCTGGTGGTAAACATCGACGCCCTGTTCGTCAGGGAAAGCCCGGAGCCCCGATGTCTGTGGTGCTGTAGATACGCTGCCAATGGCTGGTGAGGAGCAGCAAGAGCTTGACTGGCTGGCACTTTCGGTGTTGGAGCAATCGTCCGACCTTCTTGATTTTTTGGGGTTTTTTTTCAGTGGGTGCGCAGGTGCAGCGTGTGGTAAACGTCGAAGCCCTGTTGGTCAGGGAAAGCCTGGAGCCCCGTTGTCTGTCGTGCTGTAGATGCGCTGGGAATGTCCGGTGAGGGGCATCAAGAGCTTGACTGGCTGGCACTTTCGGTGTGGGAGCAATCGTCCGACGTTCGTGATTTTTCGGGGTTTTTTTTCAGTGGGCTCCCAGGTTCAGCTGGTGGTAAACGTCGAAGCCCTGTTGGTCAGGGAAAGCCCGGAGCCCCGATGTCTGTGGTGATGTAGATGCACTGCCAATGGCCCGTGAGGAGCAGCAAGAGCTTGACTGACGGGGACTTTCAGTGTGGGAGCAATCGTCCGATGTTTGTGATTTTTCGGCGTTTATTTTTCAGTGGGCGCCCAAGTGCAGCTGGTGGTATATGTCGAAGCCCTGTTGGTCAGGGAAAGCCCAGAGCCCCGATGTCTGTGGTGCTGTAGATGTGCTGGGAATGGCCGGTGAGGAGCAGCAAGAACTTGACAGGCTGGCACTTGAGTTGTGGGAGCAATCGTCCGACCTTCTTGATTTTTGGGGTTTTTTTTCAGTGGGTGCCCAGGTGCAGCGGGTGGTAAACGTCGAAGCCCTGTTGGTCAGGGAAAGCCCAGAGCCCCGATGTCTGTGGTGCTGTAGATGCGCCTCCAATTGCTGGTGAGGAGCAGCAAGAGCTTGACTGGCTGGAACTTTCGGTGTGGGAGCAATCGCCGATGATCGTGATTTTTCGGGGTTTTATTTCAGTTGGCGCCCAGGTGCAGCTGTTGTTCATATGTCGAAGCCCTGTTGGTCAGGGAAAGCCTAGAGCCCCGATGTCTGTGGTGCTGTAGATGCGCTGGGAATGGGCGGTGAGGAGCAGCAAGAGCTTGAGTTGGTGGCACTTTCGGTGTGGGAGCAATCGTCCGACGTTTGTGATTTTGGGGATTATTTTTCAGTGGGCACCCAGGTGCAACTGGTGGTAAATGTCAAAGCCCTGTTTGTGAGGGAAAGCCCGGAGTCCTGATGTCTGTGGTGCTGTAGATGCGCTGGCAATGGCCCGTGAGGAGCAGCAACAGCTTGACAGGCTTGCACATTCGGTGTGGGAGCAATCGTCCGACGTTCGTGATTTTTGGGGATTATTTTTCAGGGAGCACCCAGGTGCAGCTGGTGGTAAATGTCGAAGCCCTGTTGGTCAGGGAAAGCCCGGAGCCCCGATGTCTGTGGTGCTGTAGATGTGCTGCCAATGGGCGGTGAGGAGCAGCAAGACCTTGAGTTGGTGGCACTTTCGGTGTGGGAGCAATCGTCAGACGTTCGTTATTTTTCGGATTTTTTTTCAGTGGGCGCCCAGGTGCAGCGGGTGGTAAGCAACGAAGTTCTGTTGGTCAGGGAAAGCCCGGAGCCCCGATGTCTGTGGTGCTGTAGATGCGCTGCCAATGGCCCATGAGGATCAGCAAGAGCTTGTGTTGCTGGCAATTTCGGTGTGGGAGCAATCGTCCGACGTTTGATATTTTTTGGGATTTTTTTTCAGTGGGTGCCCAGGTGCAGCTGGTGGTAAATGTCGAAGCCCTGTTCATCAGGGAAAGCCCGGAGCCCCGATGTCTGTGGTGCTGTAGATGCGCATCCAATGGCCGGTGAGGAGCAGGAAGAGCTTGAATGGCTGGCACTTTCGGTGTGGGAGCAATCGTCCGATGTTTGTGATTTTTTGAGATTTTTTTCAGTGGACACCCAGGTGCAGCGGGTGGTAAATGTCGAAGCCCTTTTGGTCAGGGGAAGCCTGGAGCCCCGATGTCTGTGGTGCTGTAGATGCGCTGCCAATGGGCGGTGAGGAGCAGCAAGAGCTTGCGTTGCTGGCACTTTCGGTGTGGGAGCAATTGTCCAACGTTCGTGATTTTTCGTGGTTTTTTTTCAGTGGGCGCCTAGGTGCAGCGGGTGGTAAACGTCGAAGCCCTGTTTTTCAGGGAAATCACAGAGCCCCGATGTCTGTGGTGCTGTAGATCCGCCTCCAATTGCTGGTGAGGAGCAGCAAGAGCTTGACTGGCTGGCACTTTCGGTGTGGGAGCAATAGCCCGATCTTCGTGATTTTTCGGGGTTTTTTTCAGTTGGCGCCCACGTGCAGCTGGTGGTAAACGTCGAAGCCATCTTGGTCAGGAAAAGCCCAGAGCCCCGATGTCTGTGGTGCTGTAGATGCGCTGTGCATGGGCGGTGGGGAGCAGAAAGAGCTTGACTGGCTGGCACTTTCGGTGTGGGAGCAATCGTCCGATGTTCGTGATTTTGGGGGTTTTTTTTTTCAGTGGGCACCCAGGTGCAACTGGTTGTAAACGTCGAAGCCCTCTTGGTCAGGAAAAGCCCAGAGCCCCGATGTCTGTGGTGCTGTAGATGCGCTGCCAATGGCCCGTGAGGAGCAGCGAAAGCTTGACAGGCTTGCACTTTCGGTGTGGGAGCAATTGTCCGACGTTCGTGATTTTGGGGATTATTTTTCAGTGGGCACCCAGGTGCAACTGGTGGTAAATGTCAAAGCCCTGTTCGTGAGGGAAAGCCCGGAGCCCCGATGTCTGTGGTGCTGTAGATGTGCTGCCAATGGCTGGGGAGGAGCAGCAAGAGCTTGACTGGCTGCCACTTTCGGTGTGGGAGCAATCGTCTGATGTTCGTGATTTTTCGGGGTTTTTTTCAGTGTGCGCCCAGGTTCAGCTGGTGGTAATTGTCGAAGCCCTGTTCGTCAGGGAAAACCCGAAGCTCCGATATCTGTGGTGCTGTAGATGCGCTGGGAATGGGCAGTGAGGAGCAGCAAGAGCTTGACTGGCTGGCACTTTCTGTGTGGGAGCAATCGTCCGACGTTTGTGTTTTTTTGGGGTTTTTTTTTAGTGGGCACCAATGTTCAGCTGGTGGTAAACGTCGAAGTGCTGTTAGTCAGGGAAAGCCCGGAGCCCCGATGTCTGTGGTGCTGTAGATGCGCTGGGAATGGGCGGTGATGAGCAGCAAGAGCTTGACTTGCTGGCATTTTCGGTGTGGGAGCAATCGTCCGACTTTTGTGATTTTTCGGGGTTTTTTTTCAGTGGGCGCCCAGGTGCAGCTGGTGGTAAACGTCGAAGCCCTGTTAGTCAGGGAAAACCCGAAGCTCCGATATCTGTGGTGCTGTAGATGCGCTGGGAATGGGCAGTGAGGAGCAGCAAGAGCTTGACTGGCTGGCACTTTCTGTGTGGGAGCAATCGTCCGACGTTTGTGTTTTTTTGGGGTTTTTTTTTAGTGGGCACCAATGTTCAGCTGGTGGTAAACGTCGAAGTGCTGTTAGTCAGGGAAAGCCCGGAGCCCCGATGTCTGTGGTGCTGTAGATGCGCTGGGAATGGGCGGTGATGAGCAGCAAGAGCTTGACTTGCTGGCATTTTCGGTGTGGGAGCAATCGTCCGACGTTTGTGATTTTTCGGGGTTTTTTTTCAGTGGGCGCCCAGGTGCAGCTGGTGGTAAATGTCGAAGCCCTGTTGGTCAGGGAAAGCCCGGAGCCCCGATGTCTGTGGTGCTGTAGATGCGCTGCCAATGGCCCATGAGGATCAGCAAGAGCTTGTGTTGCTGGTACTTTCGGTGTGGGAGCAATCGTCCGACATTTGTGATTTTTGGGGATTTTTTTCAGTGGGCGCCCAGGTGCAGCTGGTGGTATATGTCGAAGCCCTGTTGGTCAGGGAAAGCCCGGAGCCCCGATGTCTGTGGTGCTGTAGATGCGCTGGCAATGGGCGGTGAGGAGCAGCAAGACCTTGAGTTGGTGTCACTTTTGGTGTGGGAGCAATTGTCAGACGTTCGTTATTTTTCGGATTTTTTTCAGTGTCACCCAGGTTCAGCGGGTGGAAAACAACGAAGCTCTGTTGGTCAGGGAAAGCCCAGAGCCCCGATGTCTGTGGTGCTGTAGATGCACTGCCAATGGCCCATGAGGATCAGCAACAGCTTGTGTTGCTGGCACTTTCGGTGTGGGAGCAATCGTCCGACGTTCGTGATTTTTCGGGTTTTATTTTCAGGGAGCAGCCAGGTGCAGCTGGTGGTATATGTCGAAGACCTGTTTGTCAGGGAAAGCCCGGAGCCCCGATGTCTGTGGTGCTGTAGATGGGCTGACAATGGCCGGGGACGAGCACCAAGATCTTTACAGGCTGGCAATTTCAGTGTGGGAGCAATCGTCCGATGTTCGTGATTTTTCGGGGTTTTTTTCAGTGGGCGCCCAGGTGCAGCAGGTGGTAAACATCGAAGCCCTGTTCCTAAGGGAAAGCCCAGAGCCCTGATGTCTGTGGTGCTGTAGTTTCGCCTGCAATGGCCGGTGAGGAGCAGCAAGAGCTTTACTGGCTGGCACTTTCAATGAGGGAGAAATCGTCTGATGTTCGTGATTTTTCGGGGTTTATTTTCAGTGGGCGCCCATGTTCAGCTGGTGGTAAATGTCGAAGTCCTGTTGGTCAGGGAAAGCCCGGAGCCCCGATGTCTGTGGTGCTGTAGATGCGCTGGGAATGGACGGTGACGAGCAGCAAGAGCTTGACTAGCTGGCACTTAAGCTGTGGGAGCAATCGTTCGAGGTTCGTGATTTTTCGGGGTATTTTTCAGTGTGCGCACAGGTGCAGCTGGTGGTAAACGTCGAAGCCCTGTTGGTCAGGGAAAGCCCGGAGCCCCGATGTCTGTGGTGCTGTAGATGCACTGGGAATGGCTTGTGAGGATCAGTAAGAGCTTGACTGGCCGGCACTTTTGGTGTGGGAGTAATCGTCCGATGTTCGTGATTTTTCGGGGTTTTTTTCAGTGGGCTCCCAGGTGCAGCTGGTGGTAAATGTCGAAGCCCTGTTGGTCAGGGAAAGCGCGGAGCCCGATGTCTGTGGTGCTGTAGATGCGCTACCAATGGCCGGGTACGAGCAGCAAGAGCTTGACTGGCTGGCACTTTCGGTGTGGGATCAATTGTCCGACGTTTGTGATTTTTTGGGGTTTTTTTTCCAGTGGGCGCCCAGGTGCAGCGGGTGGTAAATGTCGAAGCCCTGTTGGTCAGGGAAAGCCCGGAGCCCGATGTCTGTGGTGCTGTAAATGCACTGGGAATGGGCGGTGAGGAGCAGCAAGAGCTTGACAGGCTGGCACTTTCGGTGTGGGAATAATCGTCCGACGTTCGTTATTTTCTGGGGATTTTTTTCAGTGGGCGCTGAGGTGCAGCGGCTGGTAAATGTCGAAGCCCTGTTGGTCAGGGAAAGCCCAGAGCCCCTATGTCTGCGGTGCTGTAGATGCGCTGCCAATGGCCCGTGAGGAGCAGCAAGAGTTTGACTGGCTGGTACTTTCGGTGTCGGAGTGTCCTGGTTCTGGCTAGGATAGAGTTAATATTTACCAGAGCTGGGTGGAGAACTGAAGCTGGTAGCCCCTATGGCTGGGATAGTTAACTTATTAGCTAACAGCTGGTGTTAATTTACCCAAATTAGCCAAAGGGCTATTCCATGCCCTCTGATATCGTGCTCAGTATATAAGTGAGGAGGGTGCTGAAGGGAGGACCCCTGCTACTTGGAAGAGACTGGATGTGGAGATCTGTTGTGAGTATTGTACTGTATTTGTGTTCCATCACTGTCTTGTTTTCTTCTGTCATTACTGTTCAATTTACTTTTTGTGCAATCTCAACCTGCATGTTTGATTTTTTTCTGGTTTTCTTTTCTTTATCAAATCTCCTCCTATTCTCTCGGAGAGTGGGGGGACTGAGAGAGAGACTGCGTAGTCTGGTCCCCGTTGGGGCTGAACTACGACGGGGAGCAGTCGTCCAACGTTCGTGATTTTTGGGGATTTGTTTTCAGTGGGCACCCAGGTGCAGCTGCTGGTAAACATCGAAGCCCTATGGGTCAGGGAAAGCCCAGAGCCCCGATGTCTGTGGTGCTGTAGATGCGCTGGGAATGGCTGGTGAGGAGCAGCTAGAGCTTGACAGGCTGGCACTTTCGGAGTGGGAGCAATCGTCCGATGTTCCTCATTTTGGGGGAATTTTTTTTCAGTGGGCGCCCAGGTGCAGCTGGTGGTAAATGTCGAAGCCCTGTTGATCAGGGAAAGCCAGAGCCCCGATGTTTGTGGTGCTGTAGATGCGCTGCCAATGGCCGGTGAGGAGCAGCAAGAGCTTGACTGGCTGGCACTTTCGGAGTGGGAGCAATCGTCAGATGTTCGTGATTTTTCGGGTTTTTTTTTCAGTGGGCGCCCATGTTAAGCTCGTGCTAAACGTCGAAGCCCTGTTGGTCAGGGAAAGCCCAGAGCCCCGATGTCTGTGGTGCTGTAGATGCGCTGGGAATGGGCGGTGAGGAGCAGCAAGAGCTTGACTGGCTGGCACTTTCGGTGTGGGAGCAATCGTCCGACGTTTGTGATTTTTCGGGGTTTTTCTCAGTGTGCGCCCAGGTTCAACTGGTGGTATATGTCGAAGCCCTGTTGGTCAGGGATAGCCCGGAGCCCTGATGTCTGTGCTGCTGTAGATGCGCTGGGAATGGGCGGTGAGGAGTAGCAAGAGCTTGAGTTGCTGGCACTTTCGGTGTGGGAGCAATCGTCCGACGTTTGTGATTTCTGGGGATTTTTTTTCAGGCGCGTCCAGGTGGAGCTGGTGGTAAATGTCGAAGCCCTGTTCGTCAGGGAATGTCTGGAGCCCCGATGTCTGTGGTGCTGTAGATGCGCTGCCAATGGCCGGTGGGGAGCAGCAAGAGCTTGACTGGCTCGCACTTTTGGTGTGGCTGTGTCCTGGTTCTGGCCAGGATAGAGTTAATATTTACCTGAGCTGGGTGGAGAACTGAAGCTGGTAGCCCCTATGGCTGGGATAGTTAAGTAATTAGCTAACAGCTGGAATTAATTTACCCAAATTAGGCAAAGGGCTATTCCATCCCATCTGACATCATGCTCAGTATATAAGTGAGGAGGGTGCTGAAGGGAGGACCCCTGCTACTTGGAAGAGACTGGATGTGGAGATCTGTTGTGAGCTATTATACTGTATTTGTGTTCCATCACTGTCTTGTTTTCTTCTGTCATTGCTGTTAAATTTACTTTTTGTTCAATCTCAACCCGCGTGTTTGTTTTTTTTTCTGGTTTTCTTTTGTTTGTCCAATCTCCTACTGTTCTCTTGGAGAGTGGGGGGGGAGTGAGAGAGAGACTGCGTAGTCTGGTCCCCGTTGGGGCTGAACTACGACGGGGAGCAATCGTCCGACGTTCGCGATTTTTCGGGGTTTTTTTTAAGTGGGTGCCCAGGTGCAGCTGTTGGTAAATGTCGAAGCTGTGTTGGTCAGGGAAAGCCCAGAGCCCCGCTGTCTGTGGTGCTGTAGATGCACTGTGAATGGGCGGTGAGGAGCAGCAAGAGCTTGACTGGCTGGCTCTTTCGGTGTGGGAGCAATCGTCCGATGTTCCTCATTTTGGGGGAATTTTTTTTCAGTGGGCGCCCTGGTGCAGCGGGTGGTACATGTCGAAGCCCTATTGGTCCGGGAAAGCCCGGAGCCCCGATGTCTGTGGTGCTGTAGATGCGCTGAGAATGGGCGGTGAGGAGCAGCAAGAGCTTGAGTTGCTGGCACTTTCGGTGTGGGAGCAATCGACTGATATTCGTGATTTTTTGGGTTTTTTTTAAATTGGGTGCCCAGGTGCAGCTGGTGGTAATTGCCTAAGCCCTGTTCGTCAGGGAAAGCCCAGAGCCCTGATGTCTCTGGTGCTGTAGATGCGCCTCCAATGGCTGGTGAGGAGCAGCAAGAGTTTGACAGGCTGGCACTTTCGGTGTTGGAGCAATCGTCCGACGTTCGTAATTTTTCCGGGTTTTTTTTTCAGTGGGTGCCCACGTGAAACTGGTGGTAAACGTCGAAGCCCTGTTGGTCAGGGAAAGCCCGGAGCCCCGATGTCTATGGTGCTGTAGATGCGCTGCCAATGGCCGGTGAAGAGCAGCAAGAGCTTGTGTTGCTGGCACTTTCGGTGTGGGAGCAATCGTCCGACGTTTGTGATTTTTGGGGATTTTTTTTCAGTGGGTGCCCAGGTACAGCTGGTGGTAAATGTCAAAGCCCTGTTGGTCAGGGAAAGCCTGGAGCCCCGATGTCTGTGGTGCTGTAGATGCGCTGCCAATGGCCGGTAAGGAGCAGCAAGAGCTTGTGTTGCTGGCACTTTCGGTGTGGGAGCAATCGTCCGATGTTCGTTATTTTTCAGGTTTTTTTTCAGTAGGCGCACAGGTGCAGCTGGTGGTTAACGTCGAAGCCCTGTTGGTCAGGGAAAGCCCGGAGCCCCGATGTCTGTGGTGCTGTAGATGCGCTAGGAATGGCCGGTGACGAGCAACAAGAGCTTGTATTGATGGCACATTTGGTGTGGGAGCAATCATCTGATGTTCGTGATTTCTGGGGATTTTTTTCAGTGGCTGACAATGTGCAGCTGGTGGTAAACGTCGAAGCCCTGTTGGTCATGGAAAGCCCGGAGCCCCGATGTCTGTGGTGCTGTAGATGCGCTGCCAATGGCCGGTGAGGAGCAGCAAGAGCTTGACTGGCTGGTACTTTCGGTGTCGGAGTGTCCTGGTTCTGGCCATGATAGAGTTAATATTTACCTGAGCTGGGTGGAGAACTGAAGCTGGTAGCCTCTATGGCTGGGATAGTTAACTAATTAGCTAACAGCTGGTGTTAATTTACCCGAATTAGCCAAAGGGCTATTCCATCCCTTCTGACATCATGCTCAGTATATAAGTGAGGAGGGTGCTGAAGGGAGGCCCCCTGCTACTTGGAAGAGACTGGTTGGGGAGATCTGTTGTGAGTTATTGTACTGTATTTGTGTTCCATTCCGGTCTTGTTTTCTTCTGTCATTACTGTTAAATTTACTTTTTGTTCAATCTCAACCCGCGTGTTTGGTTTTTTTTCTGATTTTTTTTGTTTCTCAAATCTCATTCTATTTTCTCGGAGAGTGGGGGGAGTGAGAAAGAGACTGCGTAGTCTGGTCCCCGTTGGGGCTGAACTACGACGGGGAGCAATCGTCCAACGTTCGTGATTTTTGGGGATTTGTTTTCAGTGGGTACGCAGGTGCAGCTGCTGGTAAACATCGAAGCCATATGGGTCAGGGAAAGCTCAGAGCCCCGATGTCTGTGGTGCTGTAGATGCGCTGCCAATGGCCCGTGAGGAGCAGCAAGAGCTTGACTGGCTGGTACTTTCATTGTGGGAGCAATCGTCCGATGTTTGTGATTTTTTGGTGTTTTATTTCAGTGGGCGCCCAGGTGCAGCTGGTGGTAAATGTCGAAGCCCTGTTGGTCAGGGAAAGCCCGGAGCCCCGATGTCTGTGGTGCTGTAGATGCGCTGGGAATGTGCGGTAAGGAGCAGCAAGAGCTTGTGTTGCTGGCACTTTCGGTGTGGAAGCAATCATCTGGTGTTCGTGATTTCTGGGAATTTTTTTCAGTGGGCGCCCAGGTGCAGCTGGTGGTATATGTCGAAGCCCTGTTGGTCAGGGAAAGCCCGGAGCCCCGATGTCTGTGGTGCTGTAGATGCGCTGGGAATGGACGGTGAGGAGCAGCAAGAGCTTGACTGGCTGGTACTTTCGGTGTGGGAGCAATCGTCAGACGTCCTTTATTTTTCGGGGTTTTTTTTTCAGGGAGCACCCAGGTGCAGCTGGTGGTAAATGTCGAAGCCCTATTGGTCAGGGAAAGCCCGGAGCCCCGATGTCTGTGGTGTTGTAGATGCGCATCCAATGGCCGGTGAGGAGTAGCAAGAGCTTGTGTTGCTGGCACTTTCGGTGTGGGAGCAATCGTCCGATGTTCGTGATTTTTTGAGATTTTTTTTAATGGACACCCAGGTGCAGCTGGTGGTAAATGTCGAAGCCCTGTTGGTCAGGGAAAGCCCGGAGCGCCGATGTCTGTGGTGCTGTAGATGCGCTGGGAATGGGCGGTGAGGAGCAGCAAGAGCTTGCGTTGCTGGCACTTTCTGTGTGGGAGCAATCGCCCGATGTTCGTGATTTCTCGGGGTTTTTTTTTCAGTGGGCGCCCAGGTGCAGCGGGTGGTAAAAGTCGAAGCCCTGTTAGTCAGGGAAAGCCCGGAGCCCCGATGTCTGTGGTGATGTAGATGTGCCTCCAATTGCTGGTGAGGAGCAGCAAGAGCTTGACTGGCTGGCACTTTCGGTGTGGGAGCAATAGCCCGATGTTCGTGATTTTTCGCGGTTTTATTTCAGTTGGCGCCCAGGTTCAGCTGGTGTTCATATGTCGAAGCCCTTTTCGTGAGGGAAAGCCCAGAGCCCCTATGTCTGTGGTGCTGTACATGCGCTGGGAATGGGCGGTGAGGAGCAGCAAGAGGTTGTGTTGCTGGCACTTTCGGTGTGGGAGCAATTGTCCAACGTTCGTGACTTTTGGGTATTATTTTTCAGTGGGCACCCAGGTGCAACTGGTGGTAAATGTCGAAGCCCTGTTCGTCAGGGAAAGCCCGGAGCCCCGATGTCTGTGGTGCTGTAGATGCGTTGCCAATGGCTGGAGAGGAGCAGCAAGAGCTTGACAGGCTGGCACTTTCGGTGTGGGAGCAATCGCCCGATGTTCGTGATTTCTCGGGGTTTTTTTCAGTGGGCGCCCAGGTGCAGCGGGTGGTATATGTCGAAGCCCTGTTGGTCAGGGAAAGCCCAGAGCCCCGATGTCTGTGGTGCTGTAGATGCGCTGCCAATGGCCGGGGAGGAGCAGCAAGAGCTTGACAGGCTGTCACTTTCGGTGTGGGAGCAATCGTCCGACGTTTGTGCTTTTTCGTGGTTTTTTTTCAGTGGGCGCCCAGGTTCAGCTGGTGGTAAATGTCAAAGCCCTGTTGGTCAGGGAAAGGACATAGCCCCGATGTCTGTGGTGCTGTAGATGTGCTGGGAATGGGCGGTGAGTAGCAACAAGAGCTTGTGTTGCTGGCACATTCGGTGTGGGAGCAATCATCCGACGTTCGTGATTTTTCAGGTTTTTTTCTCAGTGTGCGCCCAGGTGAAGATTGTGGTATATGTCGAAGCCCTGTTCTTCAGGGACAGCCCGGAGGCCCGATGTCTGTGGTGCTGTAGATGCGCAGCCAATGGCTGGTGAGGAGCAGCAAGAGCTTGACTGGCTGGCACTTTCGGTGTGGGAGCAATCGTCCGATGTTAGTGATTTTTCGGGGTTTTTTCAGTGGTCGCCCAGGTTCAGCTGCTAGTAAATGTCGAAGCCCTGCTGGTCAGGGAAAGCCCAGAGCCCCGATGTCTGTGGTGCTGTAGATGCGCTGGGAATGGGCGGTGAGGAGCAGCAACAGCTTGAGTTGCTGGCACTTTCGGTGTGGGAGCAATCGTCCGATGTTTGTGATTTCTGGGGATTTTTTTCAGTGGGTGCCTAGGTGCAGCTGGTGGTAAACGTTGAAGCCCTGTTGGTCAGGGAAAGCCTGGAGCCCCGATGTCTGTGGTGCTTTAGAGGCGCTGCCAATGGCCGCTGAGGAGCAGCAAGAGGTTGAGTTGCTGGCACTTTGGGTGTGGGAGCAATCGTCCGACATTCGTGATTTTTTGGGGTTTTTCTTCAGTTGGCGCCCAGGTGCAGCGGGTGGTAAACATCCAAGCCCTGTTTGTCAGGGAAAGCCTGGAGCCCCAATGTCTGTGGTGCTGTAGATGCACTGGGAATGGCTGCTGAGGATCAGCAAGAGGCTGACTGGCTGGCACTTTCGGTGTGGAAGCAATCGTCCGATGTTCGTGATTTTTCGGGGTATTTTTCAGTGGGCGCCCAGGTGCAGCGGGGGTAAACATCGAAGCCCTGTTCGTCAGGGAAAGTGAAGAGCCCCGATGTCTGTGGTGCTGTAGATGCGCTGCCAATGTCCGGTGAGGAGCAGGAAGAGCTTGACTGGCTGGCACTTTCGGTGTGGGAGCAATCGTCCAACGTTCGTGATTTTTCGGGGATTTTTTTCAGTGGGCGGCACCCAGGTGCAGCAGGTGGTAAATGTCAAAGCCCTGTTGGTCAGGGAAAGCCCGGAGCCCCATTGTCTGTGGTGCTGTAGATGCGCTGAGAATTGGCGGTGATGAGCAGCAAGAGCTTGTGTTGCTGGCACTTTCGGTGTGGGAGCAATCGTCCAATGTTCGTGATTTCTCCGGGGCTTTTTTCAGTGGGCGCCCAGGTGCAGCTGGTGGTAAATGTCGAAGCCCTGTTCGTCAGGGAAAGCCCAGAGCCCCGTTGTCTGTGGTGCTGTAGATGCACTGGGAATGGCTGGTGAGGAGCAGCAAGAGCTTGACTGGCTGGCAGTTTCGGTGTGGGAGCAATCGTCCGATGTTGATGACTTTTCGGGGGTTTTTTTCAGTGGGCGCCCAGGTGCAGGTGGTGGTATATGTCGAAGCCCTGTTGGTCAGGGAAAGCCCAGAGCCCTGATGTCTGTGGTGCTGTAGATGCGCTGGGAACGGGCGGTGAGGAGCAACAAGAGCTTGTGTTGATGGCACTTTTGGTGTGGGAGCAATGGTCCGACGTTCGTGATTTTTCGGGGTTTTTTTACAGTGGGAGCCCAGGTACAGCTGGTGGTAAATATTAAAGCCCTGTTGGTCAGGGAAAGCCCGGAGCCCCGATATCTGTGGTGCTGTAGATGCGCTGCCAGTGGCCAGTGAGGAGCAGCAAGAGCTTAACAGGCTGGCACTTTCGGTGTGGGAGCAATTGTCCGACGTTAGTGATTTTTTGGGTTTTTTTTCACTGGGCGCCCAGGTGCATCTGGTGGTATATGTCGAAGCCATGTTGGTCAGGGAAAGCCCAGAGTCCCGATGTCTGTGGTGCTGTAGATGCGCCTCCAATGGCCGGGGAGGAGCAGCAAGAGCTTGACTGGCTGGCACTTTCGGTGTGGGAGCAATCGTCCGATTTTAGTTATTTTTCGGCGTATTTTTTCAGTCTCACCCAGGTACAGCTGGTGGTAAACGTCGAAGCCCTGTTGGTCAGGAAAAGCCCAGAGCCCCGATGTCTGTGGTTTTGTAGATGCGCTGGGAATGGCCGGTGAGGAGCAGCAAGAGCGTGACTGGCTGGCACTTTCGGTGTGGGAGCAATCGTCCGACGTTCTTGAATTTTCGGGCATTTACTTTCAGAGTGCACCCAGGTGCAACTGGTGGTAAATGTCAAAGCCCTGTTCGTGAGTGAAAGCCCGGAGCCCCAATGTCTGTGGTGCTGTAGATGCACTGCCAATGGCCGGTGAGGAGCAGCAAGAGCTTGACCAGATGGCAATTAATGTGTGGGAGCAATCGTCCGACTTTTGTGTTTTTTGGGGCTTTTTTTTCAGTGGGCACCCAGGTGCAGCTGGTGGTAAACGTCGAAGCCCTGTTGGTCAGGGAAAGCCTGGAGCCCCGATGTCTGTGGTGCTGTAGATGCACTGCCAATGGCCGCTGAGGAGCAGCAAGAGCTTAACTGGCTGGCACTTTGGGTGTGGGAGCAATCGTCCGACGTTAGTGATTTTTCGGGGGTTTTTTTCAGTGGGCGCCCAGGTGCAGCGTGTGGTAAACATCGAAGCCATGTTGGTCAGGGAAAGCCCTGAGCCCCGATGTCTGTGGTGCTGTAGATGCACTGGGAATGGCTGGTGATGAGCAGCAAGAGCTTGACTGGCTGGCACTTTCGGTGTGGGAGCAATCGTGCGAGTTTCGTGATTTTTCGGGGTTTTTTTTCAGTGGGCGCCCATTTGGAACTGTTGGTAAACGTCGAAGCCCTGTTCATCAGGGACAGCCTGGAGACCCGATGTCTGTGGTGCTGTAGATGCTCTGCCAGTGACCGGTGAGGAGCAGCAAGAGCTTGACTGGCTGGTACTTTCGGTGTGGGAGTGTCCTGGTTCTGGCCAGGATAGAGTTAATATTTACCTGAGCTGTGTGGAGAACTGAAGTTGGTAGCACCTATGGCTGGGATAGTTAACTTATTAGCTAACAGCTGGGGTTAATTTACCCAAATTAGCCAAAGGGTATTCCATCCCATCTGACATCATGCTCAGTATTTATAGTAAGGAGGGTGCTGAAGGGAGGACCCCTGCTACTTGGAAGAGACTGGATGTGGACATCTGTTGTGAGCTATTGTACTCTATTTGTGTTTTATCACTGCCTTGTTTTCTTCTGTCATTACTGTTAAATTTATTTGTGTTCAATCTCAACCCACGTGTTTGTTTTTTTTTCTGGTTTTCTTTTGTTTGTCAAATCTCCTCCTATTCTCTCGGAGAGTGGGGGGAGTGAGAGAGAGACTGCGTACTCTGGTCCCCATTGGGGCTGAACTACGACAGGGAGCAATCGTCCGACGTTTGTGATTTTTCGGGGTATTTTTTTCAGTGGGCGCCCAGGTGCAGCTGGTGGTAAATGTCGAAGCCCTGTTGGTCAGGGAAAGCCCGGAGCCCCGATGTGTGTGGTGCTGTAGATGCGCTGCCAATGGCCGGGGACTAGCAGCAAGAGCTTGACTGGCTGGCACTTTCGGTGTGGGAGCAATCGTCCGACGTTCGTGATTTTTCGGGTTTTTTTTTCAGTGGGCACCCAGGTGCAGCTGGTGGTAAATGTCGAAGCCCTGTTGGTCAGGGAAAGCCCGGAGCCCCGATGTGTGTGGTGCTGTAGATGCGCTGCCAATGGCCGGGGACTAGCAGCAAGAGCTTGACTGGCTGGCACTTTCGGTGTGGGAGCAATCGTCCGACGTTCGTGATTTTTCGGGGTTTTTTTTCAGTGGGCACCCAGGTGCAGCTGGTGGTAAATATCGAAGCCCTGTTGGTCAGGGAAAGCCTGGAGCCCCGATGTCTGTGGTGCTGTAGATGCGCTGGGAATGGGCGGTGGGGAGCAGCAAGCGGTTGACTGGCTGGCACTTTCGGTGTGGAAGCAATTATCAGATCTTCGTGATTTTTCTGGGTTTTTTTCAATGGGCACCCAGGTGCAACTGGTGGTAAATATCGAAGCCCTGTTGGTCAGGGAAAGCCCGGAGCCCCGATATCTGTGGTGCTGTAGATGCGCTCCCAGTGGCCTGGTACGAGCAGCAAGAGCTTGACAGGCTGGCACTTTCGGTGTGGGAGCAATCGTCCGACGTTTGTGATGTTTCGGGGTTTTTTTTCAGTGGGCGCCCAGGTGCAGCTGGTGGTATATGTCGAAGCCCTGTTGGTCAGGGAAAGCCCAGAGCCCCGATGTCTGTGCTGCTGTAGATGTGCTGGGAATGGGCGGTGAGGAGCAGCAAGGGCTTGTGTTGATGGCACTTTTGATGTGGGAGCAATCGTCTGATCTTCGTGATTTTTCGGGGTTTTTTTAAGTGTGTGCTCAGGTGCATCGGCTGGTAAACGTCCAAGCCCTGTTCCTCAGGGAAAGCCCTGAGACCCGATGTCTGTGGTGCTGTAGATGCACTGCCAATGGCCCGTGAGGAGCAGCAAGAGCTTAACAGGCTGGCACTTTCGGTGTGGAAGCAATTGTCCGATGTTCGTGATTTTTCAAGGTTTTTTTTCAGTGGGCACCCAGGTGCAGCTGGTGGTATATGTCGAAGCCTTGTTGGTCAGGGAAAGCCCAGAGCCCCGATGTCTGTGGTGCTGTAGGTGCGCTGGGAATGGGCGGTGAGGAGCAACAAGAGCTTGTGTTGATGGCACTTTTGGTGTGGGAGCAATCGTCCGATGTTTGTGATTTCTCGGGATTTTTTTTCAGTGGGCACCCAGGTGCAGCTGGTGGTAAACGTCGAAGCCCTGTTCGTCAAGGAAAGCCCGGAGCCCCGATGTCTGTGGTGCTGTAGATGCGCTGCCAATGTTCAGCAAGGAGCAGCAAGAGCTTGACAGGATGGCACTTGAGTTGTGGGAGCAATCGTCCGATATTCGTGAATTTTCGGGGTTTTTTTTCAGTGAGTGCCCAGGTGCAGCGGGTGGTAAACGTCGAAGCCGTGTTGGACAGGGAAAGCCCGGAGCCCCGATGTCTGTGGTCCTGTAGATGCGCTGCCAATGGCCGGTGAGGAGCAGCAAGAAGTTCACTTGCTGGCACTTTCGGTGTGGGAGCAATCGTCCGATCGTCGTGATTTTTCAAGGTTTTATTTCAATGGGCGCCCCGATGCAGCTGGTGGTATATGTCGAAGCCCTGTTCATCAGGGAAAGCCCAGAGCCCCGATGTCTATAGTGCTGTAGATGCGCTACCAATGGCCGGGGAGGAGCAGCAAGAGTTTGACAGGCTGGCACTTAAGGTGTGGGAGCAATCGTCTGACGTTTGTGGTTTCTGGGGATTTTTTTACAGTGGGCGCCCACGTGCAACTGGTGGTATATGTCGAAGCCCTGTTAGTCAGGGAAAGCCCGGAGCCCTGATATCTGTGGTGCCGTAGATGCGCTGCCAATGGCCGGTGATGAGCAGCAAGAGCTTGACTGGCTGGCACTTTCGGTGTGGGAGCAATCGTCCGACGTTCGTGATTTTTCAGGGTTTTTTTTCAGTGGGCGCCCAGGTGCAGCTGGTGGTATATGTCGAAGCCCTGTTGGTCAGGGAAAGCCCGGAGCCCCGATGTCTGTGGTGCTGTAGATGCGCTGGCAGTGGCCGGGGACGAGCAGCAAGAGCTTGACAGGCTGGCACTTTCGGTGTGGGAGCAATCGTCCGACGTTTGTGATGTTTCGGGGTTTTTTTTAAGTGGGCGCTATGGTGCAACTGGTGGTAATAGTTAAAGCCCTGTTTGTCAGGGAAAGCCTGGAGCCTTGATATCTGTGGTGCTGTAGATGCGCTGCCAATGGCCAGTGAGGAGCAGCAAGAGCTTAACAGGCTGACACTTTCGGTGTGGGAGCAATCGTCTGACGTTTGTGATTTTTCGGGGTTTTTTTTCAGTGGGTGCCCAGGTGCAGCTGGTGGTATTTGTCGAAGCCCTGTTGGTTAAGGAAAGCCCTGAGCCCCGATGTCTGTGGTGCTGTACATGCACTGGGGATGGCCGGTGAGGAGCAGCAAGAGCTTCTGTTGCTGGCACTTTCGGTGTGGGAGCAATCATCCGATATTCGTGATTTTTCGGGGTTTTTTTTCAGTGGGCGCCCAGGTGCAGCTGGTGGTATATGTCGAAGCCCTGTTGGTCAGGGAAAGCCCGGAGCCCCGATGTCTGTGGTGCTGTAGATGCACTGGGAATGGCTGGTGAGGAGCAGCAAGAGCTTGATTGCCTCGCACTTTCGGTGTGGGAGCAATCGTCCGACGTTCGTGATTTTTGGGGGTTTTTTTTTTAGTGGGCGCCCATTTGTTACTGGTGGTAAACATCGAGGCCCTGTTCATCAGGGACAGCCTGGAGCCCTGATGTCTGTGGTGCTGTAGATGCGCTGCCAATGGCCGGGGAGGATCAGCAAGAGCTTGACTGGCTGGTACTTTCGGTGTGGGAGTGTCCTGGTTCTGGCCAGAATAGAGTTAATATTTACCTGAGCTGGGTGGAGAACTGAAGCTGGTAGCCCCTATGGCTGGGATAGTTAAGTAATTAGCTAACAGCTGGGGTTAATTTACCCAAATTAGCCAAAGGGTATTCCATCCCATCTGACTTCATGCTCAGTATATAAGTGAGGAGGGTGCTGAAGGGAGGCCCCCTGCTACTTGGAAGAGACTGGATGTGGACATCTGTTGTGAGCTATTGTACTCTATTTGTGTTTTATCACTGCCTTGTTTTCTTCTGTCATTACTGTTAAATTTATTTTTGTTCAATCTCAGCCCGCGTGTTTGTTTTTTTTTCTGGTTTTCTTTTGTTTGTCAAATCTCCTCCTATTCTCTCGGAGAGTGGGGGGAGTGAGAGAGAGACTGCGTAGTCTGGTCCCCGTTGGGGCTGAACTACGACAGGGAGCAATCGTCCGACGTTTGTGATTTTTCGGGGTTTTTTTCCAGTCACCCAAGTGCAGCTGGTGGTATATGTCGAAGCCCTTTTGGTCAGGGAAAGCCCAGAGCCCCGATGTCTGTGGTGCTGTAGATGCGCTGCCAATGGCCGGGGAGGAGCAGCAAGAGCTTGACAGGCTGTCACTTTCGGTGTGGGAGCAATCGTCCGACGTTTGTGATTTCTGGGGATTTTTTTTCAGTGGGCGCCCAGGTTCAGCGGGTGGTAAACGTCGAAGCCCTGTTGGTCAGGGAAAGCCCGGAGCCCCGATGTCTGTGGTGCTGTAGATGCGCTGCCAATGGCCCATGAGGAGCAGGAAGAGCTTTACAGGCTGGCACTTTCGGTGTGGGAGCAATTGTCCGAAGTTTGTGATTTCTGGGGATTTTTTTCAGTGGGTGCCCAGGTGCAGCGGGTGGTAAACGTCGAAGCCCTGGTCGTCAGTGAAAGCCCAGAGCCCCGATGTCTGTGGTGCTGTAGATGCGCTGCGAATGGCCGGTTAGGAGCAGCAAGTGGTTGACTGGCTGGCACTTTTGGTGTGGGAGCGATCGTCCGATCTTCGTAATTTTTCACGGTTTTTTTTCAGTGGGCGCCCAGGTGCAGCTGGTGGTATATGTCGAAGCCCTGTTAGTCAGGGAAAGCCCAGAGCCCCGATGTCTGTGGTGCTGTAGATGCGCTACCAATTGCCCATGAGGAGCAGCAAGAGTTTGACAGGTTGGCACTTTCAGTGTGGGAGCAATCGTCCGACATTTGTGATTTCTGGGGATTTTTTTTCAGTGGGCGCCCAGGTGCAACTGGTGGTATATGTCAAAGCCCTGTTGGTCACGGAAAGCCCGGAGCCCCGATGTCTGTGGTGCTGTAGATGCGCTGGCAATGGCCCGTGAGGAGCAGCAACAGCTTGACAGGCTTGCACATTGGGTGTGGGAGCAATCGTCCGATGTTCTTGATTTTTCGGGGTTTTTTTTCAGTGGGCGCCCAGGTTCAGCTGGTGGTAAACGTCGAAGCCCTGCTGGTCAGGGAAAGCCCAGAGCCCCGATGTCTGTGGTGCTGTAGATGCGCTGGGAATGGGCGGTGAGGAGCAGCAAGAGCTTGAGTTGCTGGCACTTTCGGTGTGGGAGCAATCGTCCGATGTTTGTGATTTCTGGGGATTTTTTTCAGTGGGTGCCTAGGTGCAGCTGGTGGTAAACGTTGAAGCCCTGTTGGTCAGGGAAAGCCCGGAGCCCCGATGTCTGTGGTGCTTTAGAGGCGCTGCCAATGGCCGCTGAGGAGCAGCAAGAGGTTGAGTTGCTGGCACTTTGGGTGTGGGAGCAATCGTCCGATATTCGTGATTTTTTGGGGTTTTTCTTCAGTTGGCGCCCAGGTGCAGCGGGTGGTAAACATCCAAGCCCTGTTTGTCAGGGAAAGCCTGGAGCCCCGATGTCTGTGGTGCTGTAGATGCACTGGGAATGGCTGCTGAGGATCAGTAAGAGCTTGACTGGCTGGCACTTTCGGTGTGGAAGCAATCGTCCGATGTTCGTGATTTTTCGGGGTTTTTTTCAGTGGGCGCCCAGGTGCAGCGGGGGTAAATGTCGAAGCCCTGTTCGTCAGGGAAAGTGAAGAGCCCCGATGTCTGTGGTGCTGTAGATGCGCTGCCAATGTCCGGTGAGGAGCAGGAAGAGCTTGACTGGCTGGCACTTTCGGTGTGGGAGCAATCGTCCAACGTTCGTGATTTTTCGGGGATTTTTTTCAGTGGGCGGCGCCCAGGTGCAGCAGGTGGTAAATGTCAAAGCCATGTTGGTCAGGGAAAGCCCGGAGCCCCATTGTCTGTGGTGCTGTAGATGCGCTGAGAATTGGCGGTGATGAGCAGCAAGAGCTTGTGTTGCTGGCACTTTCGGTGTGGGAGCAATCGTCCAATGTTCGTGATTTCTCCGGGGCTTTTTTCAGTGGGCGCCCAGGTGCAGCTGGTGGTAAATGTCGAAGCCCTGTTCGTCAGGGAAAGCCCAGAGCCCCGTTGTCTGTGGTGCTGTAGATGCACTGGGAATGGCTGGTGAGGAGCAGCAAGAGCTTGACTGGCTGGCAGTTTCAGTGTGGGAGCAATCGTCCGATGTTGATGACTTTTCGGGGGTTTTTTTCAGTGGGCACACAGGTACAGCTGGTGGTAAATGTCGAAGCCCTGTTGGTTAGGGAAAGCCTGGAGCCCCAATGTCTGTGGTGCTGTAGATGGGCTGGCAATGGGCGGTGAGGAGCAGCAAGAGCTTGAATGGCTGGCACTTTCGGTGTGGGAGCAATCGTCCGACGTTGGTGATTTTTCGGGGGTTTTTTTCAGTGGGCGCCCAGGTGCAGGTTGTGGTATATGTCGAAGCCCTGTTGGTCAGGGAAAGCCCAGAGCCCCGATGTCTGTGGTGCTGTAGATGCGCTGGGAACGGGCGGTGAGGAGCAACAAGAGCTTGTGTTGATGGCACTTTTGGTGTGGGAGCAATCGTCTGATGTTCGTGATATTTCGGGGGTTTTTTTCAGTGTGTGCCCAGGTGCAGCGGGTCGTAAACTTTGAAGCCCTGTTGGTCAGGGAAAGCCCAGAGCCCCGATGTCTGTGGTGCTGTAGATGCGCTGCCAATGGCCGGTGAGGAGCAGCAAGAGGCTGACTGGCTGGCACTTTCGGTGTGGGAGCAATGGTCCGACGTCCGTGATTTTTCGGGGTTTTTTTACAGTGGGAGCCCAGGTGCAGCTGGTGGTAAATATTAAAGCCCTGTTGGTGAGGGAAAGCCCGGAGCCCCGATATCTGTGGTGCTGTAGATGCGCTGCCAGTGGCCAGTGAGGAGCAGCAAGAGCTTAACAGGCTGGCACTTTCGGTGTGGGAGCAATTGTCCGACGTTAGTGATTTTTTGGGTTTTTTTTCACTGGGCGCCCAGGTGCATCTGGTGGTATATGTCGAAGCCATGTTGGTCAGGGAAAGCCCAGAGTCCCGATGTCTGTGGTGCTGTAGATGCGCCTCCAATGGCCGGGGAGGAGCAGCAAGAGCTTGACTGGCTGGCACTTTCGGTGTGGGAGCAATCGTCCGATTTTAGTTATTTTTCGGCGTATTTTTTCAGTCTCACCCAGGTACAGCTGGTGGTAAACGTCGAAGCCCTGTTGGTCAGGAAAAGCCCAGAGCCCCGATGTCTGTGGTTTTGTAGATGCGCTGGGAATGGCCGGTGAGGAGCAGCAAGAGCGTGACTGGCTGGCACTTTCGGTGTGGGAGCAATCGTCCGACGTTTTTGAATTTTCGGGGATTTACTTTCAGAGTGCACCCAGGTGCAACTGGTGGTAAATGTCAAAGCCCTGTTCGTGAGTGAAAGCCCGGAGCCCCAATGTCTGTGGTGCTGTAGATGCACTGCCAATGGCCGGTGAGGAGCAGCAAGAGCTTGCCCAGATGGCAATTAATGTGTGGGAGCAATCGTCCGACGTTTGTGTTTTTTGGGGCTTTTTTTTCAGTGGGCACCCAGGTGCAGCTCGTGGTAAACGTCGAAGCCCTGTTGGTCAGGGAAAGCCTGGAGCCCCGATGTCTGTGGTGCTGTAGATGCACTGCCAATGGCCGCTGAGGACCAGCAAGAGCTTAACTGGCTGGCACTTTGGGTGTGGGAGCAATCGTCCGACGTTCGTGATTTTTCGGGGGTTTTTTTCAGTGGGCGCCAAGGTGCAGCGTGTGGTAAACATCGAAGCCATGTTGGTCAGGGAAAGCCCTGAGCCCCGATGTCTGTGGTGCTGTAGATGCACTGGGAACGGCTGGTGATGAGCAGCAAGAGCTTGACTGGCTGGCACTTTCGGTGTGGGAGCAATCGTGCGACTTTCGTGATTTTTCGGGGTTTTTTTTCAGTGGGCGCCCATTTGGAACTGTTGGTAAACGTCGAAGCCCTGTTCATCAGGGACAGCCTGGAGACCCGATGTCTGTGGTGCTGTAGATGCTCTGCCAGTGACCGGTGAGGAGCAGCAAGAGCTTGACTGGCTGGTACTTTCGGTGTGGAAGTGTCCTGGTTCTGGCCAGGATAGAGTTAATATTTACCTGAGCTGTGTGGAGAACTGAAGTTGGTAGCACCTATGGCTGGGATAGTTAACTTATTAGCTAACAGCTGGGGTTAATTTACCCAAATTAGCCAAAGGGTATTCCATCCCATCTGACATCATGCTCAGTATTTAACTAAGGAGGGTGCTGAAGGGAGGACCCCTGCTACTTGGAAGAGACTGGATGTGGACATCTGTTGTGAGCTATTGTACTCTATTTGTGTTTTATCACTGCCTTGTTTTCTTCTGTCATTACTGTTAAATTTATTTGTGTTCAATCTCAACCCACGTGTTTGGTTTTTTTTCTGGTTTTCTTTTGTTTGTCAAATCTCCTCCTATTCTCTCGGAGAGTGGGGGGAGTGAGAGAGAGACTGCGTACTCTGGTCCCCATTGGGGCTGAACTACGACAGGGAGCAATCGTCCGACATTTGTGATTTTTCGGGGTTTTTTTCCAGTCACCCAAGTGCAGCTGGTGGTAAACGTCGAAGCCCTGTTCGTCAGGGAAAGCCCGTAGCCCCAATGTCTGTGGTGCTGTAGATGCGCTGCCAATGGTCGGTAAGGAGCAGCAAGCGGTTGACTGGCTGGCACATTCGCTGTGGGAGCAATCGTCCGATCTTTGTGATTTTTCAAGGCTTGTTTTCAGTGGGCGCCCAGGTGCAGCTGGTGGTATATGTCGAAGCCCTGTTGGTCAGGGAAAGCCCAGAGCCCCGATGTCTGTGGCGCTGTAGATGCGCTGCCAATGGCCCATGAGGAGCAGCAAGAGCTTAACAGGCTGACACTTTCGCTGTGGGAGCAATCGTCCGACGTTTGTGATTTTACGGGGTTTTTTTTCAGTGGGCGCCCAGGTGCAGCTGGTGGTATATGTCGAAGCCCTGTTTGTCAGGGAAAGCCCAGAGCCCCGATGTCTGTGGTGCTGTAGATGCGCTGGGAATGGCCAGTGAGGAGCAGCAAGAGGTTGAATGGCTGGCACTTAAGGTGTGGGAGCAATTGTCCGACGTTCGTGATTTTTCGGAGTTTTTTCTCAATGGGCGCCCAGGTGCAGCTGGTGGTAAATGTCGAAGCCCTGTTGGTCAGGGAAAGCCCGGAGCCCCGATGTCTGCGGTGCTGTAGGTGCGGTGCCAATGGCCGGTTAGGAGCAGCAAGTGGTTGACGGGCTGGCAGTTTTTGTGTGGGAGCAATCGTCCGATCTTCGTGATTTTTCAAGGTTTTTTTTCAGTGGGCGCCCAGGTGCAGCTGGTGGTATATGTCGAAGCCCTGTTGGTCAGGGAAAGCCCAGAGCCCCGATGTCTGTGGTGCTCCAGATGCACTACCAATGGCCCGTGAGGAGCAGCAAGAGCTTGACAGGCTGGCACTTTCGGTGTGGGAGCAATCGTCCGATGTTCTTGATTTTTCGGGGTTTCTTTTCAGTGGTCGCCCAGGTGCAGCTGGTGGTAAACGTCAAAGCCGTGTTGGTCAGGGAAAGCCCGGAGCCCCGATGTCTGTGGTGCTGTAGTTCCGCCTGCAATGGCCGGTGAGAAGCAGCAAGAGCTTGACTGGCTGGCACTATCATTGTGGGAGCAATCGTCCGATGTTCGTTATTTTTCGGGGTTTTTTTTCAGTGGGCGCCATGGTTCAGCTGGTGGTAAATGTCAAAGCCCTGTTGGTCAGGGAAAGCCCGGAGCCCCGATGTCTGTGGTGCTGTAGATGCGCTGCCAATGGCTGGGGAGGAGCAGCAAGAGCTTGACAGGCTGGCACTTTCGGTGTGGGAGCAATCGTCCGACGTTAGTGATTTTTCGGGTTTTTTTTCAGTGTGCACCCAGGTTCAGCTGGTGGTAAACGTCGAAGCCCTGTTGGTCAGGGAAAGCCCGGAGCCCCGATGTCTGTGGTGCTGTAGATGCGCTCCCAGTGGCCTGGTACGAGCAGCAGGAGCTTGACAGGCTGGAACTTTCGGTGTGGGAGCAATCGTCCGATGTTTGTGATGTTTCGGGGTTTTTTTTCAGTGGGCGCCCAAGTGCAGCTGGTGGTAATAGTTAAAGCCCTGTTTGTTAGGGAAAGCCTGGAGCCTTGATACCTGTGGTGCTGTAGATGCGCTGCCAATGGCCCGTGAGGAGCAGCAAGAGTTTAACAGGCTGACACTTTCGGTGTGGGAGCAATCGTCCGACGTTTGTGATTTTTCGGGGTATTTTTTTCAGTGGGCGCCCAGGTGCAGCTGGTGGTAAACGTCGAAGCCCTGTTGGTCAGGGAAAGCCCGGAGCCCCGATGTGTGTGGTGTTATAGATGCGCTGCCAATGGCCGGGGACTAGCAGCAAGAGCTTGACTGGCTGGCACTTTCGGTGTGGGAGCAATCGTCCGACGTTCGTGATTTTTCGGGGTTTTTTTTCAGTGGGCGCCCAGGTGCAGCTGGTGGTAAATATCGAAGCCCTGTTGGTCAGGGAAAGCCTGGAGCCCCGATGTCTGTGGTGCTGTAGATGCGCTGGGAATGGGCGGTGGGGAGCAGCAAGCGGTTGACTGGCTGGCACTTTCGGTGTGGAAGCAATTATCAGATCTTCGTGATTTTTCTGGGTTTTTTTCAATGGGCACCCAGGTGCAGCTGGTGGTAAATATCGAAGCCCTGTTGGTCAGGGAAAGCCCGGAGCCCCGATATCTGTGGTGCTGTAGATGCGCTCCCAGTGGCCTGGTACGAGCAGCAAGAGCTTGACAGGCTGGCACTTTCGGTGTGGGAGCAATCGTCCGACGTTTGTGATGTTTCGGGGTTTTTTTTTAGTGGGCGCCCAGGTGCAGCTGGTGGTATATGTCGAAGCCCTGTTGGTCAGGGAAAGCCCAGAGCCCCGATGTCTGTGCTGCTGTAGATGTGCTGGGAATGGGCGGTGAGGAGCAGCAAGGGCTTGTGTTGATGGCACTTTTGATGTGGGAGCAATCGTCTGATCTTCGTGATTTTTCGGGGTTTTTTTAAGTGTGTGCTCAGGTGCATCGGCTGGTAAACGTCCAAGCCCTGTTCCTCAGGGAAAGCCCTGAGACCCGATGTCTGTGGTGCTGTAGATGCGCTGCCAATGGCCCGTGAGGAGCAGCAAGAGCTTAACAGGCTGGCACTTTCGGTGTGGAAGCAATTGTCCGATGTTCGTGATTTTTCAAGGTTTTTTTTCAGTGGGCACCCAGGTGCAGCTGGTGGTATATGTCGAAGCCTTGTTGGTCAGGGAAAGCCTAGAGCCCTGATGTCTGTGGTGCTGTAGATGCGCTGGGAACGGGCGGTGAGGAGCAACAAGAGCTTGTGTTGATGGCACTTTTGGTGTGGGAGCAATCGTCCGACGTTTGTGATTTCTCGGGATTTTTTTTCAGTGGGCGCCCAGGTGTAGCTGGTGGTAAACGTCGAAGCCCTGTTGGTCAGGGAAAGCCCGGAGCCCCGATGTCTGTGGTGCTGTAGATGCGCTGCCAATGTTCAGCAAGGAGCAGCAAGAGCTTGACAGGATGGCACTTGAGTTGTGGGAGCAATCGTCCGATATTCGTGAATTTTCGGGGTTTTTTTTCAGTGAGTGCCCAGGTGCAGCGGGTGGTAAACGTCGAAGCCGTGTTGGACAGGGAAAGCCCGGAGCCCCGATGTCTGTGGTGCTGTAGATGCGCTGCCAATGGCCGGTGAGGAGCAGCAAGAAGTTCACTGGCTGGCACTTTCGGTGTGGGAGCAATTGTCCGATCGTCGTGATTTTTCAAGGTTTTATTTCAATGGGTGCCCCGATGCAGCTGGTGGTATATGTCGAAGCCCTGTTCATCAGTGAAAGCCCAGAGCCCCGATGTCTATAGTGCTGTAGATGCGCTACCAATGGCCCATGAGGAGCAGCAAGAGTTTGACAGGCTGGCACTTAAGGTGTGGGAGCAATCGTCCGACGTTTGTGGTTTCTGGGGATTTTTTTACAGTGGGCGCCCACGTGCAACTGGTGGTATATGTCGAAGCCCTGTTGGTCAGGGAAAGCCCGGAGCCCCGATGTCTGTGGTGCTGTAGATGCGCTCCCAGTGGCCTGGTACGAGCAGCAAGAGCTTGACAGGCTGGCACTTTCGGTGTGGGAGCAATCGTCCGACGTTTGTGATGTTTCGGGGTTGTTTTTAAGTGGGCCCCATGGTGCAACTGGTGGTAATAGTTAAAGCCCTGTTTGTCAGGGAAAGCCTGGAGCCTTGATATCTGTGGTGCTGTAGATGCGCTGGCAATGGCCAGTGAGGAGCAGCAAGAGCTTAACAGGCTGACACTTTCGGTGTGGTAGCAATCGTCTGACGTTTGTGATTTTTCGGGGTTTTTTTTCAGTGGGTGCCCAGGTGCAGCTGGTGGTATATGTCGAAGCCCTGTTGGTCAGGGAAAGCTCAGAGCCCCGATGTCTGTGGTGCTTTGGATGTGCTGGGAATGGGCGGTGAGGAGCAGCAAGGGCTTGTGTTGATGGCACTTTTGATGTGGGAGCAATCGTCTGATCTTCGTGATTTTTCGGGGTTTTTTTAAGTGTGTGCTCAGGTGCACAGGGTGGTAAACGTCGAAGCCCTGTTCCTCAGGGAAAGCCCTGAGCCCCGATGTCTGTGGTGCTGTAGATGCGCTGCCAATGTCCGGCGAGGAGCAGCAAGAGCTTGACTGGCTGGCACTTTTGGTGTGGGAGCAATCGTCTGATCTTCGTGATTTTTCGGGGTTTTTTTTCAGTTGGCGCCCAGGTGCAGCTGGTGCTAAATGTCGAAGCCCTGTTAGTCAGGGAAAGCCCGGTGCCCCGATGTCTGTGGTGCTGCAGATGGATTGGGAATGGTCAGTGTGGAGCAGCAAGAGCTTGACTGGCTGGCACTTTCGGTGTGGGAGCAATTGTCCGACGTTCGTGATTTTTCGGAGTTTTTTCTCAATGGGCGCCCAGGTGCAGCTGGTGGTAATTGTCGAAGCCCTGTTGGTCAGGGAAAGCCCGGAGCCCCGATGTCTGCGGTGCTGTAGGTGCGGTGCCAATGGCCGGTTAGGAGCAGCAAGTGGTTGACGGGCTGGCAGTTTTTGTGTGGGAGCAATCGTCCGATCTTCATGATTTTTCAAGGTTTTTTTTCAGTGGGCGCCCAGGTGCAGCTGGTGGTATATGTCGAAGCCCTGTTCGTGAGGGAAAGCCCAGAGCCCCGATGTCTGTGGTGCTCCAGATGCGCTACCAATGGCCGGGGACTAGCAGCAAGAGCTTGACTGGCTGGCACTTTCGGTGTGGGAGCAATCGTCCGACGTTCGTGATTTTTCGCGGTTTTTTTTCAGTGGGCACCCAGGTGCAGCTGGTGGTAAACGTCAAAGCCCTGTTGGTCAGGGAAAGCCTGGAGCCCCGATGTCTGTGGTGCTGTAGATGCGCTGGGAATGGGCGATGGGGAGCAGCAAGCGGTTGACTGGCTGGCACTTTCTGTGTGGAAGCAATTATCAGATCTTCGTGATTTTTCTGGGTTTTTTTCAATGGGCACCCAGGTGCAGCTGGTGGTAAATATCGAAGCCCTGTTGGTCAGGGAAAGCCCGGAGCCCCGATATCTGTGGTGCTGTAGATGCGCTCCCAGTGGCCTGGTACGAGCAGCAAGAGCTTGAAAGGCTGGCACTTTCGGTGTGGGAGCAATCGTCCGACGTTTGTGATGTTTCGGGGTTTTTTTTCAGTGGGCGCCCAGGTGCAGCTGGTGGTATATGTCGAAGCCCTGTTGGTCAGGGAAAGCCCAGAGCCCCGATGTCTGTGCTGCTGTAGATGTGCTGGGAATGGGCGGTGAGGAGCAGCAAGGGCTTGTGTTGATGGCACTTTTGAAGTGCGAGCAATCGTCTGATCTTCGTGATTTTTCGGGGTTTTTTTAAGTGTGTGCTCAGGTGCATCGGGTGGTAAACGTCCAAGCCCTGTTCCTCAGGGAAAGCCCTGAGACCCGATGTCTGTGGTGCTGTAGATGCGCTGCCAATGGCCTGTGAGGAGCAGCAAGAGCTTAACAGGCTGGCACTTTCGGTGTGGAAGCAATTGTCCGATGTTCGTGATTTTTCAAGGTTTTTTTTCAGTGGGCACCCAGGTGCAGCTGGTGGTATATGTCGAAGCCTTGTTGGTCAGGGAAAGCCCAGAGCCCCGATGTCTGTGGTGCTGTAGGTGCGCTGGGAATGGGCGGTGAGGAGCAACAAGAGCTTGTGTTGATGGCACTTTGGGTGTGGGAGCAATCGTCCGACGTTTGTGATTTCTCGGGATTTTTTTTCAGTGGGCGCCCAGGTGCAGCTGGTGGTAAACGTCGAAGCCCTGTTCGTCAAGGAAAGCCCGGAGCCCCGATGTCTGTGGTGCTGTAGTTCCGCCTGCAATGGCCGGTGAGAAGCAGCAAGAGCTTGACTGGCTGGCACTATAATTGTGGATGCAATCGTCCGATGTTCGTTATTTTTCGGGGTTTTTTTTCAGTGGGCGCCATGGTTCAGCTGGTGGTAAATGTCAAAGCCCTGTTGGTCAGGGAAAGCCCGGAGCCCCGATGTCTGTGGTGCTGTAGATGCGCTGCCAATGGCTGGGGAGGAGCAGAAAGAGCTTGACAGGCTGGCACTTTCGGTGTGGGAGCAATCGTCCGATGTTCTTGATTTTTCGGGGTTTCTTTTCAGTGGTCGCCCAGGTGCAGCTGGTGGTAAATGTCAAAGCCGTGTTGGTCAGGGAAAGCCCGGAGCCCCGATGTCTGTGGTGCTGTAGTTCCGCCTGCAATGGCCGGTGAGAAGCAGCAAGAGCTTGACTGGCTGGCACTATAATTGTGGGAGCAATCGTCCGATGTTCGTTATTTTTCGGGGTTTTTTTTCAGTGGGCGCCATGGTTCAGCTGGTGGTAAATGTCAAAGCCCTGTTGGTCAGGGAAAGCCCGGAGCCCCGATGTCTGTGGTGCTGTAGATGCGCTGCCAATGGCTGGGGAGGAGCAGCAAGAGCTTGACCGGCTGGCACTTTCGGTGTGGGAGCAATCGTCCGACGTTTGTGATTTTTCGGGTTTTTTTTCAGTGTGCACCCAGGTTCAGCTGGTGGTAAACGTCGAAGCCCTGTTGGTCAGGGAAAGCCCGGAGCCCCGATGTCTGTGGTGCTGTAGATGCGCTCCCAGTGGCCTGGTACGAGCAGCAGGAGCTTGACAGGCTGGAACTTTCGGTGTGGGAGCAATCGTCCGACGTTTGTGATGTTTCGGGGTTTTTTTTCAGTGGGCGCCCAAGTGCAGCTGGTGGTAATAGTTAAAGCCCTGTTTGTTAGGGAAAGCCTGGAGCCTTGATATCTGTGGTGCTGTAGATGCGCTGCCAATGGCCCGTGAGGAGCAGCAAGAGTTTAACAGGCTGGCACTTTCGGTGTGGGAGCAATCGTCCGACGTTTGTGATTTTTCGGGGTATTTTTTTCAGTGGGCGCCCAGGTGCAGCTGGTGGTAAACGTCGAAGCCCTGTTGGTCAGGGAAAGCCCGGAGCCCCGATGTGTGTGGTGCTGTAGATGCGCTGCCAATGGCCGGGGACTAGCAGCAAGAGCTTGACTGGCTGACACTTTCGGTGTGGGAGCAATCGTCAGACGTTCGTGATTTTTCGGGGTTTTTTTTCAGTGGGCACCCAGGTGCAGCTGGTGGTAAATATCGAAGCCCTGTTGGTCAGGGAAAGCCTGGAGCCCCGATGTCTGTGGTGCTGTAGATGCGCTGGGAATGGGCGGTGGGGAGCAGCAAGCTGTTGACTGGCTGGCACTTTCGGTGTGGAAGCAATTATCAGATCTTTGTGATTTTTCTGGGTTTTTTTCAATGGGCACCCAGGTGCAGCTGGTGGTAAATATCGAAGCCCTGTTCCTCAGGGAAAGCCCAGAGCCCCGATGTCTGTGCTGCTGTCGATGTGCTGGGAATGGGCGGTGACGAGCAGCAAGGGCTTGTGTTGATGGCACTTTTGATGTGGGAGCAATCGTCTGATCTTCGTGATTTTTCGGGGTTTTTTTAAGTGTGTGCTCAGGTGCATTGGGTGGTAGACGTCCAAGCCCTGTTCATCAGGGAAAGCCCTGAGACCCGATGTCTGTGGTGCTGTAGATGCGCTGCCAATGGCCCGTGAGGAGCAGCAAGAGCTTAACAGGCTGGCACTTTCGGTGTGGAAGCAATTGTCCGATGTTCGTGATTTCTCAAGGTTTTTTTTCAGTGGGCACCCAGGTGCAGCTGGTGGTATATGTCGAAGCCTTGTTGGTCAGGGAAAGCCCAGAGCCCCGATGTCTGTGGTGCTGTAGGTGCGCTGGGAATGGGCGGTGAGGAGCAACAAGAGCTTGTGTTGATGGCACTTTTGGTGTGGGAGCAATCGTCCGACGTTTGTGATTTCTCGGGATTTTTTTTCAGTGGGCGCCCAGGTGCAGCTGGTGGTAAACGTCGAAGCCCTGTTCGTCAAGGAAAGCCCGGAGCCCCGATGTCTGTGGTGCTGTAGATGCGCTGCCAATGTTCAGCAAGGAGCAGCAAGAGCTTGACAGGATGGCACTTGAGTTGTGGGAGCAATCGTCCGATATTCGTGATTTTTCGGAGTTTTTTTTCAGTGGGCGCACATGTTCAGCTGGTGGTAAATGTCGAAGCCCTGTTGGTCAGGGAAAGCCCGGAGCCCCGATGTCTGTGGTGCTGTAGATGCGCTGGGAATGGGCGGTGAGGAGCAACAAGAGCTTGTGTTGATGGCACTTTTGGTGTGGGAGCAATCGTCCGATGTTCGTGATATTTCGGGGGTTTTTTTCAGTGGGTGCCCAGGTGCATCGGGTGGTAAACGTCGAAGCCCTGTTGGTCAGGGAAAGCCCGGAGACCCGATGTCTGTGGTGCTGTAGATGCGCTGCCAATGGCCGGTAAGGAGGAGCAAGCGGTTGACTAGCTGGCACTTTCGGTGTGGAAGCAATTGTCCGATGTTCGTGATTTTTCAAGTTTTTTTTTCAGTGGGCACCCAGGTGCAGCTGGTGGTATATGTCGAAGCCCTGTTGGTCAGGGAAAGCCCGGAGCCCCGATGTCTGTGGTGCTGTAGATGCGCTGCCAATGGCCGGTGAGGAGCAGCAAGAGCTTGACTGCCTGGCACTTTAGTTGTGGGAGCAATCGTCAGATGTTCTTGACTTTTCGGGTTTTTTTTTCAGTGGGCGCCCACGTGCAACTGTTGGCATATGTCGAAGCCCTGTTGGTCAGGGAAAGCCCGGAGCCTTGATGTCTTTGGTGCTGTAGATGCGGTGCCAATGGCCGGTGAGGAGCAGCAAGAGCTTGACTGGCTGGCACTTTCGGTGTGGGAGCAATCGTCCGACGTTTGTGATTTTTCGGGGTTTTTTTTCAGTGGGCGCTAAGGTGCAGCTGATGGTAAATGTTAAAGCCCTGCTTGTCAGGGAAAGCCCGGAGCCCCGAAGTCTGTGGTGCTGTAGATGCGCTGCCAATGGCCCGTGAGGAGCAGCAAGAGCTTAACTGTCTGGCACTTTCGGTGTGGGAGCAATCGTCCGACGTTTGTGATTTTTCGGGGTTTTTTTTCAGTGGGCGCCCATGTTCAGCTGGTGGTAAACGTCTAAGTCGTGTTCGTCAGGAAAAGCCCAGAGCCCCGATGTCTCTGGTGCTGTAGATGCGCCTCCAATGGCCGGTGAGGAGCAGCAAGAGTTTGACAGGCTGGCACTTTCGGTGTTGGAGCAATCGTCCGACGTTCGTAATTTTTCCGGGTTTTTTTTTCAGTGGGTGCCCACGTGAAACTGGTGGTAAATGTCGAAGCCCTGTTGGTCAGGGAAAGCCTGGAGCCCCGATGTCTGTGGTGCTGTAGATGCGCTGCCAATGGCCGGTAAGGAGCAGCAAGAGCTTGTGTTGCTGGCACTTTCGGTGTGGGAGCAATCGTCCGACGTTTGTGATTTTTGGGGATTTTTTTTTAGTGGGTGCCCAGGTACAGCTGGTGGTAAATGTCAAAGCCCTGTTGGTCAGGGAAAGCCTGGAGCCCCGATGTCTGTGGTGCTGTAGATGCGCTGCCAATGGCCGGTAAGGAGCAGCAAGAGCTTGACTGTCTGGCACTTTCAATGAGGGAGCAATCGTCCGATGTTCGTGATGTTTGAAGGGATTTTTTCTGTGGGCGCCCAGGTGCAGCTGGTGGTAAACGTCGAAGCCCTGTTGGTCAGGGAAAGCCCGGAGCCCCGAAGTCTGTGGTGCTGTAGATGCGCTGCCAGTGGCCGGGGAGGAGCAGCAAGAGCTTGTGTTGCTGGCACTTTCGGTGTGGGAGCAATCGTCCGATGTTCGTTATTTTTCACGTTTTTTTTCAGTGGGCGCCCAGGTGCAGCTGGTGGTAAACGTCGAAGCCCTGTTGGTCAGGGAAAGCCCGGAGCCCCGATGTCTGTGGTGCTGTAGATGCGCTGGGAATGGCCGGTGACGAGCAACAAGAGCTTGACTGGCTGGTACTTTCGGTGTCGGAGTGTCCTGGTTCTGGCCAGAATAGAGTTAATATTTACCTGAGCTGGGTGGAGAACTGAAGCTGGTAGCCCCTATGGCTGGGATAGTTAACTAATTAGCTAACAGCTGGTGTTAATTTACCCAAATTAGCCAAAGGGCTATTCCATCCCTTCTGACATCATGCTCAGTATATAAGTGAGGAGGGTGCTGAAGGGAGGCCCCCTGCTACTTGGAAGAGACTGGTTGTGGAGATCTGTTGTGAGTTATTGTACTGTATTTGTGTTCCATTCCGGTCTTGTTTTCTTCTGTCATTACTGTTAAATTTACTTTTTGTTCAATCTCAACCCGCGTGTTTGGTTTTTTTTCTGATTTTTTTTGTTTCTCAAATCTCATTCTATTTTCTCGGAGAGTGGGGGGAGAGAGAGAGAGACTGCGTAGTCTGGTCCCCGTTGGGGCTGAACTACGACGGGGAGCAATCGTCCAACGTTCGTGATTTTTGGGGATTTGTTTTCAGTGGGTACGCAGGTGCAGCTGCTGGTAAACATCGAAGCCATATGGGTCAGGGAAAGCCCAGAGCCCCGATGTCTGTGGTGCTGTTGATGCGCTGCCAATGGCCCGTGAGGAGCAGCAAGAGCTTGACTGGCTGGTACTTTCATTGTGGGAGCAATCGTCCGATGTTCGTGATTTTTTGGGGTTTTATTTCAGTGGGCGCCCAGGTGCAGCTGGTGGTAAATGTCGAAGCCATGTTGGCCAGGGAAAGCCCAGAGCCCCGATGTCTGTGGTGCTGTAGATGCGCTGGGAATGTGCGGTAAGGAGCAGCAAGAGCTTGTGTTGCTGGCACTTTCGGTGTGGGAGCAATCGCCCGATGTTCGTGATTTCTCGGGGTTTTTTTTCAGTGGGCGCCCAGGTTCAGCTGGTGTTAAACGTCGAAGCCCTGTTGGTCAGGGAAAGCCCGGAGCCCCGATGTCTGTGGTGCTGTAGATGCGCTGCCAATGGCTGGGGACGAGCAGCAAGAGCTTGACAGGCTGGCACTTTCGGTGTGGGAGCAATCGTCCGACGTTTGTGATTTTTCGGGGTTTTTTTTCAGTGGGCTCCCAGGTGCAGCTGATGGTAAATGTCAAAGCCCTGTTGGTCAGGGAAAGCACATAGCCCCGATGTCTGTGGTGCTGTAGATGTGCGGGGAATGGGCGGTGAGTACCAACAAGAGCTTGTGTTGCTGGCAGTTTCGGTGTGGGAGCAATCATCCGACGTTCGTGATTTTTCAGGGTATTTTCTCAGTGTGCGCCCAGGTGCAGCTGGTGGTATATGTCGAAGCCCTGTTCTTCAGGGACAGCCCGGAGGCCCGATGTCTGTGGTGCTGTAGATGCGCTGCCAATGGCCGGTGAGTAGCAGCCAGAGCTTGACTGGCTGGCACTTTCGGTGTGGGAGCAATCGTCCGATGTTCGTGATTTTTCGGGGGTTTTTTTCAGTGGGCGCCGAGGTGCAGCTACTGGTAAACGTCGAAGCCCTGTTGGTCAGGGAAAGCCCGGAGCCCCGATGTCTGTGGTGCTGTAGATGCGCAGGGAATGGACGGTGAGGAGCAGCAAGAGCTTGACTGGCTGGCACTTTCGGTGTGGGAGCAATCGTCCAATGTTCGTGATTTTTCGTGTTTTTTTTCAGTGTGCGCCCAGGTTCAGCTGGTGGTAATTGTCTAAGCCCTGTTGGTCAGGGAAAGCCCGGAGCCCCGATGTCTGTGGTGCTGTATATGCGCTGGGAATGGGCAGTGAGGAGCAGCAAGAGCTTGAGTTGCTAGTACTTTCGGTGTGGGAGCAATCGTCAGACGTCCTTTATTTTTCGGGGGTTTTTTTTCAGTGGGCGCCCAGGTGCAGCTGGTCGTAAATGTCGAAGCCCTATTGGTCAGGGAAAGCCCGGAGCCCCGATGTCTGTGGTGCTGTAGATGCGCATCCAATGGCCGGTGAGGAGTAGCAAGAGGTTGTGTTGCTGGCACTTTCGGTGTGGGAGCAATCGTCCGATGTTCGTGATTTTTTGAGATTTTTTTTAATGGACACCCAGGTGTAGCTGGTGGTAAATGTCGAAGCCCTGTTGGTCAGGGAAAGCCCGGAGCGCCGATGTCTGTGGTGCTGTAGATGCGCTGCCAATGGCCGGTGAGGAGCAGCAAGAGCTTGCGTTGCTGGCACTTTCTGTGTGGGAGCAATCGCCCGATGTTCGTGATTTCTCGGGGTTTTTATTTCAGTGGGCGCCCAGGTGCAGCGGGTGGTAAAAGTCGAAGCCCTGTTGGTCAGGGAAAGCCCGGAGCCCCGATGTCTGTGGTTCTGTAGATGTGCCTCCAATTGCTGGTGAGGAGCAGCAAGAGCTTGACTGGCTGGCACTTTCGGTGTGGGAGCAATAGCCCGATGTTCGTGATTTTTCGCGGTTTTATTTCAGTTGGCGCCCAGGTTCAGCTGGTGTTCATATGTCGAAGCCCTTTTCGTGAGGGAAAGCCCAGAGCCCCGATGTCTGTGGTGCTGTAGATGCGCTGGGAATGGGCGGTGAGGAGCAGCAAGAGGTTGTGTTGCTGGCACTTTCGGTGTGGGAGCAATTGTCCAACGTTCGTGACTTTTGGGTATTATTTTTCACTGGGCACCCAGGTGCAACTGGTGGTAAATGTCGAAGCCCTGTTCGTCAGGGAAAGCCCGGAGCCCCGATGTCTGTGGTGCTGTAGATGCGTTGCCAATGGCTGGGGAGGAGCAGCAAGAGCTTGACAGGCTGGCACTTGTGTTGTGGGAGCAATCATCCGACGTTTGTGTTTTTTTGGGTTTTTTTTTCAGTGGGCGCCCATGTTCAGCTGGTGGTAAACGTCGAAGCCCTGTTAGTCAGGGAAAGCCCGTAGCCCCGATGTCTGTGGTGCTGTAGATGTGCTCGGAATGGGCGGTGAGGAGCAGGAAGAGCTTGACAGGCTGGCACTTTCGGTGTGGGAGCCATCTTCAGACGTCCTTTATTTTTCGGGGCATTTTTTCTGTGGGCGCCCAGGTTCAGCTGGTGGTAAATGTCAAAGCCCTGTTGGTCAGGGAAAGGACATAGCCCCGATGTCTGTGGTGCTGTAGATGTGCTGGGAATGGGCGGTGAGTAGCAACAAGAGCTTGTGTTGCTGGCACATTCGGTGTGGGAGCAATCATCCGACGTTCGTGATTTTTCAGGTTTTGTTCTCAGTGTGCGCCCAGGTGAAGATGGTGGTATATGTCGAAGCCCTGTTCTTCAGGGACAGCCCGGAGGCCCGATGTCTGTGGTGCTGTAGATGCGCAGCCAATGGCTGGTGAGGAGCAGCAAGAGCTTGCGTTGCTGGCACTTTAGGTGTGGGAGCAATCGTCCGATGTTAGTGATTTTTCGGGGTTTTTTTCAGTGGGCGCCCAGGTGCAGCTGCTAGTAAATGTCGAAGCCCTGTTGGTCAGGGAAAGCCCGGAGCCCCGATGTCTGTGGTGCTGTAGATGCGCTGGGAATGGGCAGTGAGGAGCAGCAAGAGCTTGAGTTGCTAGTACTTTCGGTGTGGGAGCAATCGTCAGACGTCCTTTATTTTTCGGGGGTTTTTTTTCAGTGGGCGCCCAGGTGCAGCTGGTCGTAAATGTCGAAGCCCTATTGGTCAGGGAAAGCCCGGAGCCCCGATGTCTGTGGTGCTGTAGATGCGCATCCAATGGCCGGTGAGGAGTAGCAAGAGGTTGTGTTGCTGGCACTTTCGGTGTGGGAGCAATCGTCCGATGTTCGTGATTTTTTGAGATTTTTTTTAATGGACACCCAGGTGTAGCTGGTGGTAAATGTCGAAGCCCTGTTGGTCAGGGAAAGCCCGGAGCGCCGATGTCTGTGGTGCTGTAGATGCGCTGCCAATGGCCGGTGAGGAGCAGCAAGAGCTTGCGTTGCTGGCACTTTCTGTGTGGGAGCAATCGCCCGATGTTCGTGATTTCTCGGGGTTTTTATTTCAGTGGGCGCCCAGGTGCAGCTGGTGTTCATATGTCGAAGCCCTTTTCGTGAGGGAAAGCCCAGAGCCCCGATGTCTGTGGTGCTGTAGATGCGCTGGGAATGGGCGGTGAGGAGCAGCAAGAGGTTGTGTTGCTGGCACTTTCGGTGTGGGAGCAATTGTCCAACGTTCGTGACTTTTGGGTATTATTTTTCAGTGGGCACCCAGGTGCAACTGGTGGTAAATGTCGAAGCCCTGTTCGTCAGGGAAAGCCCGGAGCCCCGATGTCTGTGGTGCTGTAGATGCGTTGCCAATGGCTGGGGAGGAGCAGCAAGAGCTTGACAGGCTGGCACTTGTGTTGTGGGAGCAATCATCCGACGTTTGTGTTTTTTTGGGTTTTTTTTTCAGTGGGCGCCCATGTTCAGCTGGTGGTAAACGTCGAAGCCCTGTTAGTCAGGGAAAGCCCGTAGCCCCGATGTCTGTGGTGCTGTAGATGTGCTCGGAATGGGCGGTGAGGAGCAGGAAGAGCTTGACAGGCTGGCACTTTCGGTGTGGGAGCCATCTTCAGACGTCCTTTATTTTTCGGGGCATTTTTTCTGTGGGCGCCCAGGTTCAGCTGGTGGTAAATGTCAAAGCCCTGTTGGTCAGGGAAAGGACATA
This sequence comes from Chlamydotis macqueenii, assembly GCF_036417535.1. Taxonomy (NCBI): domain Eukaryota; kingdom Metazoa; phylum Chordata; class Aves; order Otidiformes; family Otididae; genus Chlamydotis; species Chlamydotis macqueenii. The sequence continues at coordinate 219,301 of NW_028239063.1, forward strand.
GCCCCGATGTCTGTGGTGCTGTAGATGTGCTGGGAATGGGCGGTGAGTAGCAACAAGAGCTTGTGTTGCTGGCACATTCGGTGTGGGAGCAATCATCCGACGTTCGTGATTTTTCAGGTTTTGTTCTCAGTGTGCGCCCAGGTGAAGATGGTGGTATATGTAGAAGCCCTGTTCTTCAGGGACAGCCCGGAGGCCCGATGTCTGTGGTGCTGTAGATGCGCAGCCAATGGCTGGTGAGGAGCAGCAAGAGCTTGCGTTGCTGGCACTTTAGGTGTGGGAGCAATCGTCCGATGTTAGTGATTTTTCGGGGTTTTTTTCAGTGGGCGCCCAGGTGCAGCTGCTAGTAAATGTCGAAGCCCTGTTGGTCAGGGAAAGCCCAGAGCCCCGATGTCTGTGGTGCTGTAGATGCGCTGAGAATGGGTGGTGATGAGCAGCAACAGCTTGACTGGCTGGCACTTTCGGTGTGGGAGCAATCGTCCGATGTTCGTGATTTTTCGGGGGTTTTTTTCAGTGGACGCCCAGGTGCAGCTGGTGGTAAATGTCGAAGCCCTGTTGGTCAGGGAAAGCCCAGAGCCCCGATGTCTGTGGTGCTGTAGATGCACTGCCAATGGCCCATGAGGAGCAGCAAGAGCTTGACTGGCTGGCACTTTCGGTGTGGGATCAATCGTCCGACGTTCGTGAATTTTCGGGGATTTACTTTCAGTGGGCGCCCATGTGCAGCTGGTGGTAAACGTCGAAGCCCTGTTGGTCAGGGAAATCCCGGAGCCCCGATGTCTGTGGTGCTATAGATGCGCTGCCAATGGCCGGTGAGGAGCAGCAAGAGCTTGACCGGATGGCAATTAATGTGTGGGAGCAATCGTCCGACGTTTGTGTTTTTTGGGGATTTTTTTTCAGTGGGCACCCAGGTGCAGCTCGTGGTAAACGTCGAAGCCCTGTTGGTCAGGGAAAGCCTGGAGCCCCAATGTCTGTGGTGCTGTAGATGCGCTGGGAATGGCCCGTGATGAGCAGCAAGAGGTTGACTGGCTGGCACTTTCGGTGTGGGAGCAATCGTCCGACGTTCGTGATTTTTCGGGGTTTTTTTCAGTGGGCGCCCAGGTGCACCGTGTGGTAAACATCGAAGCCCTGTTCATCAGGGAAAGCCCGGAGCCCAGATGTCTGTGGTGCTGTAGATGCACTGGGAATGGCTGGTGATGAGCAGCAAGAGCTTGACTGGCTGGCACTTTCGGTGTGGGAGCAATCGTGCGACTTCCGTGATTTTTTTGGGGATTTTTTTCAGTGGGTGCCCAGGTGCAGCTCGTGGTAAACGTCGAAGCCCTGTTGGTCAGGGAAAGCCCAGAGTACCTATATCTGTGGTGCTGTAGATGCGCTGGGAATGGGCAATGAGGAGCAGCAAGAGCTTGTGTTGCTGGCACTTTCGGTGTGGGAGGAATCGTCCGATGTACGTAATATTTTGGGTTTTTTTATTCAGTGGGCGCCCAGGTCCAGCGGGTGGTAAAAACCGAAGCCCTGTTCGTCAGGGAAAGCCCGGAGCCCCGATGTCTGTGGTACTGTAGATGCTCCTCCAATGGCTGGTGAGGAGCAGCAAGATCTTGAAAGGCCGGCATTTTATGTGTGGGAACAATCGTCTGATGTTTGTGATTTTTCAGGGCTTTTTTTCAGTGGGCGCCCGGGTGCAGCTGGTGGTAAATGTCGAAGCCATGTTGGTCAGGGAAAGCCCAGAGCCCCGATGTCTGTGGTGCTGTAGGTGCGCTGCCAATGGCAAGTGAGGAGCAGCAAGAGCTTAACTGTCTGGCACTTTCGGTGTGGGAGCAATCGTCCGACGTTTGTGATTTTTTGGGGTTTTTTTTTCAGTGGGCGCCCAGGTGCAGCTGGTGGTAAATGTCGAAGCCCTGTTGGTCAGGGAAAGCCCGGAGCCCCGATGTGTGTGGTGCTGTAGATGCGCTGCCAATGCCCGGTGAGGAGCAGTAAGAGCTTGTGTTGCTGGTACTTTCGGTGTGGGAGCAATCGTCTGACGTTAGTGATTTTTCGGGGTTTTTTTACAGTGGGCGCCCAGGTGCAACTGGTGGTATTTGTCGAAGCCCTGTTGGTTAAGGAAAGCCCGGAGCCCCGATGTCTGTGGTGCTGTACATGCACTGGGGATGGCCGGTGAGGAGCAGCAAGAGCTTTTGTTGCTGGCACTTTCGGTGTGGGAGCAATCATCCGATATTCGTGATTTTTCGGGGTTTTTTTTCAGTGGGCGCCCAGGTGCAGTTGGTGGTATATGTCGAAGCCCTGTTGGTCAGGGAAAGCCCGGAGCCCCGATGTCTGTGGTGCTGTAGATGCACTGGGAATGGCTGGTGAGGAGCAGCAAGAGCTTGATTGCCTCGCACTTTCGGTGTGGGAGCAATCGTCCGACGTTCGTGATTTTTGGGGGTTTTTTTTTTAGTGGGCGCCCATTTGTTACTGGTGGTAAACATCGAGGCCCTGTTCATCAGGGAAAGCCTGGAGCCCTGATGTCTGTGGTGCTGTAGATGCGCTGCCAATGGCCGGGGAGGATCAGCAAGAGCTTGACTGGCTGGTACTTTCGGTGTGGGAGTGTCCTGGTTCTGGCCAGAATAGAGTTAATATTTACCTGAGCTGGGTGGAGAACTGAAGCTGGTAGCCCCTATGGCTGGGATAGTTAAGTAATTAGCTAACAGCTGGGGTTAATTTACCCAAATTAGCCAAAGGGTATTCCATCTCCTCTGATATCGTGCTCAGTATATAAGTGAGGAGGGTGCTGAAGGGAGGCCCCCTGCTACTTGGAAGAGACTGGTTGTGGAGATCTGTTGTGAGCTATTGTACTCTATTTGTGTTTTATCACTGTCTTGTTTTCTTCTGTCATTACTGTTAAATTTATTTTTGTTCAATCTCAGCCCGCGTGTTTGTTTTTTTTTCTGGTTTTCTTTTGTTTGTCAAATCTCCTCCTATTCTCTCGGAGAGTGGGGGGAGTGAGAGAGAGACTGCGTAGTCTGGTCCCCGTTGGGGCTGAACTACGACAGGGAGCAATCGTCCGACGTTTGTGATTTTTCGGGGTTTTTTTCCAGTCACCCAAGTGCAGCTGGTGGTATATGTCGAAGCCCTTTTGGTCAGGGAAAGCCCAGAGCCCCGATGTCTGTGGTGCTGTAGATACGCTGCCAATGGCCCGTGAGGAGCAGCAAGAGCTTGACAGGCTGTCACTTTCGGTGTGGGAGCAATCGTCCGACGTTTGTGATTTCTGGGGATTTTTTTTCAGTGGGCGCCCAGGTTCAGCGGGTGGTAAACGTCGAAGCCCTGTTGGTCAGGGAAAGCCCGGAGCCCCGATGTCTGTGGTGCTGTAGATGCGCTGCCAGTGGCCGGGGACGAGCAGCAAGTGCTTGACAGTCTGGCACTTTCGGTGTGGGAGCAATCGTCCGACGTTGGTGATGTTTCGGGGTTTTTTTTCAGTGGGCGCCCAGGTGCAGCGGGTGGTATATGTCGAAGCCCTGTTCATCAGGGAAAGCCCAGAGCCCCGATGTCTGTGGTGCTATAAATGCGCTGCCAATGGCCCGTGAGGAGCAGCAAGAGGTTGACTGGCTGGCATTTTCGGTGTGGGACAAATTGTCCAACGTTCGTGATTTTTCAGAGTTTTTTCTCAATGGGCGCCCAGGTGCAGCTGGTGGTAATCTTCGAAGCCCTGTTGGTCAGGGAAAGCCCGGAGCCCCGATGTCTGTGGTGCTGTAGATGCGCTGCCAATGGCCCATGAGGAGCAGGAAGAGCTTGACAGGCTGGCACTTTCGGTGTGGGAGCAATTGTCCGAAGTTTGTGATTTCTGGGGATTTTTTTCAGTGGGTGCCCAGGTGCAGCGGGTGGTAAACGTCGAAGCCCTGGTCGTCAGTGAAAGCCCAGAGCCCCGATGTCTGTGGTGCTGTAGATGCACTGCCAATGGCCGGTTAGGAGCAGCAAGTGGTTGACTGGCTGGCACTTTTGGTGTGGGAGCGATCGTCCGATCTTCGTAATTTTTCAAGGTTTTTTTTCAGTGGGCGCCCAGGTGTAGCTGGTGGTAAACGTCGAAGCCCTGTTAGTCAGGGAAAGCCCAGAGCCCCGATGTCTGTGGTGCTGTAGATGCGCTACCAATGGCCCATGAGGAGTAGCAAGAGTTTGACAGGTTGGCACTTTCAGTGTGGGAGCAATTGTCTGACATTTGTGATTTCTGGGGATTTTTTTTCAGTGGGCGCCCAGGTGCAACTGGTGGTATATGTCAAAGCCCTGTTGGTCACGGAAAGCCCGTAGCCCCGATGTCTGTCGTGCTGTAGATGCGCTGGCAATGGCCCGTGAGGAGCAGCAACAGCTTGACAGGCTTGCACTTTCGGTGTGGGAACAATCGTCCGATGTTCTTGATTTTTCGGGGTTTTTTTTCAGTGGGCGCCCAGGTTCAGCTGGTGGTAAACGTCGAAGCCCTGCTGGTCAGGGAAAGCCCAGAGCCCCATGTCTGTGGTGCTGTAGATGCGCTGGGAATGGGCGGTGAGGAGCAGCAAGAGCTTGAGTTGCTGGCACTTTCGGTGTGGGAGCAATCGTCCGATGTTTGTGATTTCTGGGGATTTTTTTCAGTGGGTGCCTAGGTGCAGCTGGTGGTAAACGTTGAAGCCCTGTTGGTCAGGGAAAGCCCGGAGCCCCGATGTCTGTGGTGCTGTAGAGGCGCTGCCAATGGCCGCTGAGGAGCAGCAAGAGGTTGAGTTGCTGGCACTTTCGGTATGGGAGCAATCGTCCGACATTCGTGATTTTTTGTGGTTTTTCTTCAGTGGGCGCCCAGGTACAGCGGGTGGTAAACATCCAAGCCCTGTTTGTCAGGGAAAGCCTGGAGCCCCGATGTCTGTGGTGCTGTAGATGCACTGGGAATGGCTGCTGAGGATCAATAAGAGCTTGACTGGCTGGCACTTTCGGTGTGGAAGCAATCGTCCGATGTTCGTGATTTTTCGGGGTATTTTTCAGTGGGCGCCCAGGTGCAGCGGGGGTAAACATCGAAGCCCTGTTCGTCAGGGAAAGTGAAGAGCCCCGATGTCTGTGGTGCTGTAGATGCGCTGCCAATGGGCGGTGAGGAGCAGCAAGAGATTGACCGGATGGCACTTATGGTGTGGGAGTAATCGTCTGATGTTCGTGATTTTTCGGGGTTTTTTTTCAGTGGGCAACCAGGTGCAGCGGGTGGTATACGTCGAAGCCCTGTTCGTCAGGGAAAGCCCGGAGCCCTGATGTTTGTGATGCTGTAGATGCGCTACGAATGGGCGGCGAGGAGGAGCAAGAGCTTGTTTCTGGCACTTTCGGTGTCGGAGCAATCGTCAGACTTTCGTTATTTTTCGGGGTATTTTTTCAGTGGGTGCCCAGGTGCAGCTGGTGTTACACGTCGAAGCCCTGTTGGTCAGGGAAAGCCCGGAGCCACAATGTCTGTGGTGCTGTAGATGGGGTTCCAATGGCCCATGAGGAGCAGCAGGAGCTTGACTGGCTGGCACTTTCGGTGTGGGAGCAATCGTCCGATGGTCGTGATTTTTCGGGGTATTTTTTCAGTGGGCGCCCAGGTGCAGCAGGTGGTAAACATCGAAGCCCTGTTTGTCAGGGAAAGCCCGGAGCCCCGATGTCTGTGGTGCTGTAGATGCGCTGCCAATGTCCGGTGAGGAGCAGGAAGAGCTTGACTGGCTGGCACTTTCGGTGTGGGAGCAATCGTCCAACGTTCGTGATTTTTCGGGGATTTTTTTCAGTGGGCGGCGCCCAGGTGCAGCAGGTGGTAAATGTCAAAGCCCTGTTGGTCAGGGAAAGCCCGGAGCCCCATTGTCTGTGGTGCTGTAGATGCGCTGAGAATTGGCGGTGATGAGCAGCAAGAGCATGACAGGCTGGCACTTTCGGTGTGAGAGCAATCGTCCAATGTTCGTGATTTTTCGGGGTTTTTTTTCAGTGGGCGCCCAGGTGCAGTGGGTGGTAAACTACGAAGCCCTGTTCGTCAGGGAAAGCCCGGAGCCCCGATGTCTGTGGTGCTGTAGATGCACTGGGAATGGCTGGTGAGGAGCAGCAAGAGCTTGACTGGCTGGCAGTTTCGGTGTGGGAGCAATCGTCCGATGTTGATGACTTTTCCGGGGTTTTTTTCAGTGGGCACACATGTACAGCTGGTGGTAAATGTCGAAGCCCTGTTGGTCAGGGAAAGCCCAGAGCCCTGATGTCTGTAGTGCTGTAGATGCGCTGGGAACGGGCGGTGAGGAGCAACAAGAGCTTGTGTTGATGGCACTTTTGGTGTGGGAGCAATCGTCTGATGTTCGTGATATTTCGGGGGTTTTTTTCAGTGTGTGCCCAGGTGCAGCGGGTCGTAAACTTTGAAGCCCTGTTGGTCAGGGAAAGCCCGCAGCCCTGATATCTGTGGTGCTGTAGATGCGCTGCCAATGGCCGGTGAGGAGCAGCAAGAGCTTGACTGGCTGGCACTTTCGGTGTGGGAGCAATGGTCCGACGTTCGTGATTTTTCGGGGTTTTTTTACAGTGGGAGCCCAGGTGCAGCTGGTGGTAAATATTAAAGCCCTGTTGGTCAGGGAAAGCCCGGAGCCCCAATATCTGTGGTGCTGTAGATGCGCTGCCAATGGCCAGTGAGGAGCAGCAAGAGCTTAACAGGCTGGCACTTTCGGTGTGGGAGCAATCGTCCGACGTTAGTGATTTTTTGGGTTTTTTTTCACTGGGCGCCCAGGTGCATCTGGTGGTATATGTCGAAGCCATGTTGGTCAGGGAAAGCCCAGAGTCCCGATGTGTGTGGTGCTGTAGATGCGCCTCCAATGGCCGGGGAGGAGCAGCAAGAGCTTGACAGGCTGGCACTTTCGGTGTGGGAGCAATCGTCCGATTTTAGTTATTTTTCGGGGTATTTTTACAGTCTCACCCAGGTACAGCTGGTGGTAAACGTCGAAGCCCTGTTGGTCAGGAAAAGCCTAGAGCCCCGATGTCTGTGGTTTTGTAGATGCGCTGGGAATGGCCGGTGAGGAGCAGCAAGAGCGTGACTGGCTGGCACTTTCGGTGTGGGATCAATCGTCCGACGTTCTTGAATTTTCGGGGATTTACTTTCAGAGTGCACCCAGGTGCAACTGGTGGTAAATGTCAAAGCCCTGTTCATGAGTGAAAGCCCGGAGCCCCAATGTCTGTGGTGCTGTAGATGCACTGCCAATGGCCGGTGAGGAGCAGCAAGAGCTTGACCAGATGGCAATTAATGTGTGGGAGCAATCGTCCGACGTTTGTGTTTTTTGGGGCTTTTTTTTCAGTGGGCACCCAGGTGCAGCTGGTGGTAAATGTCGAAGCCCTGTTGGTCAGGGAAAGCCTGGAGCCCCAATGTCTGTGGTGCTGTAGATGCACTGCCAATGGCCGCTGAGCAGCAGCAAGAGCTTAACTGGCTGGCACTTTGGGTGTGGGAGCAATCGTCCGACGTTCGTGATTTTTCGGGGGTTTTTTTCAATGGGCGCCCAGGTGCAGCGTGTGGTAAACATCGAAGCCATGTTGGTCAGGGAAAGCCCTGAGCCCCGATGTCTGTGGTGCTGTAGATGCACTGGGAATGGCTGGTGAGGAGCAGCAAGTGCTTGACTGGCTGGCACTTTCGGTGTGGGAGCAATCGTGCGACTTTCGTGATTTTTCGGGGTTTTTTTTCAGTGGGCGCCCATTTGGAACTGTTGGTAAACGTCGAAGCCCTGTTCATCAGGGACAGCCTGGAGACCCGATGTCTGTGGTGCTGTAGATGCTCTGCCAGTGACCGGTGAGGAGCAGCAAGAGCTTGACTGGCAGGTACTTTCGGTGTGGGAGTGTCCTGGTTCTGGCCAGGATAGAGTTAATATTTACCTGAGCTGTGTGGAGAACTGAAGTTGGTAGCACCTATGGCTGGGATAGTTAACTTATTAGCTAACAGCTGGGGTTAATTTACCCAAATTAGCCAAAGGGTATTCCATCCCATCTGACATCATGCTCAGTATATAAGTGAGGAGGGTGCTGAAGGGAGGACCCCTGCTACTTGGAAGAGACTGGATGTGGAGATCTGTTGTGAGCTATTGTACTCTATTTGTGTTTTATCACTGCCTTGTTTTCTTCTGTCATTACTGTTAAATTTATTTGTGTTCAATCTCAACCCACGTGTTTGGTTTTTTTTATGGTTTTCTTTTGTTTGTCAAATCTCCTCCTATTCTCTCGGAGAGTGGGGGGAGTGAGAGAGAGACTGCGTAGTCTGGTCCCCATTGGGGCTGAACTACGACAGGGAGCAATCGTCCGACATTTGTGATTTTTCAGGGTATTTTTCCAGTCACCCAAGTGCAGCTGGTGGTAAACGTCGAAGCCCTGTTGGTCAGGGAAAGCCCGTAGCCCCAATGTCTGTGGTGCTGTAGATGCGCTGCCAATGGTCGGTAAGGAGCAGCAAGCGGTTGACTGGCTGGCACATTCGCTGTGGGAGCAATCGTCCGATCTTTGTGATTTTTCAAGGCTTGTTTTCAGTGGGCGCCCAGGTGCAGCTGGTGGTATATGTCGAAGCCCTGTTGGTCAGGGAAAGCCCAGAGCCCCGATGTCTGTGGCGCTGTAGATGCGCTGCCAATGGCCCATGAGGAGCAGCAAGAGCTTAACAGGCTGACACTTTCGCTGTGGGAGCAATCGTCCGACGTTTGTGCTTTTACGGCGTTTTTTTTCAGTGGGCGCCCAGGTGCAGCTGGTGGTATATGTCGAAGCCCTGTTTGTCAGGGAAAGCCCAGAGCCCCGATGTCTGTGGTGCTGTAGATGCGCTGGGAATGGCCAGTGAGGAGCAGCAAGAGGTTGACTGGCTGGCACTTAAGGTGTGGGAGCAATTGTCCGACGTTCGTGATTTTTCGGAGTTTTTTCTCAATGGGCGCCCAGGTGCAGCTGGTGGTAATTGTCGAAGCCCTGTTGGTCAGGGAAAGCCCGGAGCCCCGATGTCTGCGGTGCTGTAGGTGCGGTGCCAATGGCCGGTTAGGAGCAGCAAGTGGTTGACGGGCTGGCAGTTTTTGTGTGGGAGCAATCGTCCGATCTTCGTGATTTTTCAAGGTTTTTTTTCAGTGGGCGCCCAGGTGCAGCTGGTGGTATATGTCGAAGCCCTGTTCGTGAGGGAAAGCCCAGAGCCCCGATGTCTGTGGTGCTCCAGATGCGCTACCAATGGCCCGTGAGGAGCAGCAATAGCTTGACAGGCTGGCACTTTCGGTGTGGGAGCAATCGTCCGATATTCGTGAATTTTCGGGGTTTTTTTTCAGTGAGTGCCCAGGTGCAGCGGGTGGTAAACGTCGAAGCCGTGTTGGACAGGGAAAGCCCGGAGCCCCGATGTCTGTGGTGCTGTAGATGCGCTGCCAATGGCCGGTGACGAGCAGCAAGAAGTTGACTGGCTGGCACTTTCGGTGTGGGAGCAATCGTCCGATCGTCGTGATTTTTCAAGGTTTTATTTCAATGGGCGCCCCGATGCAGCTGGTGGTATATGTCGAAGCCCTGTTCATCAGGGAAAGCCCAGAGCCCCGATGTCTGTGGTGCTGCAGATGCGCTGGGAATGGGCGGTAAGGAGCAGCAAGCGGTTGACTGGCTGGCACTTTTGGTGTGGAAGCAATTATCCGATCTTCGTGATTTTTCGGGGTTTTTTTCAATGGGCCCCTAGGTGCAGCTGGTGGTAAATATCGAAGCCCTGTTGGTCAGGGAAAGCCCGGAGCCCCGATGTCTGTGGTGCTGTAGATGCGCTCCCAGTGGCCTGGTACGAGCAGCAAGAGCTTGACAGGCTGGCACTTTCGGTGTGGGAGCAATCGTCCAACGTTTGTGATGTTTCGGGGTTTTTTTTAAGTGGGCGCCATGGTGCAACTGGTGGTAATAGTTAAAGCCCTGTTTGTCAGGGAAAGCCTGGAGCCTTGATATCTGTGGTGCTGTAGATGCGCTGCCAATGGCCAGTGAGGAGCAGCAAGAGGTTGACAGGCTGACACTTTCGGTGTGGTAGCAATCGTCTGACGTTTGTGATTTTTCGGGGTTTTTTTTCAGTGGGTGCCCAGGTGCAGCTGGTGGTATATGTCGAAGCCCTGTTGGTCAGGGAAAGCTCAGAGCCCCGATGTCTGTGGTGCTTTGGATGTGCTGGGAATGGGCGGTGAGGAGCAGCAAGGGCTTGTGTTGATGGCACTTTTGATGTGGGAGCAATCGTCTGATCTTCGTGATTTTTCGGGGTTTTTTTAAGTGTGTGGTCAGGTGCATCGGGTGGTAAAGGTCGAAGCCCTGTTCCTCAGGGAAAGCCCTGAGCCCCGATGTCTGTGGTGCTGTAGATGCGCTGCCAATGTCCGGCGAGGAGAAGCAAGAGCTTGACTGGCTGGCACTTTCGGTGTGGGAGCAATCGTCTGATCTTCGTGATTTTTCGGGGTTTTTTTTCAGTTGGCGCCCAGGTGCAGCTGGTGCTAAATGTCGAAGCCCTGTTAGTCAGGGAAAGCCCGGAGCCCCGATGTCTGTGGTGCTGCAGATGGATTGGGAATGGTCAGTGTGTAGCAGCAAGAGCTTGACTGGCTGGCACTTTCGGTGTGGGAGCAATTGTCCGACGTTCGTGATTTTTCGGAGTTTTTTTTCAGTGGGCGCACATGTTCAGCTGGTGGTAAATGTCGAAGCCCTGTTGGTCAGGGAAAGCCCGGAGCCCCGATGTCTGTGGTGCTGTAGATGCGCTGCCAATGGACCATGAGGAGCAGCACGAGCTTGACAGGCTGGCACTTTCGGTGTGGGAGCAATCGTCCGACGTTTGTGATTTCTGGGGATTTTTTTACAGTTGGCGCCCACGTGCAACTGGTGGTATATGTCGAAGCCCTGTTGGTCAGGGAAAGCCCGGAGCCCCGATATCTGTGGTGCTGTAGATGCGCTGCCAATTGCCGGTGATGAGCAGCAAGAGCTTGACAGGCTGGCACTTTCGGTGTGGGAGCAATCGTCCGATGTTCGTGATTTTTCGGGGTTTTTTTTCACTGGGCAACCAGGTGCAGCGGGTGGTAAATATCGAAGCCCTGTTGGTCAGGGAAAGCCCGGAGCCCCGATGTCTGTGGTGCTGTAGATGCGCTGCCAGTGGCCGGGGACGAGCAGCAAGAGCTTGTGTTGCTGGCACTTTCGGTGTGGGAGCAATCGTCCGACGTTGGTGATGTTTCGGGGTTTTTTTTCAGTGGGCGCACAGGTGCAGCTGGTGGTAAATGACGAAGCCCTGTTCGTCAGGGAAAGCCCGTAGCCCCGATGTCTGTGGTGCTGTAGATGCGATGCCAATGGTCGGCAAGGAGCAGCAAGCGGTTGACTGGCTGGCACTTTCGGTGTGGTAGCAATCGTCCGATCTTTGTGATTTTTCAAGGCTTGTTTTCAGTGGGCGCCCAGGTGCAGCTGGTGGTATATGTCGAAGCCCTGTTGGTCAGGGAAAGCCCGGAGCCTTGATGTCTGTGGTGCTGTAGATGCGCTGGGAATGGCCGGTGAGGAGCAGCAAGAGCTTGACAGGCTGGCACTTTCGGTGTGGGAGCGATCTTTGGACGGTCGTGATTTTTCAGGGTTTTTTTTCAGTGGGCGCCCAGGTGCAGCTGGTTGTATATGACGAAGACCTGTTGGTCAGGGAAAGCCCGGAGCCCTGATATTTGTGATGCTGTAGATGCGCTACGAATGGGTGGCGAGGAGGAGCAAGAGCTTGTGTTGCTGGCACTTTCGGTGTGGGAGCAATCGTCCGACGTTCGTGATTTTTCGCGGATTTTTTTTCAGTGGGAGCCCAGGTGCAGCTGGTGGTATATGTCGAAGCCCTGTTGGTGAGGGAAAGCCCAGAGACCCGATGTCTGTGGTGCTGTAGATGCGCTGCCAATGGCCCATGAGGAGAAGCAAGAGCTTGACATGCTGGCACTTAAGGTGTGGGAGCAGTCGTCCGATGTTAGTGATTTTTCGGGGGTTTTATTAAGTGGGTGCCCATGTTCAGCTCGTGGTAAACGTCGAAGCCCTGTTGGTCAGGGAAAGCCTGGAGCCCCGATGTCTGTGGTGCTGTAGATGCGCTGCCAATGGCCCATGAGGAGCAGCAAGAGTTTGACAGGCTGGCACTTTCGGTGTGGGAGCAATCGTCCGACGTTTGTGATTTCTGGGGATTTTTTTTCAGTGGGCGCCATGGTGCAACTGGTGGTATATGTCGAAGCCCTGTTGGTCAGGGAAAGACCGGAGCCCCGATGTCTGTGGTGCTGTAGATGTGCTGCCAGTGGCCGTGGAAGAGCAGCAAGAGCTTGACTGGCTGGCACTTAAGCTGTGGGAGCAATCGTCCGACATTTGTGGTTTTTTTGGTTTTTTTTTCAGTGGGCGCAGATGTTCAGCTGGTGGTAAACGTCTAAGTCCTCTTAGTCAGGGGAAGCCCCGAGCCCCGATGTCTGTGCTGCTGTAGATGTGCTCGGAATGGGCGGTGAGGAGCTGCAAGAGCTTGACTGGCTGGCACTTAAGGTGTGGGAGCAATCGTCCGAGGTTCATCATTTTTCGGGGTTTTTTTCAGTGTGCGCCCAGGTGCAGCTGGCGGTAATTGTCTAAGCCCTGTTGGTCAGGGAAAGCCTGGAGCCCCAATGTCTGTGGTGCTGCAGATGCGCTGCCAATGGTACATGAGGAGCAGCAAGAGCTTGCGTTGCTGGCACTTCCGGTGTGGGAGCAATCGTCCGATGTTCGTGATTTTTTGGGATATTTTTCAGTGGGCGCCGAGGTGCAGCGGGTTGTATATGTCGAAGCCCTGTTGGTCAGGGAAAGCCTAGAGCCCCGATGTCTGTGGTGCTGTAGATGCGCTGCCAGTGGCCGGGGACGAGCAGCAAGAGCTTGTGTTGCTGGCACTTTCGGTGTGGGAGCAATCGTCCGACGTTGGTGATGTTTCGGGGTTTTTTTTCAGTGGGCGCACAGGTGCAGCTGGTGGTAAACGTCGAAGCCCTGTTTGTCAGGGAATGCCTGGAGCCCCGATGTCTGTGGTGCTGTAGATGCGCTGCCAATGGCAGGTGAGGAGCAGCAATAGCTTGACAGCTTCGCACTTTCGGTGTGGGAGTAATCGTCCGACGTTCGTGATTTTTGGGGGTTTTTTTTTAGTGGGCGCCCATTTGGAACTGGTGGTAAACGTCGAAGCTCTGTTCATCAGGGACAGACTGGAGACCCGATGTCTGTGGTGCTGTAGATGCGCTGCCAATGACCGGTTTGGAGCAGCAAGATCTTGACTGGCTGGTACTTTCGGTGTCGGAGTGTCCTGGTTCTGGCCAGGATAGAGTTAATATTTACCTGAGCTGTGTGGAGAACTGAAGCTGGTAGCCCCTATGGCTGGGATAGTTAACTAATTAGCTAACAGCTGGGGTTAATTTACCCAAATTAGCCAAAGGGCTATTCCATCCCATCTGACATCATGCTCAGTATTTAAGTGAGGAGGGTGCTGAAGGGAGGACCCCTGCTACTTGGAAGAGACTGGATGTGGAGATCTGTTGTGAGTTATTGTACTGTATTTGTGTTTTATCACTGTCTTGTTTTCTTCTGTCATTACTGTTAAATTTATTTTTGTTCAATCTAAACCCGCGTGTTTGGTTTTTTTTCTGGTTTTCTTTTGTTTGTCAAATCTCCTCCTATTCCCTCGGAGAGTGGGGGGAGTGAGAGAGAGACTGCGTACTCTGGTCCCCATTGGGGCTGAACTACGACAGGGAGCAATCGTCCGACATTTGTGATTTTTCGGGGTTTTTTTCCAGTCACCCAAGTGCAGCTGGTGGTAAACGTCGAAGCCCTGTTCGTCAGGGAAAGCCCGGAGCCCCAATGTCTGTGGTGCTGTAGATGCGCTGCCAATGGTCGGTAAGGAGCAGCAAGCGGTTGACTGGCTGGCACATTCGCTGTGGGAGCAATCGTCCGATCTTTGTGATTTTTCAAGGCTTGTTTTCAGTGGGCGCCCAGGTGCAGCTGGTGGTATATGTCGAAGCCCTGTTGGTCAGGGAAAGCCCAGAGCCCCGATGTCTGTGGCGCTGTAGATGCGCTGCCAATGGCCCATGAGGAGCAGCAAGAGCTTAACAGGCTGACACTTTCGCTGTGGGAGCAATCGTCAGACGTCTGTGCTTTTACGGGGTTTTTTTTCAGTGGGCGCCCAGGTGCAGCTGGTGGTATATGTCGAAGCCCTGTTTGTCAGGGAAAGCCCAGAGCCCCGATGTCTGTGGTGCTGTAGATGCGCTGGGAATGGCCAGTGAGGAGCAGCAAGAGGTTGACTGGCTGGCACTTAAGGTGTGGGAGCAATTGTCCGACGTTCGTGATTTTTCGGAGTTTTTTCTCAATGGGCGCCCAGGTGCAGCTGGTGGTAATTGTCGAAGCCCTGTTGGTCAGGGAAAGCCCGGAGCCCCGATGTCTGCGGTGCTGTAGGTGCGGTGCCAATGGCCGGTTAGGAGCAGCAAGTGGTTGACGGGCTGGCAGTTTTTGTGTGGGAGCAATCGTCCGATCTTCATGATTTTTCAAGGTTTTTTTTCAGTGGGCGCCCAGGTGCAGCTGGTGGTATATGTCGAAGCCCTGTTCGTGAGGGAAAGCCCAGAGCCCCGATGTCTGTGGTGCTCCAGATGCGCTACCAATGGCCGGGGACTAGCAGCAAGAGCTTGACTGGCTGGCACTTTCGGTGTGGGAGCAATCGTCCGACGTTCGTGATTTTTCGCGGTTTTTTTTCAGTGGGCACCCAGGTGCAGCTGGTGGTAAATATCGAAGCCCTGTTGGTCAGGGAAAGCCTGGAGCCCCGATGTCTGTGGTGCTGTAGATGCGCTGGGAATGGGCGATGGGGAGCAGCAAGCGGTTGACTGGCTGGCACTTTCGGTGTGGAAGCAATTATCAGATCTTCGTGATTTTTCTGGGTTTTTTTCAATGGGCACCCAGGTGCAGCTGGTGGTAAATATCGAAGCCCTGTTGGTCAGGGAAAGCCCGGAGCCCCGATATCTGTGGTGCTGTAGATGCGCTCCCAGTGGCCGGGGACTAGCAGCAAGAGCTTGACAGGCTGGCACTTTCGGTGTGGGAGCAATCGTCCGACGTTTGTGATGTTTCGGGGTTTTTTTTCAGTGGGCGCCCAGGTGCAGCTGGTGGTATATGTCGAAGCCCTGTTCGTCAAGGAAAGCCCGGAGCCCCGATGTCTGTGGTGCTGTAGTTCCGCCTGCAATGGCCGGTGAGAAGCAGCAAGAGCTTGACTGGCTGGCACTATAATTGTGGATGCAATCGTCCGATGTTCGTTATTTTTCGGGGTTTTTTTTCAGTGGGCGCCATGGTTCAGCTGGTGGTAAATGTCAAAGCCCTGTTGGTCAGGGAAAGCCCGGAGCCCCGATGTCTGTGGTGCTGTAGATGCGCTGCCAATGGCTGGGGAGGAGCAGAAAGAGCTTGACAGGCTGGCACTTTCGGTGTGGGAGCAATCGTCCGATGTTCTTGATTTTTCGGGGTTTCTTTTCAGTGGTCGCCCAGGTGTAGCTGGTGGTAAATGTCAAAGCCGTGTTGGTCAGGGAAAGCCCGGAGCCCCGATGTCTGTGGTGCTGTAGTTCCGCCTGCAATGGCCGGTGAGAAGCAGCAAGAGCTTGACTGGCTGGCACTATAATTGTGGGAGCAATCGTCCGATGTTCGTTATTTTTCGGGGTTTTTTTTCAGTGGGCGCCATGGTTCAGCTGGTGGTAAATGTCAAAGCCCTGTTGGTCAGGGAAAGCCCGGAGCCCCGATGTCTGTGGTGCTGTAGATGCGCTCCCAGTGGCCTGGTACGAGCAGCAGGAGCTTGACAGGCTGGAACTTTCGGTGTGGGAGCAATCGTCCGACGTTTGTGCTGTTTCGGGGTTTTTTTTCAGTGGGCGCCCAAGTGCAGCTGGTGGTAATAGTTAAAGCCCTGTTTGTTAGGGAAAGCCTGGAGCCTTGATATCTGTGGTGCTGTAGATGCGCTGCCAATGGCCCGTGAGGAGCAGCAAGAGTTTAACAGGCTGGCACTTTCGGTGTGGGAGCAATCGTCCGACGTTTGTGATTTTTCGGGGTATTTTTTTCAGTGGGCGCCCAGGTGCAGCTGGTGGTAAACGTCGAAGCCCTGTTGGTCAGGGAAAGCCCGGAGCCCCGATGTGTGTGGTGCTGTAGATGCGCTGCCAATGGCCGGGGACTAGCAGCAAGAGCTTGACTGGCTGACACTTTCGGTGTGGGAGCAATCGTCAGACGTTCGTGATTTTTCGGGGTTTTTTTTCAGTGGGCACCCAGGTGCAGCTGGTGGTAAATATCGAAGCCCTGTTGGTCAGGGAAAGCCTGGAGCCCCGATGTCTGTGGTGCTGTAGATGCGCTGGGAATGGGCGGTGGGGAGCAGCAAGCTGTTGACTGGCTGGCACTTTCGGTGTGGAAGCAATTATCAGATCTTTGTGATTTTTCTGGGTTTTTTTCAATGGGCACCCAGGTGCAGCTGGTGGTAAATATCGAAGCCCTGTTCCTCAGGGAAAGCCCAGAGCCCCGATGTCTGTGCTGCTGTAGATGTGCTGGGAATGGGCGGTGACGAGCAGCAAGGGCTTGTGTTGATTGCACTTTTGATGTGGGAGCAATCGTCTGATCTTCGTGATTTTTCGGGGTTTTTTTAAGTGTGTGCTCAGGTGCATCGGGTGGTAGACGTCCAAGCCCTGTTCCTCAGGGAAAGCCCTGAGACCCGATGTCTGTGGTGCTGTAGATGCGCTGCCAGTGGCCGGGGACGAGCAGCAAGAGCTTGTGTTGCTGGCACTTTCGGTGTGGGAGCAATCGTCCGACGTTGGTGATGTTTCGGGGTTTTTTTTCAGTGGGCGCACAGGTGCAGCTGGTGGTAAATGACGAAGCCCTGTTCGTCAGGGAAAGCCCGTAGCCCCGATGTCTGTGGTGCTGTAGATGCGATGCCAATGGTCGGCAAGGAGCAGCAAGCGGTTGACTGGCTGGCACTTTCGGTGTGGTAGCAATCGTCCGATCTTTGTGATTTTTCAAGGCTTGTTTTCAGTGGGCGCCCAGGTGCAGCTGGTGGTATATGTCGAAGCCCTGTTGGTCAGGGAAAGCCCGGAGCCTTGATGTCTGTGGTGCTGTAGATGCGCTGGGAATGGCCGGTGAGGAGCAGCAAGAGCTTGACAGGCTGGCACTTTCGGTGTGGGAGCGATCTTTGGACGGTTGTGATTTTTCAGGGTTTTTTTTCAGTGGGCGCCCAGGTGCAGCTGGTTGTATATGACGAAGACCTGTTGGTCAGGGAAAGCCCGGAGCCCTGATATTTGTGATGCTGTAGATGCGCTACGAATGGGTGGCGAGGAGGAGCAAGAGCTTGTGTTGCTGGCACTTTCGGTGTGGGAGCAATCGTCCGACGTTCGTGATTTTTCGCGGATTTTTTTTCAGTGGGAGCCCAGGTGCAGCTGGTGGTATATGTCGAAGCCCTGTTGGTGAGGGAAAGCCCAGAGACCCGATGTCTGTGGTGCTGTAGATGCGCTGCCAATGGCCCATGAGGAGAAGCAAGAGCTTGACATGCTGGCACTTAAGGTGTGGGAGCAGTCGTCCGATGTTAGTGATTTTTCGGGGGTTTTATTAAGTGGGTGCCCATGTTCAGCTCGTGGTAAACGTCGAAGCCCTGTTGGTCAGGGAAAGCCTGGAGCCCCGATGTCTGTGGTGCTGTAGATGCGCTGCCAATGGCCCATGAGGAGCAGCAAGAGTTTGACAGGCTGGCACTTTCGGTGTGGGAGCAATCGTCCGACGTTTGTGATTTCTGGGGATTTTTTTTCAGTGGGCGCCATGGTGCAACTGGTGGTATATGTCGAAGCCCTGTTGGTCAGGGAAAGACCGGAGCCCCGATGTCTGTGGTGCTGTAGATGTGCTGCCAGTGGCCGTGGAAGAGCAGCAAGAGCTTGACTGGCTGGCACTTAAGCTGTGGGAGCAATCGTCCGACATTTGTGGTTTTTTTGGTTTTTTTTTCAGTGGGCGCAGATGTTCAGCTGGTGGTAAACGTCTAAGTCCTCTTAGTCAGGGGAAGCCCCGAGCCCCGATGTCTGTGCTGCTGTAGATGTGCTCGGAATGGGCGGTGAGGAGCTGCAAGAGCTTGACTGGCTGGCACTTAAGGTGTGGGAGCAATCGTCCGAGGTTCATCATTTTTCGGGGTTTTTTTCAGTGTGCGCCCAGGTGCAGCTGGCGGTAATTGTCTAAGCCCTGTTGGTCAGGGAAAGCCTGGAGCCCCAATGTCTGTGGTGCTGCAGATGCGCTGCCAATGGTACATGAGGAGCAGCAAGAGCTTGCGTTGCTGGCACTTCCGGTGTGGGAGCAATCGTCCGATGTTCGTGATTTTTTGGGATATTTTTCAGTGGGCGCCGAGGTGCAGCGGGTTGTATATGTCGAAGCCCTGTTGGTCAGGGAAAGCCTAGAGCCCCGATGTCTGTGGTGCTGTAGATGCGCTGCCAGTGGCCGGGGACGAGCAGCAAGAGCTTGTGTTGCTGGCACTTTCGGTGTGGGAGCAATCGTCCGACGTTGGTGATGTTTCGGGGTTTTTTTTCAGTGGGCGCACAGGTGCAGCTGGTGGTAAACGTCGAAGCCCTGTTTGTCAGGGAATGCCTGGAGCCCCGATGTCTGTGGTGCTGTAGATGCGCTGCCAATGGCAGGTGAGGAGCAGCAATAGCTTGACAGCTTCGCACTTTCGGTGTGGGAGTAATCGTCCGACGTTCGTGATTTTTGGGGGTTTTTTTTTAGTGGGCGCCCATTTGGAACTGGTGGTAAACGTCGAAGCTCTGTTCATCAGGGACAGACTGGAGACCCGATGTCTGTGGTGCTGTAGATGCGCTGCCAATGACCGGTTTGGAGCAGCAAGATCTTGACTGGCTGGTACTTTCGGTGTCGGAGTGTCCTGGTTCTGGCCAGGATAGAGTTAATATTTACCTGAGCTGTGTGGAGAACTGAAGCTGGTAGCCCCTATGGCTGGGATAGTTAACTAATTAGCTAACAGCTGGGGTTAATTTACCCAAATTAGCCAAAGGGCTATTCCATCCCATCTGACATCATGCTCAGTATTTAAGTGAGGAGGGTGCTGAAGGGAGGACCCCTGCTACTTGGAAGAGACTGGATGTGGAGATCTGTTGTGAGTTATTGTACTGTATTTGTGTTTTATCACTGTCTTGTTTTCTTCTGTCATTACTGTTAAATTTATTTTTGTTCAATCTAAACCCGCGTGTTTGGTTTTTTTTCTGGTTTTCTTTTGTTTGTCAAATCTCCTCCTATTCCCTCGGAGAGTGGGGGGAGTGAGAGAGAGACTGCGTACTCTGGTCCCCATTGGGGCTGAACTACGACAGGGAGCAATCGTCCGACATTTGTGATTTTTCGGGGTTTTTTTCCAGTCACCCAAGTGCAGCTGGTGGTAAACGTCGAAGCCCTGTTCGTCAGGGAAAGCCCGGAGCCCCAATGTCTGTGGTGCTGTAGATGCGCTGCCAATGGTCGGTAAGGAGCAGCAAGCGGTTGACTGGCTGGCACATTCGCTGTGGGAGCAATCGTCCGATCTTTGTGATTTTTCAAGGCTTGTTTTCAGTGGGCGCCCAGGTGCAGCTGGTGGTATATGTCGAAGCCCTGTTGGTCAGGGAAAGCCCAGAGCCCCGATGTCTGTGGCGCTGTAGATGCGCTGCCAATGGCCCATGAGGAGCAGCAAGAGCTTAACAGGCTGACACTTTCGCTGTGGGAGCAATCGTCAGACGTTTGTGCTTTTACGGGGTTTTTTTTCAGTGGGCGCCCAGGTGCAGCTGGTGGTATATGTCGAAGCCCTGTTTGTCAGGGAAAGCCCAGAGCCCCGATGTCTGTGGTGCTGTAGATGCGCTGGGAATGGCCAGTGAGGAGCAGCAAGAGGTTGACTGGCTGGCACTTAAGGTGTGGGAGCAATTGTCCGACGTTCGTGATTTTTCGGAGTTTTTTCTCAATGGGCGCCCAGGTGCAGCTGGTGGTAATTGTCGAAGCCCTGTTGGTCAGGGAAAGCCCGGAGCCCCGATGTCTGCGGTGCTGTAGGTGCGGTGCCAATGGCCGGTTAGGAGCAGCAAGTGGTTGACGGGCTGGCAGTTTTTGTGTGGGAGCAATCGTCCGATCTTCATGATTTTTCAAGGTTTTTTTTCAGTGGGCGCCCAGGTGCAGCTGGTGGTATATGTCGAAGCCCTGTTCGTGAGGGAAAGCCCAGAGCCCCGATGTCTGTGGTGCTCCAGATGCGCTACCAATGGCCGGGGACTAGCAGCAAGAGCTTGACTGGCTGGCACTTTCGGTGTGGGAGCAATCGTCCGACGTTCGTGATTTTTCGCGGTTTTTTTTCAGTGGGCACCCAGGTGCAGCTGGTGGTAAATATCGAAGCCCTGTTGGTCAGGGAAAGCCTGGAGCCCCGATGTCTGTGGTGCTGTAGATGCGCTGGGAATGGGCGATGGGGAGCAGCAAGCGGTTGACTGGCTGGCACTTTCGGTGTGGAAGCAATTATCAGATCTTCGTGATTTTTCTGGGTTTTTTTCAATGGGCACCCAGGTGCAGCTGGTGGTAAATATCGAAGCCCTGTTGGTCAGGGAAAGCCCGGAGCCCCGATATCTGTGGTGCTGTAGATGCGCTCCCAGTGGCCGGGGACTAGCAGCAAGAGCTTGACAGGCTGGCACTTTCGGTGTGGGAGCAATCGTCCGACGTTTGTGATGTTTCGGGGTTTTTTTTCAGTGGGCGCCCAGGTGCAGCTGGTGGTATATGTCGAAGCCCTGTTCGTCAAGGAAAGCCCGGAGCCCCGATGTCTGTGGTGCTGTAGTTCCGCCTGCAATGGCCGGTGAGAAGCAGCAAGAGCTTGACTGGCTGGCACTATAATTGTGGATGCAATCGTCCGATGTTCGTTATTTTTCGGGGTTTTTTTTCAGTGGGCGCCATGGTTCAGCTGGTGGTAAATGTCAAAGCCCTGTTGGTCAGGGAAAGCCCGGAGCCCCGATGTCTGTGGTGCTGTAGATGCGCTGCCAATGGCTGGGGAGGAGCAGAAAGAGCTTGACAGGCTGGCACTTTCGGTGTGGGAGCAATCGTCCGATGTTCTTGATTTTTCGGGGTTTCTTTTCAGTGGTCGCCCAGGTGTAGCTGGTGGTAAATGTCAAAGCCGTGTTGGTCAGGGAAAGCCCGGAGCCCCGATGTCTGTGGTGCTGTAGTTCCGCCTGCAATGGCCGGTGAGAAGCAGCAAGAGCTTGACTGGCTGGCACTATAATTGTGGGAGCAATCGTCCGATGTTCGTTATTTTTCGGGGTTTTTTTTCAGTGGGCGCCATGGTTCAGCTGGTGGTAAATGTCAAAGCCCTGTTGGTCAGGGAAAGCCCGGAGCCCCGATGTCTGTGGTGCTGTAGATGCGCTCCCAGTGGCCTGGTACGAGCAGCAGGAGCTTGACAGGCTGGAACTTTCGGTGTGGGAGCAATCGTCCGACGTTTGTGCTGTTTCGGGGTTTTTTTTCAGTGGGCGCCCAAGTGCAGCTGGTGGTAATAGTTAAAGCCCTGTTTGTTAGGGAAAGCCTGGAGCCTTGATATCTGTGGTGCTGTAGATGCGCTGCCAATGGCCCGTGAGGAGCAGCAAGAGTTTAACAGGCTGGCACTTTCGGTGTGGGAGCAATCGTCCGACGTTTGTGATTTTTCGGGGTATTTTTTTCAGTGGGCGCCCAGGTGCAGCTGGTGGTAAACGTCGAAGCCCTGTTGGTCAGGGAAAGCCCGGAGCCCCGATGTGTGTGGTGCTGTAGATGCGCTGCCAATGGCCGGGGACTAGCAGCAAAAGCTTGACTGGCTGACACTTTCGGTGTGGGAGCAATCGTCAGACGTTCGTGATTTTTCGGGGTTTTTTTTCAGTGGGCACCCAGGTGCAGCTGGTGGTAAATATCGAAGCCCTGTTGGTCAGGGAAAGCCTGGAGCCCCGATGTCTGTGGTGCTGTAGATGCGCTGGGAATGGGCGGTGGGGAGCAGCAAGCTGTTGACTGGCTGGCACTTTCGGTGTGGAAGCAATTATCAGATCTTTGTGATTTTTCTGGGTTTTTTTCAATGGGCACCCAGGTGCAGCTGGTGGTAAATATCGAAGCCCTGTTCCTCAGGGAAAGCCCAGAGCCCCGATGTCTGTGCTGCTGTAGATGTGCTGGGAATGGGCGGTGACGAGCAGCAAGGGCTTGTGTTGATTGCACTTTTGATGTGGGAGCAATCGTCTGATCTTCGTGATTTTTCGGGGTTTTTTTAAGTGTGTGCTCAGGTGCATCGGGTGGTAGACGTCCAAGCCCTGTTCCTCAGGGAAAGCCCTGAGACCCGATGTCTGTGGTGCTGTAGATGCGCTGCCAATGGCCCGTGAGGAGCAGCAAGAGCTTAACAGGCTGGCACTTTCGGTGTGGAAGCAATTGTCCGATGTTCGTGATTTCTCAAGGTTTTTTTTCAGTGGGCACCCAGGTGCAGCTGGTGGTATATGTCGAAGCCTTGTTGGTCAGGGAAAGCCCAGAGCACCGATGTCTGTGGTGCTGTAGGTGCGCTGGGAATGGGCGGTGAGGAGCAACAAGAGCTTGTGTTGATGGCACTTTTGGTGTGGGAGCAATCGTCCGACGTTTGTGATTTCTCGGGATTTTTTTTCAGTGGGCGCCCAGGTGCAGCTGGTGGTAAACGTCGAAGCCCTGTTCGTCAAGGAAAGCCCGGAGCCCCGATGTCTGTGGTGCTGTAGATGCGCTGGCAATGTTCAGCAAGGAGCAGCAAGAGCTTGACAGGATGGCACTTGAGTTGTGGGAGCAATCGTCCGATATTCGTGATTTTTCGGAGTTTTTTTTCAGTGGGCGCACATGTTCAGCTGGTGGTAAATGTCGAAGCCCTGTTGGTCAGGGAAAGCCCGGAGCCCCGATGTCTGTGGTGCTGTAGATGCGCTGGGAATGGGCGGTGAGGAGCAACAAGAGCTTGTGTTGATGGCACTTTTGGTGTGGGAGCAATTGTCCGATGTTCGTGATATTTCGGGGGTTTTTTTCAGTGGGTGCCCAGGTGCATCGGGTGGTAAACGTCGAAGCCCTGTTGGTCAGGGAAAGCCCGGAGACCCGATGTCTGTGGTGCTGTAGATGCGCTGCCAATGGCCGGTAAGGAGGAGCAAGCGGTTGACTAGCTGGCACTTTCGGTGTGGAAGCAATTGTCCGATGTTCGTGATTTTTCAAGTTTTTTTTTCAGTGGGCACCCAGGTGCAGCTGGTGGTATATGTCGAAGCCCTGTTGGTCAGGGAAAGCCCAGAGCCCGGATGTCTGTGGTGCTGTAGATGCGCTGCCAATGGACCATGAGGAGCAGCAAGAGCTTGACTGGCTGGCACTTTTGGTGTGGGAGCAATCGTCCGATGTTCGTGATTTTTCGGGGTTTTTTTTCAGTGGGCAACCAGGTGCAGCGGGTGGTAAATGTCGAAGCCCTGTTGGTCAGGGAAAGCCCGGAGCCCCGATGTCTGTGGTGCTGTAGATGCGCTGCCAGTGGCCGGGGACGAGCAGCAAGAGCTTGTGTTGCTGGCACTTTCGGTGTGGGAGCAATCGTCCGACGTTGGTGATGTTTCGGGGTTTTTTTTCAGTGGGCGCCCAGGTGCAGCTGGTGGTACATGTCGAAGCCCTGTTCGTCAGGGAAAGCGCAGAGCCCCAATGTCTGTGGTGCTGTAGATGCGCTGGGAATGGGCGGTGAGGAGCAACAAGAGCTTGTATTGATGGCACTTTTGGTGTGGGAGCAATCATCTGATGTTAGTGATTTCTGGGGATTTTTTTCAGTGGGCGCCCAGGTTCCGATGGTGGTAAACGTCTAAGCCCTGTTGGTCAGGGAAAGCCCGGAGCCCCGATGTCTGTGGTGCTGTAGATGCGCTGCCAATGGCCGGTGATGAGCAGCAAGAGCTTGACTGGCTGGGACTTCCGTTGTGGGAGCAATCGTACGACGTTTGTCATTTTTTGGGGTTTATTACAGTGGGCGCCCAGGTGCAGCTGGTGGTAAACGTCGAAGCCCTGTTGGTCAGGGAAAGCCCGGAGCCCCGACGTCTGTGGTGCTGTAGTTCCGTCTGCAATGGCCGGTGAGGAGCAGCAGGAGCTTGACAGGCTGACACTTGAGTTCTGGGAGCAATCGTCCGACGTTCATTAATTTTCGGGGTTTTACTTTCAGTGGGCACCCAGGTGCAGCTGGTGGTATATGTCGAAGCCCTGTTGGTCAGGGAAAGCCCGGAGCCCCGATGTCTGTGGTGCTGTAGATGCGCTGCCAATGGCCGGTGAGGAGCAGCAAGAGCTTGACTGCCTGGCACTTTAGTTGTGGGAGCAATCGTCAGATGTTCTTGACTTTTCGGGTTTTTTTTTCAGTGGGTGCCCACGTGCAACTGTTGGCATATGTCGAAGCCCTGTTGGTCAGGGAAAGCCCGGAGCCTTGATGTCTTTGGTGCTGTAGATGCGGTGCCAATGGCCGGTGAGGAGCAGCAAGAGCTTGACTGGCTGGCACTTTCGGTGTGGGAGCAATCGTCCGACGTTTGTGATTTTTCGGGGTTTTTTTTCAGTGGGCGCTAAGGTGCAGCTGATGGTAAATGTTAAAGCCCTGCTTGTCAGGGAAAGCCCGGAGCCCCGAAGTCTGTGGTGCTGTAGATGCGCTGCCAATGGCCCGTGAGGAGCAGCAAGAGCTTAACTGTCTGGCACTTTCGGTGTGGGAGCAATCGTCCGACGTTTGTGATTTTTCGGGGTTTTTTTTCAGTGGGCGCCCATGTTCAGCTGGTGGTAAACGTCTAAGTCGTGTTCGTCAGGAAAAGCCCAGAGCCCCGATGTCTCTGGTGCTGTAGATGCGCCTCCAATGGCCGGTGAGGAGCAGCAAGAGTTTGACAGGCTGGCACTTTCGGTGTTGGAGCAATCGTCCGACGTTCGTAATTTTTCCGGGTTTTTTTTTTCAGTGGGTGCCCACGTGAAACTGGTGGTAAATGTCGAAGCCCTGTTGGTCAGGGAAAGCCCGGAGCCCCGATGTCTGTGGTGCTGTAGATGCGCTGCCAATGGCCGGTAAGGAGCAGCAAGAGCTTGTGTTGCTGGCACTTTCGGTGTGGGAGCAATCGTCCGACGTTTGTGATTTTTGGGGATTTTTTTTTAGTGGGTGCCCAGGTACAGCTGGTGGTAAATGTCAAAGCCCTGTTGGTCAGGGAAAGCCTGGAGCCCCGATGTCTGTGGTGCTGTTGATGCGCTGCCAATGGCCGGTAAGGAGCAGCAAGAGCTTGACTGTCTGGCACTTTCAATGAGGGAGCAATCGTCCGATGTTCGTGATGTTTGAAGGGATTTTTTCTGTGGGCGCCCAGGTGCAGCTGGTGGTAAACGTCGAAGCCCTGTTGGTCAGGGAAAGCCCGGAGCCCCGAAGTCTGTGGTGCTGTAGATGCGCTGCCAGTGGCCGGGGAGGAGCAGCAAGAGCTTGTGTTGCTGGCACTTTCGGTGTGGGAGCAATCGTCCGATGTTCGTTATTTTTCACGTTTTTTTTCAGTGGGCGCACAGGTGCAGCTGGTGGTAAACGTCGAAGCCCTGTTGGTCAGGGAAAGCCCGGAGCCCCGATGTCTGTGGTGCTGTAGATGCACTGGGAATGGCCGGTGACGAGCAACAAGAGCTTGACTGGCTGGTACTTTCGGTGTCGGAGTGTCCTGGTTCTGGCCAGAATAGAGTTAATATTTACCTGAGCTGGGTGGAGAACTGAAGCTGGTAGCCCCTATGGCTGGGATAGTTAACTAATTAGCTAACAGCTGGTGTTAATTTACCCAAATTAGCCAAAGGGCTATTCCATCCCTTCTGACATCATGCTCAGTATATAAGTGAGGAGGGTGCTGAAGGGAGGCCCCCTGCTACTTGGAAGAGACTGGTTGTGGAGATCTGTTGTGAGTTATTGTACTGTATTTGTGTTCCATTCCGGTCTTGTTTTCTTCTGTCATTACTGTTAAATTTACTTTTTGTTCAATCTCAACCCGCGTGTTTGGTTTTTTTTCTGATTTTTTTTGTTTCTCAAATCTCATTCTATTTTCTCGGAGAGTGGGGGGAGAGAGAGAGAGACTGCGTAGTCTGGTCCCCGTTGGGGCTGAACTACGACGGGGAGCAATCGTCCAACGTTCGTGATTTTTGGGGATTTGTTTTCAGTGGGTACGCAGGTGCAGCTGCTGGTAAACATCGAAGCCATATGGGTCAGGGAAAGCCCAGAGCCCCGATGTCTGTGGTGCTGTTGATGCGCTGCCAATGGCCCGTGAGGAGCAGCAAGAGCTTGACTGGCTGGTACTTTCATTGTGGGAGCAATCGTCCGATGTTCGTGATTTTTTGGGGTTTTATTTCAGTGGGCGCCCAGGTGCAGCTGGTGGTAAATGTCGAAGCCATGTTGGCCAGAGAAAGCCCAGAGCCCCGATGTCTGT
Source organism: Chlamydotis macqueenii (assembly GCF_036417535.1). Taxonomy (NCBI): domain Eukaryota; kingdom Metazoa; phylum Chordata; class Aves; order Otidiformes; family Otididae; genus Chlamydotis; species Chlamydotis macqueenii. The sequence continues at coordinate 245,607 of NW_028239063.1, forward strand.
GGTGCTGTAGATGCGCTGGGAATGTGCGGTAAGGAGCAGCAAGAGCTTGTGTTGCTGGCACTTTCGGTGTGGGAGCAATCGCCCGATGTTCGTGATTTCTCGGGGTTTTTTTTCAGTGGGCGCCCAGGTTCAGCTGGTGTTAAACGTCGAAGCCCTGTTGGTCAGGGAAAGCCCGGAGCCCCGATGTCTGTGGTGCTGTAGATGCGCTGCCAATGGCTGGGGACGAGCAGCAAGAGCTTGACAGGCTGGCACTTTCGGTGTGGGAGCAATCGTCCGACGTTTGTGATTTTTCGGGGTTTTTTTTCAGTGGGCTCCCAGGTGCAGCTGATGGTAAATGTCAAAGCCCTGTTGGTCAGGGAAAGCACATAGCCCCGATGTCTGTGGTGCTGTAGATGTGCGGGGAATGGGCGGTGAGTACCAACAAGAGCTTGTGTTGCTGGCAGTTTCGGTGTGGGAGCAATCATCCGACGTTCGTGATTTTTCAGGGTATTTTCTCAGTGTGCGCCCAGGTGCAGCTGGTGGTATATGTCGAAGCCCTGTTCTTCAGGGACAGCCCGGAGGCCCGATGTATGTTGTGCTGTAGATGCGCTGCCAATGGCCGGTGAGTAGCAGCCAGAGCTTGACTGGCTGGCACTTTCGGTGTGGGAGCAATCGTCCGATGTTCGTGATTTTTCGGGGGTTTTTTTCAGTGGGCGCCGAGGTGCAGCTAATGGTAAACGTCGAAGCCCTGTTGGTCAGGGAAAGCCCGGAGCCCCGATGTCTGTGGTGCTGTAGATGCGCAGGGAATGGACGGTGAGGAGCAGCAAGAGCTTGACTGGCTGGCACTTTCGGTGTGGGAGCAATCGTCAGACGTCCTTTATTTTTCGGGGGTTTTTTTTCAGTGGGCGCCCAGGTGCAGCTGGTCGTAAATGTCGAAGCCCTATTGGTCAGGGAAAGCCCGGAGCCCCGATGTCTGTGGTGCTGTAGATGCGCATCCAATGGCCGGTGAGGAGTAGCAAGAGGTTGTGTTGCTGGCACTTTCGGTGTGGGAGCAATCGTCCGATGTTCGTGATTTTTTGAGATTTTTTTTAATGGACACCCAGGTGCAGCTGGTGGTAAATGTCGAAGCCCTGTTGGTCAGGGAAAGCCCGGAGCGCCGATGTCTGTGGTGCTGTAGATGCGCTGCCAATGGCCGGTGAGGAGCAGCAAGAGCTTGCGTTGCTGGCACTTTCTGTGTGGGAGCAATCGCCCGATGTTCGTGATTTCTCGGGGTTTTTATTTCAGTGGGCGCCCAGGTGCAGCGGGTGGTAAAAGTCGAAGCCCTGTTGGTCAGGGAAAGCCCGGAGCCCCGATGTCTGTGGTTCTGTAGATGTGCCTCCAATTGCTGGTGAGGAGCAGCAAGAGCTTGACTGGCTGGCACTTTCGGTGTGGGAGCAATAGCCCGATGTTCGTGATTTTTCGCGGTTTTATTTCAGTTGGCGCCCAGGTGCAGCTGGTGTTCATATGTCGAAGCCCTTTTCGTGAGGGAAAGCCCAGAGCCCCGATGTCTGTGGTGCTGTAGATGCGCTGGGAATGGGCGGTGAGGAGCAGCAAGAGGTTGTGTTGCTGGCACTTTCGGTGTGGGAGCAATTGTCCAACGTTCGTGACTTTTGGGTATTATTTTTCAGTGGGCACCCAGGTGCAACTGGTGGTAAATGTCGAAGCCCTGTTCGTCAGGGAAAGCCCGGAGCCCCGATGTCTGTGGTGCTGTAGATGCGTTGCCAATGGCTGGGGAGGAGCAGCAAGAGCTTGACAGGCTGGCACTTGTGTTGTGGGAGCAATCATCCGACGTTTGTGTTTTTTTGGGTTTTTTTTTCAGTGGGCGCCCATGTTCAGCTGGTGGTAAACGTCGAAGCCCTGTTAGTCAGGGAAAGCCCGTAGCCCCGATGTCTGTGGTGCTGTAGATGTGCTCGGAATGGGCGGTGAGGAGCAGCAAGAGCTTGACAGGCTGGCACTTTCGGTGTGGGAGCCATCTTCAGACGTCCTTTATTTTTCGGGGCATTTTTTCTGTGGGCGCCCAGGTTCAGCTGGTGGTAAATGTCAAAGCCCTGTTGGTCAGGGAAAGGACATAGCCCCGATGTCTGTGGTGCTGTAGATGTGCTGGGAATGGGCGGTGAGTAGCAACAAGAGCTTGTGTTGCTGGCACATTCGGTGTGGGAGCAATCATCCGACGTTCGTGATTTTTCAGGTTTTGTTCTCAGTGTGCGCCCAGGTGAAGATGGTGGTATATGTCGAAGCCCTGTTCTTCAGGGACAGCCCGGAGGCCCGATGTCTGTGGTGCTGTAGATGCGCAGCCAATGGCTGGTGAGGAGCAGCAAGAGCTTGCGTTGCTGGCACTTTAGGTGTGGGAGCAATCGTCCGATGTTAGTGATTTTTCGGGGTTTTTTTCAGTGGGCGCCCAGGTGCAGCTGCTAGTAAATGTCGAAGCCCTGTTGGTCAGGGAAAGCCCAGAGCCCCGATGTCTGTGGTGCTGTAGATGCGCTGAGAATGGGTGGTGATGAGCAGCAACAGCTTGACTGGCTGGCACTTTCGGTGTGGGAGCAATCGTCCGATGTTCGTGATTTTTCGGGGGTTTTTTTCAGTGGACGCCCAGGTGCAGCTGGTGGTAAATGTCGAAGCCCTGTTGGTCAGGGAAAGCCCAGAGCCCCGATGTCTGTGGTGCTGTAGATGCACTGCCAATGGCCCATGAGGAGCAGCAAGAGCTTGACTGGCTGGCACTTTCGGTGTGGGATCAATCGTCCGACGTTCGTGAATTTTCGGGGATTTACTTTCAGTGGGCGCCCATGTGCAGCTGGTGGTAAACGTCGAAGCCCTGTTGGTCAGGGAAATCCCGGAGCCCCGATGTCTGTGGTGCTATAGATGCGCTGCCAATGGCCGGTGAGGAGCAGCAAGAGCTTGACCGGATGGTAATTAATGTGTGGGAGCAATCGTCCGACGTTTGTGTTTTTTGGGGATTTTTTTTCAGTGGGCACCCAGGTGCAGCTCGTGGTAAACGTCGAAGCCCTGTTGGTCAGGGAAAACCTGGAGCCCCAATGTCTGTGGTGCTGTAGATGCGCTGGGAATGGCCCGTGATGAGCAGCAAGAGGTTGACTGGCTGGCACTTTCGGTGTGGGGGCAATCGTCCGACGTTCGTGATTTTTCGGGGTTTTTTTCAGTGGGCGCCCAGGTGCACCGTGTGGTAAACATCGAAGCCCTGTTCATCAGGGAAAGCCCGGAGCCCAGATGTCTGTGGTGCTGTAGATGCACTGGGAATGGGTGGTGATGAGCAGCAAGAGCTTGACTGGCTGGCACTTTCGGTGTGGGAGCAATCGTGCGACTTCCGTGATTTTTTTGGGGATTTTTTTCAGTGGGTGCCCAGGTGCAGCTCGTGGTAAACGTCGAAGCCCTGTTGGTCAGGGAAAGCCCAGAGCACCTATATCTGTGGTGCTGTAGATGCGCTGGGAATGGGCAATGAGGAGCAGCAAGATCTTGTGTTGCTGGCACTTTCGGTGTGGGAGGAATCGTCCGATGTACGTAATATTTTGGGTTTTTTTATTCAGTGGGCGCCCAGGTCCAGCGGGTGGTAAAAACCGAAGCCCTGTTCGTCAGGGAAAGCCCGGAGCCCCGATGTCTGTGGTACTGTAGATGCTCCTCCAATGGCTGGTGAGGAGCAGCAAGATCTTGAAAGGCCGGCATTTAATGTGTGGGAACAATCGTCTGATGTTTGTGATTTTTCAGGGCTTTTTTTCAGTGGGCGCCCGGGTGCAGCTGGTGGTAAATGTCGAAGCCATGTTGGTCAGGGAAAGCCCAGAGCCCCGATGTCTGTGGTGCTGTAGGTGCGCTGCCAATGGCAAGTGAGGAGCAGCAAGAGCATGACAGGCTGGCACTTTCGGTGTGGGAGCAATCGTCCGACGTTTGTGATTTTTTGGGGTTTTTTTTTCAGTGGGCGCCCAGGTGCAGCTGGTGGTAAATGTCGAAGCCCTGTTGGTCAGGGAAAGCCCGGAGCCCCGATGTGTGTGGTGCTGTAGATGCGCTGCCAATGCCCGGTGAGGAGCAGTAAGAGCTTGTGTTGCTGGTACTTTCGGTGTGGGAGCAATCGTCTGACGTTAGTGATTTTTCGGGGTTTTTTTACAGTGGGCGCCCAGGTGCAACTGGTGGTATTTGTCGAAGCCCTGTTGGTTAAGGAAAGCCCGGAGCCCCGATGTCTGTGGTGCTGTACATGCACTGGGGATGGCCGGTGAGGAGCAGCAAGAGCTTTTGTTGCTGGCACTTTCGGTGTGGGAGCAATCATCCGATATTCGTGATTTTTCGGGGTTTTTTTTCAGTGGGCGCCCAGGTGCAGTTGGTGGTATATGTCGAAGCCCTGTTGGTCAGGGAAAGCCCGGAGCCCCGATGTCTGTGGTGCTGTAGATGCGCTGCCAGTGGCCGGGGACGAGCAGCAAGTGCTTGACAGTCTGGCACTTTCGGTGTGGGAGCAATCGTCCGACGTTGGTGATGTTTCGGGGTTTTTTTTCAGTGGGCGCCCAGGTGCAGCGGGTGGTATATGTCGAAGCCCTGTTCATCAGGGAAAGCCCAGAGCCCCGATGTCTGTGGTGCTATAAATGCGCTGCCAATGGCCCGTGAGGAGCAGCAAGAGGTTGACTGGCTGGCATTTTCGGTGTGGGACAAATTGTCCAACGTTCGTGATTTTTCAGAGTTTTTTCTCAATGGGCGCCCAGGTGCAGCTGGTGGTAATCGTCGAAGCCCTGTTGGTCAGGGAAAGCCCGGAGCCCCGATGTCTGTGGTGCTGTAGATGCGCTGCCAATGGCCCATGAGGAGCAGGAAGAGCTTGACAGGCTGGCACTTTCGGTGTGGGAGCAATTTTCCGAAGTTTGTGATTTCTGGGGATTTTTTTCAGTGGGTGCCCAGGTGCAGCGGGTGGTAAACGTCGAAGCCCTGGTCGTCAGTGAAAGCCCAGAGCCCCGATGTCTGTGGTGCTGTAGATGCACTGCCAATGGCCGGTTAGGAGCAGCAAGTGGTTGACTGGCTGGCACTTTTGGTGTGGGAGCGATCGTCCGATCTTCGTAATTTTTCAAGGTTTTATTTCAGTGGGCGCCCAGGTGCAGCTGGTGGTAAACGTCGAAGCCCTGTTAGTCAGGGAAAGCCCAGAGCCCCGATGTCTGTGGTGCTGTAGATGCGCTACCAATGGCCCATGAGGAGTAGCAAGAGTTTGACAGGTTGGCACTTTCAGTGTGGGAGCAATTGTCTGACATTTGTGATTTCTGGGGATTTTTTTTCAGTGGGCGCCCAGGTGCAACTGGTGGTATATGTCAAAGCCCTGTTGGTCACGGAAAGCCCGTAGCCCCGATGTCTGTCGTGCTGTAGATGCGCTGGCAATGGCCCGTGAGGAGCAGCAACAGCTTGACAGGCTTGCACTTTCGGTGTGGGAGCAATCGTCCGATGTTCTTGATTTTTCGGGGTTTTTTTTCAGTGGGCGCCCAGGTTCAGCTGGTGGTAAACGTCGAAGCCCTGCTGGTCAGGGAAAGCCCAGAGCCCCATGTCTGTGGTGCTGTAGATGCGCTGGGAATGGGCGGTGAGGAGCAGCAAGAGCTTGAGTTGCTGGCACTTTCGGTGTGGGAGCAATCGTCCGATGTTTGTGATTTCTGGGGATTTTTTTCAGTGGGTGCCTAGGTGCAGCTGGTGGTAAACGTTAAAGCCCTGTTGGTCAGGGAAAGCCCGGAGCCCCGATGTCTGTGGTGCTGTAGAGGCGCTGCCAATGGCCGCTGAGGAGCAGCAAGAGGTTGAGTTGCTGGCACTTTCGGTATGGGAGCAATCGTCCGACATTCGTGATTTTTTGTGGTTTTTCTTCAGTGGGCGCCCAGGTACAGCGGGTGGTAAACATCCAAGCCCTGTTTGTCAGGGAAAGCCTGGAGCCCCGATGTCTGTGGTGCTGTAGATGCACTGGGAATGGCTGCTGAGGATCAATAAGAGCTTGACTGGCTGGCACTTTCGGTGTGGAAGCAATCGTCCGATGTTCGTGATTTTTCGGGGTATTTTTCAGTGGGCGCCCAGGTGCAGCGGGGGTAAACATCGAAGCCCTGTTCGTCAGGGAAAGTGAAGAGCCCCGATGTCTGTGGTGCTGTAGATGCGCTGCCAATGGGCGGTGAGGAGCAGCAAGAGATTGACCGGATGGCACTTATGGTGTGGGAGTAATCGTCTGATGTTCGTGATTTTTCGGGGTTTTTTTTCAGTGGGCAACCAGGTGCAGCGGGTGGTATACGTCGAAGCCCTGTTCGTCAGGGAAAGCCCGGAGCCCTGATGTTTGTGATGCTGTAGATGCGCTACGAATGGGCGGCGAGGAGGAGCAAGAGCTTGTTTCTGGCACTTTCGGTGTCGGAGCAATCGTCAGACTTTCGTTATGTTTCGGGGTATTTTTTCAGTGGGTGCCCAGGTGCAGCTGGTGTTACACGTCGAAGCCCTGTTGGTCAGGGAAAGCCCGGAGCCCCAATGTCTGTGGTGCTGTAGATGGGATTCCAATGGCCCATGAGGAGCAGCAGGAGCTTGACTGGCTGGCACTTTCGGTGTGGGAGCAATCGTCCGATGGTCGTGATTTTTCGGGGTATTTTTTCAGTGGGCGCCCAGGTGCAGCAGGTGGTAAACATCGAAGCCCTGTTTGTCAGGGAAAGCCCGGAGCCCCGATGTCTGTGGTGCTGTAGATGCGCTGCCAATGTCCGGTGAGGAGCAGGAAGAGCTTGACTGGCTGGCACTTTCGGTGTGGGAGCAATCGTCCAACGTTCGTGATTTTTCGGGGATTTTTTTCAGTGGGCGGCGCCCAGGTGCAGCAGGTGGTAAATGTCAAAGCCCTGTTGGTCAGGGAAAGTCCGGAGCCCCATTGTCTGTGGTGCTGTAGATGCGCTGAGAATTGGCGGTGATGAGCAGCAAGAGCATGACAGGCTGGCACTTTCGGTGTGGGAGCAATCGTCCAATGTTCGTGATTTCTCCGGGGCTTTTTTCAGTGGGCGCCCAGGTGCAGCTGGTGGTAAATGTCGAAGCCCTGTTCGTCAGGGAAAGCCCAGAGCCCCGTTGTCTGTGGTGCTGTAGATGCACTGGGAATGGGCGGTGTGGAGCAGTAAGAGCTTGTGTTGCTGGCACTTTCGGTGTGGGAGCAATCGTCCGATGTTCGTGATTTTTCGGGGTTTTTTTTCAGTGGGCGCCCAGGTGCAGTGGGTGGTAAACTACGAAGCCCTGTTCGTCAGGGAAAGCCCGGAGCCCCGATGTCTGTGGTGCTGTAGATGCACTGGGAATGGCTGGTGAGGAGCAGCAAGAGCTTGACTGGCTGGCAGTTTCGGTGTGGGAGCAATCGTCCGATGTTGATGACTTTTCCGGGGTTTTTTTCAGTGGGCACCCAGGTACAGCTGGTGGTAAATGTCGAAGCCCTGTTGGTCAGGGAAAGCCCAGAGCCCTGATGTCTGTAGTGCTGTAGATGCGCTGGGAACGGGCGGTGAGGAGCAACAAGAGCTTGTGTTGATGGCACTTTTGGTGTGGGAGCAATCGTCTGATGTTCGTGATATTTCGGGGGTTTTTTTCAGTGTGTGCCCAGGTGCAGCGGGTCGTAAACTTTGAAGCCCTGTTGGTCAGGGAAAGCCCGCAGCCCTGATATCTGTGGTGCTGTAGATGCGCTGCCAATGGCCGGTGAGGAGCAGCAAGAGCTTGACTGGCTGGCACTTTCGGTGTGGGAGCAATGGTCCGACGTTCGTGATTTTTCGGGGTTTTTTTACAGTGGGAGCCCAGGTGCAGCTGGTGGTAAATATTAAAGCCCTGTTGGTCAGGGAAAGCCCGGAGCCCCGATGTCTGTGGTGCTGTAGATGCGCTGCCAATGGACCATGAGGAGCAGCACGAGCTTGACAGGCTGGCACTTTCGGTGTGGGAGCAATCGTCCGACGTTTGTGATTTCTGGGGATTTTTTTACAGTTGGCGCCCACGTGCAACTGGTGGTATATGTCGAAGCCCTGTTGGTCAGGGAAAGCCCGGAGCCCTGATATCTGTGGTGCTGTAGATGCGCTGCCAATTGCCGGTGATGAGCAGCAAGAGCTTGACAGGCTGGCACTTTCGGTGTGGGAGCAATCGTCCGATGTTCGTGATTTTTCGGGGTTTTTTTTCAGTGGGCGCCCAGGTGCAGCTGGTGGTAAATGTCGAAGCCTTGTTGGTCAGGGAAAGCCCGGAGCCCCGATATCTGTGGTACTGTAGATGCGCTGCAATGGCCGGTGAGGAGCAGCAAGAGCTTGACTGGCTGGCACTTAAGGTGTGGGAGCAATCGTCCGATGTTCGTGATTTTTCGGGGTTTTTTTTCACTGGGCAACCAGGTGCAGCGGGTGGTAAATATCGAAGCCCTGTTGGTCAGGGAAAGCCCGGAGCCCCGATGTCTGTGGTGCTGTAGATGCGCTGCTAGTGGCCGGGGACGAGCAGCAAGAGCTTGTGTTGCTGGCACTTTCGGTGTGGGAGCAATCGTCCGACGTTGGTGATGTTTCGGGGTTTTTTTTCAGTGGGCGCACAGGTGCAGCTGGTGGTAAATGACGAAGCCCTGTTCGTCAGGGAAAGCCCGTAGCCCCGATGTCTGTGGTGCTGTAGATGCGATGCCAATGGTCGGCAAGGAGCAGCAAGCGGTTGACCGGCTGGCACTTTCGGTGTGGTAGCAATCGTCCGATCTTTGTGATTTTTCAAGGCTTGTTTTCAGTGGGCGCCCAGGTGCAGCTGGTGGTATATGTCGAAGCCCTGTTGGTCAGGGAAAGCCCGGAGCCTTGATGTCTGTGGTGCTGTAGATGCGCTGGGAATGGCCGGTGAGGAGCAGCAAGAGCTTGACAGGCTGGCACTTTCGGTGTGGGAGCGATCTTTGGACGGTCGTGATTTTTCAGGGTTTTTTTTCAGTGGGCGCCCAGGTGCAGCTGGTTGTATATGACGAAGACCTGTTGGTCAGGGAAAGCCCGGAGCCCTGATATTTGTGATGCTGTAGATGCGCTACGAATGGGTGGCGAGGAGGAGCAAGAGCTTGTGTTGCTGGCACTTTCGGTGTGGGAGCAATCGTCCGACGTTCGTGATTTTTCGCGGATTTTTTTTCAGTGGGAGCCCAGGTGCAGCTGGTGGTATATGTCGAAGCCCTGTTGGTGAGGGAAAGCCCAGAGACCCGATGTCTGTGGTGCTGTAGATGCGCTGCCAATGGCCCATGAGGAGAAGCAAGAGCTTGACATGCTGGCACTTAAGGTGTGGGAGCAGTCGTCCGATGTTAGTGATTTTTCGGGGGTTTTATTAAGTGGGTGCCCATGTTCAGCTCGTGGTAAACATCGAAGCCCTGTTGGTCAGGGAAAGCCTGGAGCCCCGATGTCTGTGGTGCTGTAGATGCGCTGCCAATGGCCCATGAGGAGCAGCAAGAGTTTGACAGGCTGGCACTTTCGGTGTGGGAGCAATCGTCCGACGTTTGTGATTTCTGGGGATTTTTTTTCAGTGGGCGCCATGGTGCAACTGGTGGTATATGTCGAAGCCCTCTTGGTCAGGGAAAGACCGGAGCCCCGATGTCTGTGGTGCTGTAGATGTGCTGCCAGTGGCCGTGGAAGAGCAGCAAGAGCTTGACTGGCTGGCACTTAAGCTGTGGGAGCAATCGTCCGACATTTGTGTTTTTTTTGGTTTTTTTTTCAGTGGGCGCAGATGTTCAGCTGGTGGTAAACGTCTAAGTCCTCTTAGTCAGGGGAAGCCCCGAGCCCCGATGTCTGTGCTGCTGTAGATGTGCTCGGAATGGGCGGTGAGGAGCTGCAAGAGCTTGACTGGCTGGCACTTAAGGTGTGGGAGCAATCGTCCGAGGTTCATCATTTTTCGGGGTTTTTTTCAGTGTGCGCCCAGGTGCAGCTGGCGGTAATTGTCTAAGCCCTGTTGGTCAGGGAAAGCCTGGAGCCCCAATGTCTGTGGTGCTGCAGATGCGCTGCCAATGGTACATGAGGAGCAGCAAGAGCTTGCGTTGCTGGCACTTCCGGTGTGGGAGCAATCGTCCGATGTTCGTGATTTTTTGGGATATTTTTCAGTGGGCGCCGAGGTGCAGCGGGTGGTAAACGTCGAAGCCCTGTTGGTCAGGGAAAGCCCAGAGCCCCGATGTCTGTGGTGCCGTAGATGCGCTGAGAATGGGCGGTGAGGAGCAGCAAGAGGTTGACTGGCAGGCACTTTTGGTGTGGGAGCAATCGTCCGACGTTGGTTATTTTTCAGAGTTTTTTTCAGTGGGCGCCCAGGTGCAGTGGGTGGTAAATGTCGAAGCCCTGTTGGTCAGGGAAAGCCCGGAGCCCCGATGTCTGTGGTGCTGTAAATGCGCTGCCAATGGCCGGTGAGTATCAGCAAGAGCTTGACTGGCTGGCACTTTCGGTGTGGGAGCAATTGTCCGAATTTCTTCATTTTTTGGTATTTTAATTTCAGTGGGTGATCATTTCGAGCTGGTGGTAAACGTCGAAGCCCTGTTAGTCAGGGAAAGCCCGGAGCCCCGATGTCTGTGGTGCTGTAGATGCGCTGCCAATGGCCGGGGACGAGCAGCACGAGCTTGACAGGGTGGCACTTAAGGTGTGGGAGCCATCGTCCGATCTTCGTGATTTTTCGGGGTTTTATTTCAGTGGGCGCCCAGGTGCAGCTGGTGGTAAATGTTGAAGCCCTGTTGGTCAGTCAAAGCCCGGAGCCCCGATGTCTGTGGTGCTGTACATGTGCTGGCAATGGGCGGTGAGGAGCAGCAAGTCCTTGAGTTGGTGTCACTTTCTGTGTGGGAGCACTCGTCAGACGTTCGTTTTTTTTCGGATTTTTTTTTCAGTGGGCACCCAAGTGCAGCGGGTGGTGAACAACGAAGCCCTGTTGGTCAGGGAAAGCCCGGAGCCCCGATGTCTGAGGTGCTGTAGATGCGCTGCCAATGGCCGGTGAGGAGCACAAAGAGCTTGACTGGCTCGCACTTTTGGTGTGGGAGCAATCGTCCGACGTTCGTGATTTTTGGGGTATTTTTTTTCAGTGGGTGCCGAGGTGCAACTGGTGGTAAATGTTGAAGCCCTGTTGGTCAGTCAAAGCCCGGAGCCCCGATGTCTGTGGTGCTGTACATGTGCTGGGAATCGCCGGTGTGGAGCAGCAAGAGGTTATGTTGCTGGCACTTCCGGTGTGGGAGCAACCATCCAACGTTAGTGATTTTTCTGGGTTTTATTTCAGTGGGCGCCCAGGTGCAGCTGGTACTAAATGTCGAAGCCCTGTTGGTCAGGGAAAGCCCGGAGCCCCCATGTCTGTGGTGCTCTAGATACGCTGCCAATGGCCAGTGAGGAGCAGCAAGAGCTTGTGTTGCTGGCACTTTCGGTGTGGGAGCAATCGTTCGATGTTCGTGATTTTTTGAGATTTTTTTCAGTGGGCGCACAGGTGCAGCGGGTGGTAAATGTCGAAGCCCTGTTGGTCAGGGAAAGCCCGGAGGCCCGATGTCTGTGGTGCTGTAGATGCGCTGCCAATGGCCGGTGATGAGCAGCACGAGCTTGACAGTGTGGCACTTTCGGTGTTGGAGCAACCGTCCGATGTTCATGATTTTTCGGAGCTTTATTTCAGTGGGCGCCCAGGTGCAGCGGGTGGTAAATGTTGAAGCCCTGTTGGTCAGTCAAAGCCCGGAGCCCCGATGTCTGTGGTGCTGTAGATGAGCTGGGAATGGGCGGTGAGGAGCAGCAAGAGCTTGAGTTGGTGTCACTTTCGGTGTGGGAGCACTCGTCAGACGTTCGTTATTTTTCGGATTTATTTTTCAGTGGGCGCCCAAGTGCAGCGGGTGGTAAATGTCGAAGCCCTGTTTGTCAGGGAAAGCCCGGAGCCCCGATGTCTGTGGTGCTGTAGATGCGCTGCCAATGGCCCATGAGTAGCAGCAAGAGCTTGACAGTCTGGCACTTAAGGTGTGGGAGCGATCTTCCGACGTTTGTGATTTCTAAGGATTTTTTCTCAATGGGCGCCCAGGTACAGCTGGTGGTAAACGTAGAAGCCCTGTTGGTCAGGGAAAGCCCGGAGCTCCGATGTCTGTGGTGCTGTAGATGAGCTGCCAATGGCCGGTGAGGAGCACAAAGAGCTTGACTCGCTCGCACTTTCAATGAGGGAGCAATCGTCCTATATTCGTGATTTTTCGGGGGTTTTTTTCAGTGGGCGACCAGGTGCAGCTGGTGGTAAACGTTGAAGCCCTGTTGGTCAGGGAAAGCCCGGAGTCCCGATGTCTGTGGTGCTGCAGATGCGCTGCCAATGGGCGGTGAGGAGCAGCAAGAGCTTGTGTTGCTGGCACTTTCGGTGTGGGAGCAATCGTCCGATGTTCGTGATTTTTCGGGGTTTTATTTCAGTGGGCGCCCAGGTGCAGCTGGTGGTGAACATCGACGCCCTGTTGGTCAGGGAAAGCCCAGAGCCCCAATGTCTGTGGTGCTGTAGATGCGCTGCCAGTGGCCCGTGAGGAGCAGCAAGAGCTTGTGTTGCTGGCACTTTCGGTGTGGGAACAATCGTCCGATGTTCGTGATTTTTCTGGGTTTTATTACAGTGGGCGCCCAGGTGCAGCGGGTGTTAAACGTCGGAGCCCCATTGGACAGGGAAAGCACGGAGCCCCGATGTCTGTGATGCTGTAGATGCGCTGCCAATGGCCTGTGAGGAGCAGCAAGATCTTGACTGGCTGGCACTTAAGGTGTGGGAGCAATTGTCCGACGTTTCTGATTTCTGGGGATTTATTTTGAATGGGCTCCCAGGTGCAGCTGGTGGTAAAGGTACAAGCCCTGTTCGTCAGGGAAAGCCCGGAGCCCGGATGTCTGTGGTGCTGTAGATGCGTTCGGAATGGGCGGTGAGGAGCAGCAAGAGCTTAAGTTGCTGGCACTTTCGGTGTGGGAGCAATCGTCCGATGTTCGTGTTTTTTCGAGGTTTTTTTTCAGTAGGCGCCCAGGTGCAGCGGGTGGTAAATTTCGAAGCCCCCTTGGTCAGGGAAAGCCCAGAGCCCCGATATCTGTGGTGCTGTAGATGCGCTGCCAATGGCCGGTGAGGAGCAGAAAGAGCTTGTGTTGCTGGCACGTAAGGTGTGGGAGCAATCGTCCGACGTTTGTGATTTCTTGGGATTTTTTTTTAGTGGGCATTCAGGTTCAGCTGGTGGTATATGTCGAAGCCCTGTTCGTCAGGGACAGCCCAGTGCCGCGATCTCTGTGGTGCTGTAGATGCGCTGCCAATGGCCGCTCTGGAGCAACAAGAGCTTGACTGGCTGGCACTTTTGGTGTGGGAGCAATCGTCCGATGTCCATGATCTTTTGGGTTTTTTTTTTTCAGTGGGCGCCCAGGTGAAACTGGTCGTATATGTCGAAGCCCTGTTGGTCAGGGAAAGCCTGGAGCCCCGATGTCTGTGGTGCTGTAGATGCGCTGGGAATGGCCAGTGAGGAGCAGCAAGAGGTTGACTGGCTGGCACTTAAGGTGTGGGAGCAATTGTCCGACGTTCGTGATTTTTCGGAGTTTTTTCTCAATGGGCGCCCAGGTGCAGCTGGTGGTAATTGTCAAAGCCCTGTTGGTCAGGGAAAGCCCGGAGCCCCGATGTCTGTGGTGCTGTAGGTGCGGTGCCAATGGCCGGTTAGGAGCAGCAAGTGGTTGACGGGCTGGCAGTTTTTGTGTGGGAGCAATCGTCCGATCTTCGTGATTTTTCAAGGTTTTTTTACAGTGGGCGCCCAGGTGCAGCTGGTGGTATATGTCGAAGCCCTGTTGGTCAGCGAAAGCCCAGAGCCCCGATGTCTGTGGTGCTGTAGATGCGCTGCCAATGGCCCATGAGGAGCAGGAAGAGCTTGTGTTGCTGGCACTTTTGGTGTGGGAGCAATCGTCCGACGTTTGTGATTTTTCGGGGTTTCTTTTCAGTGGTCGCCCAGGTGCAGCTGGTGGTAAACGTCAAAGCCGTGTTGGTCAGGGAAAGCCCGGAGCCCCGATGTCTGTGGTGCTGTAGTTCCGCCTGCAATGGCCGGTGAGAAGCAGCAAGAGCTTGACTGGCTGGCACTATAATTGTGGGAGCAATCGTCCGATGTTGGTGATGTTTCGGGGTTTTTTTTCAGTGGGCGCCCAGGTGCAGCTGGTGGTAAATGTCGAAGCCCTGTTTGTCAGGGAAAGCCTGGAGCCCCGATGTCTGTGGTGCTGTAGATGCGCTGCCAATGGCAGGTGAGGAGCAGCAATAGCTTGACAGGCTGGCACTTTCGGTGTGGGAGCAATCGTCCGACGTTCGTGATTTTTCGGGGTATTTTTTTCAGTGGGCGCCCACGTGCAGCTGGTGGTAAACGTCGAAGCCCTGTTGGTCAGGGAAAGCCCGGAGCCCCGATGTCTGTGGTGCTGTAGATGCGCTCCCAGTGGCCTGGTACGAGCAGCAAGAGCTTGACAGGCTGGCACTTTCGGTGTGGGAGCAATCGTCCGACGTTTGTGATTTTTCGGGGTATTTTTTTCAGTGGGCGCCCAGGTGCAGCTGGTGGTATATGTCGAAGCCCTGTTGGTCAGGGAAAGCCCAGAGCCCCGATGTCTGTGCTGCTGTAGATGTGCTGGGAATGGGCGGTGAGGAGCAGCAAGGGCTTGTGTTGATGGCACTTTTGATGTGGGAGCAATCGTCTGATCTTCGTGACTTTCCGGGGTTTTTTTAAGTGTGTGCTCAGGTGCATCGGGTGGTAAACATCCAAGCCCTGTTCCTCAGGGAAAGCCCTGAGACCCGATGTCTGTGGTGCTGTAGATGCGCTGCCAATGGCCCGTGAGGAGCAGCAAGAGCTTAACAGGCTGGCACTTTCGGTGTGGAAGCAATTGTCCGATGTTCATGATTTTTCAAGGTTTTTTTTCAGTGGGTACCCAGGTGCAGCTGGTGGTATATGTCGAAGCCTTGTTGGTCAGGGAAAGCCCAGAGCCCCGATGTCTGTGGTGCTGTAGGTGCGCTGGGAATGGGCGGTGAGGAGCAACAAGAGCTTGTGTTGATGGCACTTTTGGTGTGGGAGCAATCGTCCGACGTTTGTGATTTCTCGGGATTTTTTTTCAGTGGGCGCCCAGGTGCAGCTGGTGGTAAACGTCGAAGCCCTGTTCGTCAAGGAAAGCCCGGAGCCCCGATGTCTGTGGTGCTGTAGATGCGCTGCCAATGTTCAGCAAGGAGCAGCAAGAGCTTGACAGGATGGCACTTGAGTTGTGGGAGCAATCGTCCGATATTCGTGAATTTTCGGGGTTTTTTTTCAGTGAGTGCCCAGGTGCAGCGGGTGGTAAACGTCGAAGTCGTGTTGGACAGGGAAAGCCCGGAGCCCCGATGTCTGTGGTGCTGTAGATGCGCTGCCAATGGCCGGTGACGAGCAGCAAGAAGTTGACTGGCTGGCACTTTCGGTGTGGGAGCAATCGTCCGATCGTCGTGATTTTTCAAGGTTTTATTTCAATGGGCGACCCGATGCAGCTGGTGGTATATGTCGAAGCCCTGTTCATCAGGGAAAGCCCAGAGCCCCGATGTCTGTGGTGCTGCAGATGCGCTGGGAATGGGCGGTAAGGAGCAGCAAGCGGTTGACTGGCTGGCACTTTTGGTGTGGAAGCAATTATCCGATCTTCGTGATTTTTCGGGGTTTTTTTCAATGGGCCCCCAGGTGCAGCTGGTGGTAAATATCGAAGCCCTGTTGGTCAGGGAAAGCCCGGAGCCCCGATGTCTGTGGTGCTGTAGATGCGCTCCCAGTGGCCTGTTACGAGCAGCAAGAGCTTGACAGGCTGGCACTTTCGGTGTGGGAGCAATCGTCCGACGTTTGTGATGTTTCGGGTTTTTTTTTAAGTGGGCGCCATGGTGCAACTGGTGGTAATAGTAAAAGCCCTGTTTGTCAGGGAAAGCCTGGAGCCTTGATATCTGTGGTGCTGTAGATGCGCTGCCAATGGCCAGTGAGGAGCAGCAAGAGCTTAACAGGCTGACACTTTCGGTGTGGTAGCAATCGTCTGACGTTTGTGATTTTTCGGGGTTTTTTTTCAGTGGGTGCCCAGGTGCAGCTGGTGGTATATGTCGAAGCCCTGTTGGTCAGGGAAAGCTCAGAGCCCCGATGTCTGTGGTGCTTTGGATGTGCTGGGAATGGGCGGTGAGGAGCAGCAAGGGCTTGTGTTGATGGCACTTTTGATGTGGGAGCAATCGTCTGATCTTCGTGATTTTTCGGGGTTTTTTTAAGTGTGTGCTCAGGTGCATCGGGTGGTAAAGGTCGAAGCCCTGTTCCTCAGGGAAAGCCCTGAGCCCCGATGTCTGTGGTGCTGTAGATGCGCTGCCAATGTCCGGCGAGGAGCAGCAAGAGCTTGACTGGCTGGCACTTTTGGTGTGGGAGCAATCGTCTGATCTTCGTGATTTTTCGGGGTTTTTTTTCAGTTGGCGCCCAGGTGCAGCTGGTGCTAAATGTCGAAGCCCTGTTAGTCAGGGAAAGCCCGGAGCCCCGATGTCTGTGGTGCTGCAGATGGATTGGGAATGGTCAGTGTGTAGCAGCAAGAACTTGACTGGCTGGCACTTTCGGTGTGGGAGCAATTGTCCGACGTTCGTGATTTTTCGGAGTTTTTTTTCAGTGGGCGCACATGTTCAGCTGGTGGTAAATGTCGAAGCCCTGTTGGTCAGGGAAAGCCCGGAGCCCCGATGTCTATGGTGCTGTAGATGCGCTGGGAATGGGCGGTGAGGAGCAACAAGAGCTTGTGTTGATGGCACTTTTGGTGTGGGAGCAATCGTCTGATGTTCGTGATATTTCGGGGGTTTTTTTCAGTGGGTGCCCAGGTGCATCGGGTGGTAAACGTCGAAGCCCTGTTGGTCAGGGAAAGCCCGGAGCCACGATGTCTGTGGTGCTGTAGATGCGCTGCCAATGGCCGGTAAGGAGGAGCAAGCGGTTGACTAGCTGGCACTTTCGGTGTGGAAGCAATTGTCCGATGTTCGTGATTTTTCAAGTTTTTTTTTCAGTGGGCACCCAGGTGCAGCTGGTGGTATATGTCGAAGCCCTGTTGGTCAGGGAAAGCCCAGAGCCCCGATGTCTGTGGTGCTGTAGATGCGCTGCCAATGGACCATGAGGAGCAGCACGAGCTTGACAGGCTGGCACTTAAGGTGTGGGAGCAATCGTCCGACGTTTGTGATTTCTTGGGATTTTTTTACAGTTGGCGCCCACGTGCAACTGGTGGTATATGTCGAAGCCCTGTTGGTCAGGGAAAGCCCGGAGCCCTGATATCGGTGGTGCTGTAGATGCGCTGCCAATTGCCGGTGATGAGCAGCAAGAGCTTGACAGGCTGGCACTTTCGGTGTGGAAGCAATCGTCCGATGTTCGTGATTTTTCGGGGTTTTTTTTCAGTGGGTAACCAGGTGCAGCTGGTGGTAAATGTCGAAGCCTTGTTGGTCAGGGAAAGCCCGGAGCCCCGATATCTGTGGTACTGTAGATGCGCTGCAATGGCCGGTGAGGAGCAGCAAGAGCTTGACTGGCTGGCACTTAAGGTGTGGGAGCAATCGTCCGATGTTCGTGATTTTTCGGGGTTTTTTTTCACTGGGCAACCAGGTGCAGCGGGTGGTAAATATCGAAGCCCTGTTGGTCAGGGAAAGCCCGGAGCCCCGATGTCTGTGGTGCTGTAGATGCGCTGCCAGTGGCCGGGGACGAGCAGCAAGAGCTTGTGTTGCTGGCACTTTCGGTGTGGGAGCAATCTTCCGACGTTGGTGATGTTTCGGGGTTTTTTTTCAGTGGGCGCACAGGTGCAGCTGGTGGTAAATGACGAAGCCCTGTTCGTCAGGGAAAGCCCGTAGCCCCGATGTCTGTGGTGCTGTAGATGCGATGCCAATGGTCGGCAAGGAGCAGCAAGCGGTTGACTGGCTGGCACTTTCGGTGTGGTAGCAATCGTCCGATCTTTGTGATTTTTCAAGGCTTGTTTTCAGTGGGCGCCCAGGTGCAGCTGGTGGTATATGTCGAAGCCCTGTTGGTCAGGGAAAGCCCGGAGCCTTGATGTCTGTGGTGCTGTAGATGCGCTGGGAATGGCCGGTGAGGAGCAGCAAGAGCTTGACAGGCTGGCACTTTCGGTGTGGGAGCGATCTTTGGACGGTCGTGATTTTTCAGGGTTTTTTTTCAGTGGGCGCCCAGGTGCAGCTGGTTGTATATGACGAAGACCTGTTGGTCAGGGAAAGCCCAGAGCCCCGATGTCTGTGGTGCTGTAGATGCGCTGGGAATGGGCGGTAAGGAGCAGCAAGGGCTTGTGTTGATGGCACTTTTGATGTGGGAGCAATTGTCTGATCTTCGTGATTTTTCGGGGTTTTTTTAAGTGTGTGCTCAGGTGCATCGGGTGGTAAATGTCGAAGCCCTGTTGGTCAGGGAAATCCTGGAGCCCCGATGTCTGTGGTGCTGTAGATGCGCTGCCAATGGCCCATGAGGAGCAGCAAGAGTTTGACAGGCTGGCACTTAAGGTGTGCGAGCAATCGTCCGACGTTTGTGATTTCTGGGGATTTTTTTTCAGTGGGCGCCATGGTGCAACTGGTGGTATATGTCGAAGCCCTGTTGGTCAGGGAAAGCCCGGAGCCCTGATATCTGTGGTTCTGTAGATGCGCTGCCAATGGCCGTTGAGGTGCAGCAAGAGCTTGACTGGCTGGCACTTTAGGTGTGGGAGCAATCATCCGATATTCGTGATTTTTCGGGGTTTTTTCAGTGGGCGCCGAAGTGCAGCTGGTGGTGTATGTTGAAGCCCTGTTGGTCAGGGAAAGCCTGGAGCCCTGATGTTTGTGATGCTGTAGTTGCGCTACGAATGGGCGGCGAGGAGGAGCAAGAGCTTGTGTTGCTGGCACTTTTGGTGTGGGAGCAATCGTCCTATGTTCGTGATTTTTCGCGGATTTTTTTTTCAGTGGGCGCCCAGGTGCACCTGGTGGTATATGTCGAAGCCCTGTTGGTCAGGGAAAGCCCAGAGCCCCGTTGTCTGTGGTGCTGTAGATGCGCTGGGAATGGGCGGTGAGGAGCAGTAAGAGCTTGTGTTGCTGGCAGTTTCGGTGTGGGAGCAATCGTCCGACGTTCGTGATTTTTCGGGGTTTTTTTTCAGTGGGAGCCCAGGTGCACCTGGTGGTAAACGTTGAAGCCCTGTTGGTCAGGGAAAGCCCGGAGCCCCGATGTCTGTGGTGCTGTAGATGCTCTGCGAATGGCCGGAGAGGAGCAACAAGATCTTGACAGGCTGGCACTTTCGGTGTGGGAGCAATCGTCCGACGTTTGTGATTTTTTGGGGTTTTACTTTCAGTGGGCGCACATTTTGAGCTGGTGGTAAACGTCGAAGCCCTGTTCGTCAGGGAAAGCCCAGAGTCCCGATGTCTGTGGTGCTGTAGATGCGATTCCAATGGCCCGTGAGGAGCAGCAAGAGCTTGACTGGCTGGCAAATTCGGTGTGGCAGCAATCGTCCGACGTTCGTGATTTTTCGGGGGCTTTTTTCACTGGGCGCCCAAGATCATCTGGTGGTAAATGTCAAAACCCTGTTAGTCAGGGAAAGCCCAGATCCGCTATGTCTGTGGTGCTGTAGATGCGCTGGGAATGGGCGGTGAGGAGCAGCAAGAGCTTGTGTTGCTGGCACTTTCGGTGTGGGAGCAATCGTCCGAGGTTTGTGATTTTTCGGGTTTTTTTTTCCGTGAGCGCCCTTGTGCAGCTGGTGGAAAACGTCGAAGCCCTGTTGGTCAGGGAAAGCCCGGAGCCCCGATGTCTGTGGTGCTGTAGATGCGCTGCCAATGGCCGGTGAGGAGCAGCAAGAGCTTGAGTTGCTGGCACTTTTGGTGTGGGAGCAATCGTCCGACGTTCGTGATTTTTCGGGGTTTTTTCTCAGTGGGCGCCCATGTGCAGCTGGTGGTAATCGTCGAAGCCCTGTTGGTCAGGGAAAGCCCGGAGCCCTGGTATTTGTGATGCTGTAGATGCGCTACGAATGGGTGGCGAGGAGGAGCAAGAGCTTGTGTTGCTGGCACTTTCGGTGTGGGAGCAATCGTCCGACGTTCGTGATTTTTCGCGGATTTTTTTTCAGTGGGAGCCCAGGTGCAGCTGGTGGTATATGTCGAAGCCCTGTTGGTGAGGGAAAGCCCAGAGACCCGATGTCTGTGGTGCTGTAGATGCGCTGCCAATGGCCCATGAGGAGAAGCAAGAGCTTGACATGCTGGCACTTAAGGTGTGGGAGCAGTCGTCCGATGTTAGTGATTTTTCGGGGGTTTTATTAAGTGGGTGCCCATGTTCAGCTCGTGGTAAACGTCGAAGCCCTGTTGGTCAGGGAAAGCCTGGAGCCCCGATGTCTGTGGTGCTGTAGATGCGCTGCCAATGGCCCATGAGGAGCAGCAAGAGTTTGACAGGCTGGCACTTTCGGTGTGGGAGCAATCGTCCGACGTTTGTGATTTCTGGGGAATTTTTTTCAGTGGGCGCCATGGTGCAACTGGTGGTATATGTCGAAGCCCTGTTGGTCAGAGAAAGACCGGAGCCCTGATATCTGTGGTGCTGTAGATGTGCTGCCAGTGGCCGTGGAAGAGCAGCAAGAGCTTGACTGGCTGGCACTTAAGGTGTGGGAGCAATCGTCCGACATTTGTGGTTTTTTTGGTTTTTTTTTCAGTGGGCGCAGATGTTCAGCTGGTGGTAAACGTCTAAGTCCTCTTAGTCAGGGGAAGCCCCGAGCCCCGATGTCTGTGCTGCTGTAGATGTGCTCGGAATGGGCGGTGAGGAGCTGCAAGAGCTTGACTGGCTGGCACTTAAGGTGTGGGAGCAATCGTCCGAGGTTCATCATTTTTCGGGGTTTTTTTCAGTGTGCGCCCAGGTGCAGCTGGCGGTAATTGTCTAAGCCCTGTTGGTCAGGGAAAGCCTGGAGCCCCAATGTCTGTGGTGCTGCAGATGCGCTGCCAATGGTACATGAGGAGCAGCAAGAGCTTGCGTTGCTGGCACTTCCGGTGTGGGAGCAATCGTCCGATGTTCGTGATTTTTTGGGATATTTTTCAGTGGGCGCCGAGGTGCAGCGGGTGGTAAACGTCGAAGCCCTGTTGGTCAGGGAAAGCCCAGAGCCCCGATGTCTGTGGTGCCGTAGATGCGCTGAGAATGGGCGGTGAGGAGCAGCAAGAAGTTGACTGGCAGGCACTTTTGGTGTGGGAGCAATCGTCCGACGTTGGTTATTTTTCAGAGTTTTTTTCAGTGGGCGCCCAGGTGCAGTGGGTGGTAAATGTCGAAGCCCTGTTGGTCAGGGAAAGCCCGGAGCCCCGATGTCTGTGGTGCTGTAAATGCGCTGCCAATGGCCGGTGAGGAGCAGGAAGAGCTTGACTGGCTGGCACTTTCGGTGTGGGAGCAATTGTCCGAATTTCTTCATTTTTTGGTATTTTAATTTCAGTGGGTGACCATTTCGAGCTGGTGGTAAACGTCGAAGCCCTGTTAGTCAGGGAAAGCCCGGAGCCCCGATGTCTGTGGTGCTGTAGATGCGCTGCCAATGGCCGGGGACGAGCAGCACGAGCTTGACAGGGTGGCACTTAAGGTGTGGGAGCCATCGTCCGATCTTCGTGATTTTTCGGGGTTTTATTTCAGTGGGCGCCCAGGTGCAGCTGGTGGTAAATGTTGAAGCCCTGTTGGTCAGTCAAAGCCCGGAGCCCCGATGTCTGTGGTGCTGTACATGTGCTGGGAATGGGCGGTGAGGAGCAGCAAGTCCTTGAGTTGGTGTCACTTTCGGTGTGGGAGCACTCGTCAGACGTTCGTCATTTTTCGGATTTTTTTTTCAGTGGGCACCCAAGTGCAGCGGGTGGTGAACAACGAAGCCCTGTTGGTCAGGGAAAGCCCGGAGCCCCGATGTCTGAGGTGCTGTAGATGCGCTGCCAATGGCCGGTGAGGAGCACAAAGAGCTTGACTGGCTCGCACTTTTGGTGTGGGAGCAATCGTCCGACGTTCGTGATTTTTGGGGTATTTTTTTTCAGTGGGTGCCGAGGTGCAACTGGTGGTAAATGTTGAAGCCCTGTTGGTCAGGGAAAGCCCGGAGCCCCGATGTCTGTGGTGCTGTACATGTGCTGAGAATCGCCGGTGTGGAGCAGCAAGAGGTTACGTTGCTGGCACTTCCGGTGTGGGAGCAACCATCCAACGTTAGTGATTTTTCTGGGTTTTATTTCAGTGGGCGCCCAGGTGCAGCTGGTGGTGAACAACGAAGCCCTGTTGGTCAGGGAAAGCCCAGAGCCCTGATGTCTGAGGTGCTGTAGATGCGCTGCCAGTGGCCCGTGAGGAGCAGCAAGTGCTTGCGTTGCTGGCACTCTCGGTGTTGCAGCAATCGTCCGACGTTCCTGATTTTTCGGGTTTTTTTTCAGTGGGCGCCCAGGTGCATCTGCTGGTAAACGTCGAAGCCCTGTTGATTAGGGAAAGCCCGGAGGCCCGATGTCTGTGGTGCTGTAGATGCGCTGCCAATGGCCGGTGATGAGCAGCACGAGCTTGACAGTGTGGCACTTAAGGTGTGGTAGCCATCGTCCGATGTTCGTGATTTTTCGGAGCTTTATTTCAGTGGGCGCCCAGGTGCAGCGGGTGGTAAACGTTGAAGCCCTGTTGGTCAGGGAAAGCCCGGAGCCCCGATGTCTGTGGTGCTGTAGATGCGCTCATTGGCCAGTGAGGAGCAGGAAGAGCTTGACTGGCTGGCACTTTCTGTTGTGGGAGCAATCGTCCGACCTTCTTAATTTTTTGGGGTTTTTTTTTCAGTGGGCGCCCAGGTACAGCTGGTGGTAAATGTCGAAGCCCTGTTTGTCAGGGAAAGCCCGGAGCCGCGTTGTCTGTGGTGCTGTAGATGCGCTGCCAATGGGCGGTGAGGAGCAGCAAGAGCTTGTGTTGCTGGCACTTTCGGTGTTGGAGCAACCGTCCGATGTTCGTTATTTTTCGGGGTTTTTTTTCAGTGGGCGCCCAGGTGCAGCTGGTGGTAAATGTTGAAGCCCTGTTGGTCAGTCAAAGCCCGGAGCCCCGATGTCTGTGGTGCTGTAGATGAGCTGGGAATGGGCGGTGAGGAGCAGCAAGAGCTTGAGTTGGTGTCACTTTCGGTGTGGGAGCACTCGTCAGACGTTCGTTATTTTTCGGATTTATTTTTCAGTGGGCGCCCAAGTGCAGCGGGTGGTAAATGTCGAAGCCCTGTTTGTCAGGGAAAGCCCGGAGCCCCGATGTCTGTGGTGCTGTAGATGCGCTGCCAATGGCCCATGAGTAGCAGCAAGAGCTTGACAGTCTGGCACTTAAGGTGTGGGAGCGATCTTCCGACGTTTGTGATTTCTAAGGATTTTTTCTCAATGGGCGCCCAGGTACAGCTGGTGGTAAACGTAGAAGCCCTGTTGGTCAGGGAAAGCCCGGAGCTCCGATGTCTGTGGTGCTGTAGATGAGCTGCCAATGGCCGGTGAGGAGCACAAAGAGCTTGACTCGCTCGCACTTTCAATGAGGGAGCAATCGTCCTATATTCGTGATTTTTCGGGGGTTTTTTTCAGTGGGCGACCAGGTGCAGCTGGTGGTAAACGTTGAAGCCCTGTTGGTCAGGGAAAGCCCGGAGTCCCGATGTCTGTGGTGCTGCAGATGCGCTGCCAATGGGCGGTGAGGAGCAGCAAGAGCTTGTGTTGCTGGCACTTTCGGTGTGGGAGCAATCGTCCGATGTTCGTGATTTTTCGGGGTTTTATTTCAGTGGGCGCCCAGGTGCAGCTGGTGGTGAACATCGACGCCCTGTTGGTCAGGGAAAGCCCAGAGCCCCAATGTCTGTGGTGCTGTAGATGCGCTGCCAGTGGCCCGTGAGGAGCAGCAAGAGCTTGTGTTGCTGGCACTTTCGGTGTGGGAACAATCGTCCGATGTTCGTGATTTTTCTGGGTTTTATTTCAGTGGGCGCCCAGGTGCAGCGGGTGTTAAACGTCGGAGCCCCATTGGACAGGGAAAGCACGGAGCCCCGATGTCTGTGATGCTGTAGATGCGCTGCCAATGGCCTGTGAGGAGCAGCAAGATCTTGACTGGCTGGCACTTAAGGTGTGGGAGCAATTGTCCGACGTTTCTGATTTCTGGGGATTTATTTTGAATGGGCTCCCAGGTGCAGCTGGTGGTAAAGGTACAAGCCCTGTTCGTCAGGGAAAGCCCGGAGCCCGGATGTCTGTGGTGCTGTAGATGCGTTCGGAATGGGCGGTGAGGAGCAGCAAGAGCTTAAGTTGCTGGCACTTTCGGTGTGGGAGCAATCGTCCGATGTTCGTGTTTTTTCGAGGTTTTTTTTCAGTAGGCGCCCAGGTGCAGCGGGTGGTAAATTTCGAAGCCCCCTTGGTCAGGGAAAGCCCAGAGCCCCGATATCTGTGGTGCTGTAGATGCGCTGCCAATGGCCGGTGAGGAGCAGAAAGAGCTTGTGTTGCTGGCACGTAAGGTGTGGGAGCAATCGTCCGACGTTTGTGATTTCTTGGGATTTTTTTTTAGTGGGCATTCAGGTTCAGCTGGTGGTATATGTCGAAGCCCTGTTCGTCAGGGACAGCCCAGTGCCGCGATCTCTGTGGTGCTGTAGATGCGCTGCCAATGGCCGCTCTGGAGCAACAAGAGCTTGACTGGCTGGCACTTTTGGTGTGGGAGCAATCGTCCGATGTCCATGATCTTTTGGGTTTTTTTTTTTTCAGTGGGCGCCCAGGTGAAACTGGTCGTATATGTCGAAGCCCTGTTGGTCAGGGAAAGCCCAGAGCCCCGATGTCTGTGGTGCTTTAGATGCGCTGCCAATGGCCGCTGAGGAGCAGCAAGAGCTTGACTGGCTGGCACTTTCGGTGTGGGAGCAATCGTCCGATGTTCGTTATTTTTCGGGCTTTTTTTTTCAGTGGGCGCACAGATGCAGCGGGTGGTAAATGTCGAAGCCCTGTTTGTCAGGGAAAGCCCGGAGCCCCGATGTCTGTGGTGCTGTAGATGCGCTGGGAATGGGCGGTGAGGATCAGTAAGAGCTTGACTGGCTGGCACTTTCAGTGTGGGAGCAATCGTCCGAAGTTTGTGATTTTTCAGGGTTCTTTTTAAGTGGGCACACAGGTTCAGCTGGTGGTAATTGTCAAAGCCCTGTTCGTCAGGGAAAGCCCAGAGCCCCAATGTCTGTGGTGCTGTAGATGCACTGGGAATGGGCGGTGAGGAGCAGCAAGAGCTTGAGCTACTGGCATTTTCGGTGTGGGAGCAATCGTCAGACGTTCGTTATATTTAGGGGTTTTTTTTCAGTGGGTGCCCAGGTGCAGCTGGTGGTAAACGTCGAAGCCCTGTTGGTCAGGGAAAGCCCAGAGCCCCGATGTCTGTGGTGCTGTAGATGCCCTGGGAATGGGCAGTGTGGAGCAGCAAGAGCTTGTGTTGCTGGCACTTTCGGTGTGGGAGCAATCGTCCGATGTTCGTGATTTTTTGAGATTTTTTTCAGTGGGCGCCCAGGTGCAGCGGGTGGTAAATTTCGAAGCCCTGTTTATCAGGGAAAGCCCGGAGCCCCGATGTCTGTGGTGCTGTAGATGCGCTGCCAATGGCCGGTGAGGAGCAGTAAGAGCTTGACTGGCTGGCATTTTCGGTGTGGGAGCAATCGTCCGACGTTCGTGATTTTTTGGGATTTTACTTTTACTGGGCGCCCAAGTGCAGCTCGTGTTAAACGTCGAAGCCCTGTTCTTCAGGGACAGCCCGGAGGCCCGATGTCTGTGGTGCTGTAGATGCGCTGCCAATGGCCCGTGAGGAGCAGCAAGAGTTTGACTGGCTGGCACTTTCGGTGTTGGAGCGGTCTTCCGATGTTCGTGATTTTTGGGGATTTTTTTTCAGTGTGCGCCCAGGTGCAGCTGGTGGTAATTGTCTAAGCCCTCTTCGTCAGGGAAAGCCCAGAGCCCCGATGTCTGTGGTGCTGTAGATGCACTGGGAATGGGCGGTTAGGAGAAGCAAGAGCTTGTGTTGCTGGCACTTTCGGTGTGGGAGCAATCGTCCGACATTCGTGATTTTCCGGCGTTTTATTTCAGTGGGCGCCCAGGTGCAGCGGGTGGTAAACATCGAAGCCCTGTTGGTCAGGGAAAGCCCAGAGCCCCGATGTCTGTGGTGCTGTAGATGCGCTGCCAATGGCCGGGGAGGAGCAGCAAGAGCTTGACTGGCTGGCACTTTTGGTGTGGGAGCAATCGTCCGATGTTCGTGATTTTTCGGGGTTTTTTTCAGTGGGCACCCAGGTGCAGCTGGTGGTAAACTTCGAAGCCCTGTTGTTCAGGGAAAGCCCGGAGCCCCGATGTCTGTGGTGCTGTAGATGCGCTGCCAATGGCCGGGGTGGAGCAGCAAGAGCTTGAGTTGCTGGCACTTTCGGTGTGGGATCAATCGTCCGACGTTCGTGATTTTTCGGGGTTTTTTCAGTGGGGGCCCAGGTGCAGTTGGTGGTAAATGTCCAAGCCCTGTTGGTCAGGGAAAGCCCGGAACCCCCATGTCTGTGGTGCTGTAGATGCGCTACCAATGGCCGGGTACGAGCAGCAAGAGCTTGACTGGCTGGCACTTTCATTGTGGGATCAATTGTCCGACGGTCGTGATTTTTTGGGGTTTTTTTTCCAGTGGGCGCCCAGGTGCAGCGGGTGGTAAATGTCGAAGCCCTGTTGGTCAGGGAAAGCCCAGAGCCCCAATGTCTCTGGTGCTGTAGAGGCGCTGCCAATGGCCGGTGAGGAGCAGCAAGAGGTTGACTGGCTGGTACTTTCGGTGTCCGAGAGTCCTGGTTCTGACCAGGATAGAGTTAATATTTACCTGAGCTGGGTGGAGAACTGAAGCTGGTAGCCCCAATGGCTGGGATAGTTAACTAATTAGCTAACAGCTGGCATTAATTTACCCAAATTAGCCAAAGGGCTATTCCATCTCCTCTGATATCGTGCTCAGTATATAAGTGAGGAGGGTGCTGAAGGGAGGCCGCCTGCTACTTGGAAGAGACTGGATGTGGAGATCTGTTGTGAGCTATTGTACTGTATTTGTGTTCCATCACTGTCTTGTTTTCTTCTGTCATTACTGTTAAATTTACTTTTTGTTCAATCTCAACCTGCGTGTTTGATTTTTTTCTGGTTTTCTTTTCTTTATCAAATCTCCTCCTATTCTCTCGGAGAGTGGGGGGAGTGAGAGAGAGACTGCGTAGTCTGGTCCCCGTTGGGGCTGAACTACGACGGGGAGCAGTCATTTAACGTTCGTGATTTTTGGGGATTTGTTTTCAGTGGGCACCCAGGTGCAGCTGCTGGTAAACATCGAAGCCCTGTGGGTCAGGGAAAGCCCAGAGCCCCGATGTCTGTGGTGCTGTAGATGCGCTACCAATGGCCGGTGAGGAGCAGCAAGAGCTTGACTGGCTGGCACTTTCTATGTGGGAGCAATCGTCCGATGTTCGTTATTTTTCGGGGTTTTTTTGACTGTGCGCCGAGGTACAGCTGGTGGTAAACGTCGAAGCCCTGTTGGTCAGGGAAAGCCCAGAGCCCCGATGTCTGTGGTGCTGCAGATGCGCTGCCAATGGGCGGTGAGGAGCAGCAAGAGCTTGTGTTGCTGGCACTTTCGGTGTGGGAGCAATCGTCCGATGTTCGTGATTTTTCGGGGTTTTATTTCAGTGGGCGCCCAGGTGCAGCTGGTGGTGAACATCGACGCCCTGTTGGTCAGGGAAAGCCCAGAGCCCCAATGTCTGTGGTGCTGTAGATGCGCTGCCAGTGGCCCGTGAGGAGCAGCAAGAGCTTGTGTTGCTGGCACTTTCGGTGTGGGAACAATCGTCCGATGTTCGTGATTTTTCTGGGTTTTATTTCAGTGGGCGCCCAGGTGCAGCGGGTGTTAAACGTCGGAGCCCCATTGGACAGGGAAAGCACGGAGCCCCGATGTCTGTGATGCTGTAGATGCGCTGCCAATGGCCTGTGAGGAGCAGCAAGATCTTGACTGGCTGGCACTTAAGGTGTGGGAGCAATTGTCCGACGTTTCTGATTTCTGGGGATTTATTTTGAATGGGCTCCCAGGTGCAGCTGGTGGTAAAGGTACAAGCCCTGTTCGTCAGGGAAAGCCCGGAGCCCGGATGTCTGTGGTGCTGTAGATGCGTTCGGAATGGGCGGTGAGGAGCAGCAAGAGCTTAAGTTGCTGGCACTTTCGGTGTGGGAGCAATCGTCCGATGTTCGTGTTTTTTCGAGGTTTTTTTTCAGTAGGCGCCCAGGTGCAGCGGGTGGTAAATTTCGAAGCCCCCTTGGTCAGGGAAAGCCCAGAGCCCCGATATCTGTGGTGCTGTAGATGCGCTGCCAATGGCCGGTGAGGAGCAGAAAGAGCTTGTGTTGCTGGCACGTAAGGTGTGGGAGCAATCGTCCGACGTTTGTGATTTCTTGGGATTTTTTTTTAGTGGGCATTCAGGTTCAGCTGGTGGTATATGTCGAAGCCCTGTTCGTCAGGGACAGCCCAGTGCCGCGATCTCTGTGGTGCTGTAGATGCGCTGCCAATGGCCGCTCTGGAGCAACAAGAGCTTGACTGGCTGGCACTTTTGGTGTGGGAGCAATCGTCCGATGTCCATGATCTTTTGGGTTTTTTTTTTTCAGTGGGCGCCCAGGTGAAACTGGTCGTATATGTCGAAGCCCTGTTGGTCAGGGAAAGCCCAGAGCCCCGATGTCTGTGGTGCTTTAGATGCGCTGCCAATGGCCGCTGAGGAGCAGCAAGAGCTTGACTGGCTGGCACTTTCGGTGTGGGAGCAATCGTCCGATGTTCGTTATTTTTCGGGCTTTTTTTTTCAGTGGGCGCACAGATGCAGCGGGTGGTAAATGTCGAAGCCCTGTTTGTCAGGGAAAGCCCGGAGCCCCGATGTCTGTGGTGCTGTAGATGCGCTGGGAATGGGCGGTGAGGATCAGTAAGAGCTTGACTGGCTGGCACTTTCAGTGTGGGAGCAATCGTCCGAAGTTTGTGATTTTTCAGGGTTCTTTTTAAGTGGGCACACAGGTTCAGCTGGTGGTAATTGTCAAAGCCCTGTTCGTCAGGGAAAGCCCAGAGCCCCAATGTCTGTGGTGCTGTAGATGCACTGGGAATGGGCGGTGAGGAGCAGCAAGAGCTTGAGCTACTGGCATTTTCGGTGTGGGAGCAATCGTCAGACGTTCGTTATATTTAGGGGTTTTTTTTCAGTGGGTGCCCAGGTGCAGCTGGTGGTAAACGTCGAAGCCCTGTTGGTCAGGGAAAGCCCAGAGCCCCGATGTCTGTGGTGCTGTAGATGCCCTGGGAATGGGCAGTGTGGAGCAGCAAGAGCTTGTGTTGCTGGCACTTTCGGTGTGGGAGCAATCGTCCGATGTTCGTGATTTTTTGAGATTTTTTTCAGTGGGCGCCCAGGTGCAGCGGGTGGTAAATTTCGAAGCCCTGTTTGTCAGGGAAAGCCCGGAGCCCCGATGTCTGTGGTGCTGTTGATGCGCTGCCACTGGCCCGTGAGGAGCAGCAAGAGCTTGACAGGGTGGCACTTGCGATGTGGGAGCAATCGTCCGACGTTCGTGATGTTTCGGGGTTTTTTTCAGTGGGCACACAGGTGCAGCTGGTGGTAAATGTCGAAGCCCTGTTGGTCAGGGAAAGCCCGGAGCCCCGATGTCTGTGGTGCTGTAGATGCGCTGCCAATGGCCGGTGAGGAGCAGTAAGAGCTTGACTGGCTGGCATTTTCGGTGTGGGAGCAATCGTCCGACGTTCGTGATTTTTTGGGATTTTACTTTTACTGGGCGCCCAAGTGCAGCTCGTGTTAAACGTCGAAGCCCTGTTCTTCAGGGACAGCCCGGAGGCCCGATGTCTGTGGTGCTGTAGATGCGCTGCCAATGGCCCGTGAGGAGCAGCAAGAGTTTGACTGGCTGGCACTTTCGGTGTTGGAGCGGTCTTCCGATGTTCGTGATTTTTGGGGATTTTTTTTCAGTGTGCGCCCAGGTGCAGCTGGTGGTAATTGTCTAAGCCCTCTTCGTCAGGGAAAGCCCAGAGCCCCGATGTCTGTGGTGCTGTAGATGCACTGGGAATGGGCGGTGAGGAGAAGCAAGAGCTTGTGTTGCTGGCACTTTCGGTGTGGGAGCAATCGTCCGACATTCGTGATTTTCCGGCGTTTTATTTCAGTGGGCGCCCAGGTGCAGCGGGTGGTAAACATCGAAGCCCTTTTGGTCAGGGAAAGCCCAGAGCCCCGATGTCTGTGGTGCTGTAGATGCGCTGCCAATGGCCGGGGAGGAGCAGCAAGAGCTTGACTGGCTGGCACTTTCGGTGTGGGAGCAATCGTCCGATGTTCGTGATTTTTCGGGGTTTTTTTCAGTGGGCACCCAGGTGCAGCTGGTGGTAAACTTCGAAGCCCTGTTGTTCAGGGAAAGCCCGGAGCCCCGATGTCTGTGGTGCTGTAGATGCGCTGCCAATGGCCGGGGTGGAGCAGCAAGAGCTTGAGTTGCTGGCACTTTCGGTGTGGGATCAATCGTCCGACGTTCGTGATTTTTCGGGGTTTTTTCAGTGGGGGCCCAGGTGCAGTTGGTGGTAAATGTCCAAGCCCTGTTGGTCAGGGAAAGCCCGGAACCCCCATGTCTGTGGTGCTGTAGATGCGCTACCAATGGCCGGGTACGAGCAGCAAGAGCTTGACTGGCTGGCACTTTCATTGTGGGATCAATTGTCCGACGGTCGTGATTTTTTGGGGTTTTTTTTCCAGTGGGCGCCCAGGTGCAGCGGGTGGTAAATGTCGAAGCCCTGTTGGTCAGGGAAAGCCCAGAGCCCCAATGTCTCTGGTGCTGTAGAGGCGCTGCCAATGGCCGGTGAGGAGCAGCAAGAGGTTGACTGGCTGGTACTTTCGGTGTCTGAGAGTCCTGGTTCTGACCAGGATAGAGTTAATATTTACGTGAGCTGGGTGGAGAACTGAAGCTGGTAGCCCCAATGGCTGGGATAGTTAACTAATTAGCTAACAGCTGGCATTAATTTACCCAAATTAGCCAAAGGGCTATTCCATCTCCTCTGATATCGTGCTCAGTATATAAGTGAGGAGGGTGCTGAAGGGAGGCCGCCTGCTACTTGGAAGAGACTGGATGTGGAGATCTGTTGTGAGCTATTGTACTGTATTTGTGTTCCATCACTGTCTTGTTTTCTTCTGTCATTACTGTTAAATTTACTTTTTGTTCAATCTCAACCTGCGTGTTTGATTTTTTTCTGGTTTTCTTTTCTTTATCAAATCTCCTCCTATTCTCTCGGAGAGTGGGGGGAGTGAGAGAGAGACTGCGTAGTCTGGTCCCCGTTGGGGCTGAACTACGACGGGGAGCAGTCATTTAACGTTCGTGATTTTTGGGGATTTGTTTTCAGTGGGCACCCAGGTGCAGCTGCTGGTAAACATCGAAGCCCTGTGGGTCAGGGAAAGCCCAGAGCCCCGATGTCTGTGGTGCTGTAGATGCGCTACCAATGGCCGGTGAGGAGCAGCAAGAGCTTGACTGGCTGGCACTTTCTATGTGGGAGCAATCGTCCGATGTTCGTTATTTTTCGGGGTTTTTTTGACTGTGCGCCGAGGTACAGCTGGTGGTAAACGTCGAAGCCCTGTTGGTCAGGGAAAGCCCAGAGCCCCGATGTCTGTGGTGCTGTAGCTGCGCTGCCAATGGCCGGTGAGGAGCAGCAAGAGCTTGACTGGCTGGCACTTTCGGTGTGGGAGCAATTGTCCGATGTTCATATTTTTTCGGGGTTTTATTCTGTGGGCGCCCAGGTGCAGCTGGTGGTAAATGTCGAAGCCCTGTTGGTCAGGGAAAGCCCAGAGCCCCGATGTCTGTGGTGCTGTAGATGCGCTGCCAATGGCCCATGAGGAGCAGCAAGAGCTTGACAGGCTGGCACTTAAGGTGTGGGAGCAATCGTCCGACGTTTGTGATTTCTGGGGATTTTTTTCAGTGGTTGCGCAGGTGCAGCGGGTGGTAAACGTCGAAGCTCTGTTGGTCAGGAAAAGCCCAGAGCCTTGATGTCTGTCGTGCTGTAGATGCGCTGCCAATGGCCCGTGAGGAGCAGCAAGAAGTTGACTGGCTGGCACTATCGGTGTGGGAGTAATCATTCGACGTTAGTGATTTTTTGGGGATTTTTTTCGACTGGGCGCCCAGGTGCAGCTGGTGGTAAACGTCGAAGCCCTGTTGGTCAGGGAAAGCCCAGAGCCCCGATGTCTGTGGTGCTGTAGATGCGCTGGGAATGGGCGGTGAGGAGCAGCAAGTGCTTGTGTTGCTGGCACTTAAGGTGTGGGAGCAATCGTCCCAGGTTCGTGATTTTTCGGGGTTTTATTTCAGTGAGCGCCTAGGTGCAGCTTGTGGTAATTGTCGAAGCCCTGTTTGTCAGAGAAAGCCCGGAGCCCCGATGTCTGTGGTGCTGTAGATGCGCTGCCAATGGCCGGTGAGGAGCAGCAAGAGCTTGACTGGCTGGCAATTTCGGTGTGGGAGCAATCGTCCGACGTTAGTGATTTTTTGGGGTATTTTTCGACTGGGCGCCCAGGTGCAGCTGGTGGTAAATGTCGAAGCCCTGTTGGTCAGGGAAAGCCCGGAGCCCCGATGTCTGTGGTGCTGTAGATGCACTGCCAATGGCCCGTGAGGAGCAGCAAGAGCTTGACTGGCTTGCACTTAAGGTGTGGGAGCAATCGTCCCAGGTTCGTGATTTTCGGGGTTCTATTTCAGTGGGCGCCCAGGTGCAGCTGGTGGTAATTGTCTAAGCCCTGTTGGTCAGGGAAAGGCCAGAGCCCCGATGTCTGTGGTGCTGTAGATGCGCTGCCAATGGCCAGTGAGGGGCACCAAGAGCTTGTGTTGCTGGCACTTTTGGTGTGGGAGCAATCGACCGATGTTTGTGATTTTTCGGGTTTTTTTTCCAGTGGGCGCCCAGGTGGACCTGGTGGTAAACATCGAAGTCCTGTTGGTCAGGGAAAGCCCGGAGCCCCGATGTCTGTGGTGCTGTAGATGCGCTGGGAATGGCCGGTGAGGGGCATCAAGAGCTTGACTGGCTTGCACTTAAGGTGTGGGAGCAATCGTCCGACGTTCGTGATTTTTCGGGGTTTTTTTTCAGTGTCACCCAGGTGCAGCTGGTGGTAAATGTCGAAGCCCTGTTGGTCAGGGAAAGCCCGGAGCCCCGATGTCTGTGGTGCTGTAGATGCGCTGGGAATGGCCGGTGTGGAGCAGCAAGAACTTGACTGGCTGGCACTTTCGGTGTCGGAGCAATCGTCCGATGTTCGTGATTATTTGGGGTTTTTTTTCAGTGGGCGCCCAGGTTCAGCTGGTGGTAAATGTCGAAGCCCTGTTCGTCATGGAAAGCCCCGAGCCCCGATGTCTGTGGTGTTGTATAGGCGCTGCCAATGGCCCATAAGGAGCAGCAAGAGCTTGACAGGCTGGCACTTAAGGTGTGGGAGCAATCGTCTCAGGTTCGTGATTTTTCGGGGTTTTATTTCAGTGAGTGCCCAGGTGTAGCTGGTGGTAATTGTCTAAGCCCTCTTCGTCAGGGAAAGCCCAGAGCCCCGATGTCTGTGGTGCTGTAGATGCACTGGGAATGGGCGGTGAGGAGAAGGAAGAGCTTGTGTTGCTGGTACTTCCGGTGTGGGAGCAATCGACCGACATTAGTGATTTTCCGAGGTTTTATTTCAGTGGGCGCCCAGGTGCAGCGGGTGGTAAACATCGAAGCCCTGTTGGTCAGGGAAAGCCCAGAGCCCCGATGTCTGTGGTGCTGTAGATGTGCTGCCAATGGCCGGTGAGGAGCAGCAAGAGCTTGACAGGCTGGCACTTTCGGTGTGGGAGCAATCGTCCGATGTTCGTGATTTTTCGGGGTTTTTTCAGTGGGCGCCCAGGTGCAGCTGGTGGTAAATGTCCAAGCCCTGTTCGTCAGGGAAAGCCCGGAGCCCCGATGTCTGTGGTGCTGTAGATGCGCTACCAATGGCCGGGTACGAGCAGCAAGAGCTTGACTGGCTGGCACTTTCATTGTGGGATCAATTGTCCGACGGTCGTGATTTTTTGGGGTTTTTTTTCCAGTGGGCGCCCAGGTGCAGCGGGTGGTAAATGTCGAAGCCCTGTTGGTCAGGGAAAGCCCTGAGACCCGATGTCTGTGGTGCTGTAGATGCGCTGGGAATGGGCGGTGAGGAGCAGCAAGAGCTTGACTGGCTGGCACTTTCGGTGTGGGAGCAATCGTCAGACGTTCGTTATATTTCGGGTTTTTTTTTCAGTGGGTGCCCAGGTGCAGCTGGTGATAAATGTCGAAGCCCTGTTAGTCCGGGAAAGCCCGGAGCCCCGATGTTTGTGGTGCTGTAGATGCGCTGCCAATGGCCGGTGAGGAGCAGTAAGAGCTTGACTGGCTGGCATTTTCGGTGTGGGAGCAATCGTCCGACGTTTGTGATTTTTTGGGATTTTACTTTTACTGGGCACCGAAGTGCAGCTCGTGTTAAACGTCGAAGCCCTGTTCTTCAGGGACAGCCCGGAGGCCCGATGTCTGTAGTGCTGTAGATGCGCTGCCAATGGCCGGGGTGGAGCAGCAAGACCTTGAGTTGCTGGCACTTTCGGTGTGGGAGTAATCGTCAGAGGTTCGTTATTTTTCGGGGTTTTTTTTCAGTGGGTTCTGAGGTGCAGTTGGTGGTAAACGTCGAAGCCCTGTTGGTCAGGGAAAGCCCGGAGCCCCGATGTCTGTTGTGCTGTAGATGCGCTGCCAATGGCCGGTGAGGAGCAGCAAGAGTTTGACTGGCTGGCACTTTCGGTGTGGGAGCAATCGTCTGACCTTCGTGATTTTTCGGGGTTTTAGTTTCAGTGGGCGCCCAGGTGCAACTGCTGGTAAATGTCAAAGCCTTGTTCGTGAGGGAAAGCCCGGAGCCCCGATGTCTGTGGTGCTGTAGATGCGCTGCCAATGGCCCGTGAGGAGCAGCGAGAGCTTGAGTGGCTGGCACTTTCGGTGTCGGAGCAATTCTCCGACGTTCGTGATTTTTGGGGATTATTTTTCAGTGAGCACCCAGGTGCAACTGCTGGTAAATGTCAAAGCCTTGTTCGTCAGGGAAAGCCCGGAGCCCCGGTGTCTGTGGTCCTGTAGATGCGCTGGGAATGTCTGGTGAGGAGCAGGAAGAGCTTGACTGGCTGGCACTTACGGTGTGGCAGCAATCGTCCGACCTTCGTGATTTTTTGGGGTTTTTTTTCAGTGGGAGCCCAGGTGCAGCTGGTGGTATATATCGAAGCCCTGTTGGTCAGGGAAAGCCTGGAGCCCCGATGTCTGTGGTGCTGTAGATGCTCTGCCCATGGCCGGTGAGGAGCAGCAAGAGCTTGAGTTGCTGGCACTTTCGGTGTGGCAGCAATCGTCCTATATTCGTGATTTTTCGGTGTTTTTTTCAGTGGGTGCCGAGGTGCAGCTGGTGATAATCATCGAAGCCCTATTCGTCAGGGAAAGCCCATAGCCCCGATATCTGTGGTGCTGTAGATGCGCTGCCAATGGCTGGGGAGGAGCAGCAAAGCTTGACATGCTGGCACATTCGGTGTGGGAGCAATCGTCCGATGTTCGTGATTTTTTGGGGTTTTTTTTCAGTGGGCGCCCAGGTGCAGTTGGTGGTATATGTTGAAGCCCTGTAGGTCAGGGAAAGCCCAGAGCCCCGATATATGTGGTGCTGTAGATGCGCTGCCAATGGCTGAAGACGACCAGCAAGAGCTTGAAAGGCTGTCACTTAAGGTGTGGGTGCAATCGTCGGACGTTCGTGATTTTTGGAGGTTATTTTTCAGTGTGCGCCCAGGTACAGCTGGTGGTATAT
This sequence comes from Chlamydotis macqueenii, assembly GCF_036417535.1. Lineage (NCBI taxonomy): Eukaryota > Metazoa > Chordata > Aves > Otidiformes > Otididae > Chlamydotis > Chlamydotis macqueenii. Next base: position 281,216 of record NW_028239063.1, read on the forward strand.
GTCGAAGCCCTGTTGGTAAGGGAAAGCCTGGAGCCCCGATGTCTGTGGTGCTGTAGATGCACTGGGAATGGCCGGTGAGGAGTAGTAAGAGCTTGTGTTGCTGGCACTTTCGATGTGGGAGCAATCGTCCGACGTTCATGATTTTTCGGGGTTTTTTTCAGTGGGCACCGAGGTGCAGCTGGTGGTAAATGTCGAAGCCCTGTTAGTCCGGGAAAGCCCGGAGCCCCGATGTCTGTGGTGCTGTAGATGCGCTGCCAATGGCCGGTGAGGAGCAGTAAGAGCTTGACTGGCTGGCATTTTCGGTGTGGGAGCAATCGTCCGACGTTTGTGATTTTTTGGGATTTTACTTTTACTGGGCACCGAAGTGCAGCTCGTGTTAAACGTCGAAGCCCTGTTCTTCAGGGACAGCCCGGAGGCCCGATGTCTGTAGTGCTGTAGATGCGCTGCCAATGGCCGGGGTGGAGCAGCAAGACCTTGAGTTGCTGGCACTTTCGGTGTGGGAGTAATCGTCAGAGGTTCGTTATTTTTCGGGGTTTTTTTTTCAGTGGGTTCTGAGGTGCAGTTGGTGGTAAACGTCGAAGCCCTGTTGGTCAGGGAAAGCCCGGAGCCCCGATGTCTGTTGTGCTGTAGATGCGCTGCCAATGGCCGGTGAGGAGCAGCAAGTGTTTGACTGGCTGGCACTTTCGGTGTGGGAGCAATCGTCTGACCTTCGTGATTTTTCGGGGTTTTAGTTTCAGTGGGCGCCCAGGTGCAACTGCTGGTAAATGTCAAAGCCTTGTTCGTGAGGGAAAGCCCGGAGCCCCGATGTCTGTGGTGCTGTAGATGCGCTGCCAATGGCCCGTGAGGAGCAGCGAGAGCTTGAGTGGCTGGCACTTTCGGTGTCGGAGCAATTCTCCGACGTTCGTGATTTTTGGGGATTATTTTTCAGTGAGCACCCAGGTGCAACTGCTGGTAAATGTCAAAGCCTTGTTCGTCAGGGAAAGCCCGGAGCCCCGGTGTCTGTGGTCCTGTAGATGCGCTGCCAATGGCCCATTAGGAGCAGCAAGAGCTTGACTGGCTGGCACTGAAGGTGTGGGAGCAATCGTCTCAGGTTCGTGATTTTTCGGGGTTTTATTTCAGTGAGTGCCCAGGTGCAGCTGGTGGTAATTGTCTAAGCCCTCTTCGTCAGGGAAAGCCCGGAGCCCCGATGTCTGTGGTGCTGTAGATGCACTGGGAATGAGCGGTGAGGAGAAGCAAGAGCTTGTGCTGCTGGCACTTCCGGTGTGGGAGTAATCGACCGACATTCGTGATTTTCCGCGGTTTTATTTCAGTGGGCGCCCAGGTGCAGCGGGTGGTAAACATCGAAGCCCTGTTGGTCAGGGAAAGCCCAGAGCCCCGATGTCTGTGGTGCTGTAGATGCGCTGGGAATGGGCGGTGAGGAGCAACAAGAGCTTGTATTGATGGCACTTTTGGTGTGGGAGCAATCATCTGATTTTCGTGATTTCTGGAGATTTTTTTCAGTGGGCGCCCAGGTTCAGCTGGTGGTAAACGTCGAAGCCCTGTTGGTCAGGGAAAGCCCGGAGCCCCGACGTCTGTGGTGCTGTAGTTCCGTCTGCAGTGGCCGGTGAGGAGCAGCAGGAGCTTGACAGGCTGACACTTAAGGTGTGGGAGCAATCGTCCGACGTTCGTTAATTTTCGGGGTTTTACTTTCAGTGGGCGCCCACGTGCAGCTGGTGGTATATGTCGAAGCCCTGTTGGTCAGTGAAAGCCCAGAGCCCCGATGTCTGTGGTGCTGTAGATGCGCTGCCAATGGCCCGTGAGGAGCAGCAAGAGCTTAACAGTCTGGCACTTTCAGTGTGGGAGCAATCGTCCGACGTTTGTGCTTCTTGGGCATTTTTTTTTAAGTGGGTGACCAGGTACAGCTGGTGGTAAACGTCGAAGCCCTGTTGGTCAGGGAAAGCCCGGAGCCCTGATGTCTGTGGTGCTGTAGATGCGCAGCCAATGGGCGGTGAGGAGCAGCAAGAGCTTGACTGGCTGGCACTTTAGGTGTGGGAGCAATCGTCTGACCTTTTTGATTTTTTGGGGTTTTTTTTCAGTGGGCGCCGAGGTGCAGCTGGTGCTAAATGTCAAAGCCATGTTGGTCAGGGAAAGCCCGGAGCCCCAATGTCTGTGGTGCTGTAGATGCGCTGGGAATGGGCGGTGAGGAGCAGGAAGAGCTTGACAGGCTGGCACTTTCGGTGTGGGAGCAATCATCCGACGTTCATTATTTTTCGGGGTTTTTTTCAGTGGTTGACAAGGTGCAGCGGGTGGTAAACGTCGAAGCCCTATTGGTCAGGGAAAGCCCGGAGCCCCGATGTCTGTGGTGCTGTAGATGCGCTGCCAATGGCCGGTGAGGAGCAGCAAGAGCTTGACTGGCTGGCACTTTCGGTGTGGGAGCAATCGTCCGAAGTTTATCATTTTTTGGGGTTTATTTCAGTGGGCGCCCAGGTGCAGCTGATGGTATACGTCGAAGCCCTGTTGGTCAGGGAAAGCCCGGATCCCTGAAGTCTGTCGTGCTGTAGTTCCGCCTGCAATGTCCGGTGAGGAGCAGCAAGAGCTTGACAGGCTGACACTTGTGTTCTAGGAGTAATCGTCCGAAGTTCGTGAATTTTCGGGGTTTTACTTTCAGTGGGCGCCCAGGTTCAGCTGGTGGTATATGTCGAAGCCCTGTTGGTCAGGGAAAGCCCGGAGCCCCGATGTCTGTGGTGCTGTAGATGCGCTGCCAATGGCCGGTGAGGTGCAGCAAGAGCTTCACTGGCTGGTACTTTCGGTGTCGGAGTGTCCTGGTTCTGGCCAGGATAGAGTTAATATTTACCTGAGCTGGGTGGAGAACTGAAGCTGGTAGCCCCTATGGTTGGGATAGTTAACTAATTAGCTAACAGCTGGCGTTAATTTACCCAAATTAGGCAAAGGGCTATTCCATCCCTTCTGACATCATGCTCAGTATATAAGTGAGGAGGGTGCTGAAGGGAGGCCCCCTGCTACTTGGAAGAGACTGGATGTGGAGATCTGTTGTGAATTATTGTACTGTATTTGTGTTCCATCCCGGTCTTGTTTTCTTCTGTCATTACTGTTAAATTTACTTTTTGTTCAATCTCAACCCGCGTGTTTGGTTTTTTTTCTGGTTTTTTTTGTTTGTCAAATCTCATTCTATTCTCTCAGAGAGTGGGGGGAGTGAGAGAGAGACTGCGTAGTCTGGTCCCCGTTGGGGCTGAACCACGAAGGGGAGCAATGGTCCAAAGTTCGTGATTTTTGGGGATTTGTTTTCAGTGGGTACGCAGGTGCAGCTGCTGGTGAACATCGAAGCCATATGGGTCAGGGAAAGCTCAGAGCCCCGATGTATGTTGTGCTGTAGATGCGCTGCCAATGGCCCGTGAGGAGCAGCAAGAGCTTGACTGGCTGGTACTTTCGGTGTGGGAGCAATCGTCCGACGTTCGTGATTTTTTGGGGGTTTTTTTCAGTGGGAGCCCAGGTGCATCGGGTGGTAAACGTTGAAGCCCTGTTGGTCAGGGAAAGCCCGGAGTCCCGATGTCTGTGGTGCTGTAGATGCGCTGCCAATGGCCGGTGAGGAGCAGCAAGAGTTTGACTGCCTGGCACTTTCGGTGTGGGAGCAATCGTCCGATGTTCGTGATTTTTCGGTGTTTATTTTTCAGTGGGCGCCCAGGTGCAGCTGGTGGTATATGTCGAAGCCCTGTTGGTCAGGGAAAGCCCGGAGCCCCGATGTCTGTGGTGCTGTAGATGCGCTGGGAATGGGCGGTGAGGAGCAACAAGAGCTTGTATTGATGGCACTTTTGGTGTGAAAGCAATCATCTGATGTTCGTGATTTCTGGGAATTTTTTTCAGTGGGTGCCCAGGTGCAGCTGGTGGTATATGTCGAAGCCCTGTTGGTCAGGGAAATCACAGAGCCTCGATGTCTGTGGTGCTGTAGATGCACTGCCAATGGCCCGTGAGGAGCAGCAAGAGCTTGAAAGGCTGGCACTTTCGATATGGGAGCAATTGTCCGACGTTCATGATTTTTCGGGGTTTTTTTTCAGTGGGCGCCCATGTGCAGCTGGCGATAAACGTCGAAGCCCTGTTGGTCAGGGAAAGCCCAGAGCCTTGATGTCTGTGGTGCTGTAGATGCGCTGCCAATGGCCCATGAGGAGCAGCAAGAGCTTGACTGGCTGGCACTTTCGGTGTGGGAGCAATCATCCGATGTTCGTGATTTTTCAGGGTTTTTTTTCAGTGTGCGCCCAGGTGCAGCTGGTGGTAAATATCGAAGCTCTGTTGGTCAGGGAAAGCCCGGAGCCCCGATGTCTGTGGTGCTGTAGATGCGCTGGGAATGGGCAGTGAGGAGCAGCAAGAGCTTGAGTTGCTAGCACTTTCGGTGTGGGAGCAATCGTCAGACGTCTTTTATTTTTCGGGGTTTTTTTTTCAGGGAGCACCCAGGTTCAGCTGGTGGTAAATGTCGAAGCCCTATTTGTCAGGGAAAGCCCGGAGCCCCGATGTCTGTGGTGCTGTAGATGCGCATCCAATGGCCAGTGAGGAGCAGCAAGAGCTTGTGTTGCTGGCACTTTCGGTGTGGGAGTAATCGTCCGATGTTCGTGATTTTTTGAGATTTTTTTCAATGGACACCCAGGTGCAGCTGGTGGTAAATGTCGAAGCCCTGTTGGTCAGGGAAATCCCAGAGCCCCGATGTCTGTGGTGCTGTAGATGCGCTGGGAATGGGCGGTGAGGAGCAGCAAGAGCTTGACTGGCTGGCACTTTCGGTGTGGGAGCAATCGTCCGACGTTTGTGATTTTTCGGTGTTTTTTTTTAGTGGGCGCCCAGGTGCAGCTGGTGGTAAATGTCAAAGCCCTGTTGGTCAGGGAAAGCACATAGCCCCAATGTCTGTGGTGCTATAGATGTGCGGGGAATGGGCGGTGAGTACTAACAAGAGCTTGTGTTGCTGGCACATTCGGTGTGGGAGCAATCATCCGACGTTAGTGATTTTTCAGGGTATGTTCTCAGTGTGCGCCCAGGTGAAGCTGGTGGAATATGTCGAAGCCCTGTTCTTCACGGACAGCCCGGAGCGCCAATGTCTGTGGTGCTGTAGATGCGCTGGGAATGGCTGGTGAGGAGCAGCTAGAGCTTGCGTTGCTGGCACTTTCTGTGTGGGAGCAATCGCCCGATGTTCGTGATTTCTCGGGGTTTTTTTTTCAGTGGGCGCCCAGGTGCAGCTGGTGTTCATATGTCGAAGCCCTTTTTGTGAGGGAAAGCCCAGAGCCCCGATGTCTGTGGTGCTGTAGATGCGCTGGGAATGGGCGGTGAGGAGCAGCAAGAGCTTGTGTTGCTGGCACTTTCGGTGTGGGAGCAATCGTCCAAAGTTCGTGATTTCTGGGGATTTTTTTCAGTGGGTGCCCACGTGCAGCTGGTGGCAAACATCGAAGCCCTGTTGGTGAAGGAAAGCCCGGAGCCCCGATGTCTGTGGTGCTGTAGATGCGCTGCCAATGGCCGGTGTGGAGTAGCAAGAGCTTGACTGGCTGGCACTTTCGGTGTGGGAGTAATCGTCAGAGGTTCGTGAGTTTTCGGTATTATTTTTCAGTGGGCACCCAGGTGCAACTGGTGGTAAATGTCAAAGCCCTGTTCGTGAGGGAAATCCCGGAGCCCCGATGTCTGTGGTGCTGTAGATGCGTTGCCAATGGCTGGGGAGGTGCAGCAAGATCTTGACAGGCTGGCACTTGTGTTGTGGGAGCAATCGTCCGACGTTTGTGTTTTTTTGGGTTTTTTTTTCAGTGGGCGCCCATGTTCAGCTGGTGGTAAACATCGAAGCCCTGTTGGTCAGGGAAAGCCCAGAGCCCCGATGTCTCTGGTGCTGTAGATGCGCTGCCAATGGCCGGGGACGAGTAGCAAGAGCTTGACAGGCTGGCACTTCCGGTGTGGGAGCAGTCGTCCGACGTTTGTGATATTTTGGGGTTTTTTTTCAGTGGGCGCCCAGGTGCAGCTGGTGGTAAATGTCAAAGCCCTGTTGGTCAGGGAAAGCCCCGAGCCCCGATGTCTGTGGTGCTCCAGATGCGCTGCCAATGGCCGGTGAGGAGCAGCAAGAGCTTGACTGGCTGGCACTTTCGGTGTGGCAGCAATCGTCCGACGTTCGTGATTTTTCGGGGGTTTTTTTCAGTGGGCGCCCAGGTGCAGCTGGTGTTAAACGTCGAAGCCCTGTTCGTCAGGGAAAGCCCGGAGCCCCGATGTCTGTGGTGCTGTAGATGCACTGGGAATGGCTGGTGATGAGCAGTAAGAGCTTGACTGGCTGGCACTTTCGGTGTGGGAGCAATCGTCCGATGTTCGTGACTTTTCGGGGGTTTTTTTCAGTGGGCACACAGGTACAGCTGGTGGTAAATGTCAAAGCCCTGTTGGTCAGGGAAAGCCTGGAGCCCCAATGTCTGTGGTGCTGTAGATGCGCTGCCAATGTGCGGTGATGAGCAGCAAGAGCTTGAATGGCTGGCACTTTCGGTGTGGGAGCAATCGTCCGACGTTGGTGATTTTTCGGGGGTTTTTTTCAGTGGGCGCTGAGGTGCAGCAGGTGGTGGTATATGTCGAAGCCCTGTTCGTCAGCGAAAGCCCAGAGCCCTGATGTCTGTGGTGCTGTAGATGCGCTGGGAATGGGTGCTGAGGAGCAACAGGAGCTTGTGTTGATGGCACTTTTGGTGTGGGAGCAATCGTCTGATGTTCGTGATATTTCGGGGGTTTTTTTCAGTGTGTGCCCAGGTGCAGCGGGTCATAAACGTTGCAGCCCTGTTGGTGAGGGAAAGCCCGCAGCCCCGATGTCTGTGGTGCTGTAGATGCGCTGCCAATGGCCCATGAGGAGCAGCAAGAGCTTGACTGGCTGGCACTTTCGGTGTGGGAGCAATCGTCCGATTTTAGTTATTTTTCGGGGTATTTTTTCAGTCTCACCCAGGTACAGCTGGTGGTAAACGTCGAAGCCCTGTTGGTCAGGAAAAGCCCAGAGCCCCGATGTCTGTGGTTCTGTAGATGCGCTGGGAATGTCTGGTGAGGAGCAGGAAGAGCGTGACTGGCTGGCACTTTCGGTGTGGGAGCAATCGACCGACGTTCGTGAATTTTTGGGGATTTACTTTCAGAGGGCACCCAGGTGCAACTGGTGGTAAATGTCAAAGCCCTGTTCGTGAGTGAAAGCCCGCAGCCCCGATGTCTGTGGTGCTGTAGATGCGCTGCCAATGGCCGCTGAGGAGCAGCAAGAGCTTGACCAGATGGCAATTAATGTGTGGGAGCAATTGTCCGACGTTTGTGTTTTTTGGGGCTTTTTTTTCAGTGGGCAACCAGGTGCAGCTGGTGGTAAATGTCGAAGCCCTGTTGGTCAGTGAAAGCCCGGAGCCCCGATGTCTGTGGTGCTGTAGATGCACTGCCACTGGCCGCTGAGGAGCAGCAAGAGCTTGACCAGATGGCAATTAATGTGTGGGAGCAATCGCCCGACGTTTGTGTTTTTTGGGGATTTTTTTTCAGTGGGCACCCAGGTGCAGTTGGTGGTAAACGTCGAAGCCCTGTTGGTCAGGGAAAGCCTGGAGCCCCAATGTCTGTGGTGCTGTAGATGCGCTGAGAATGGGCTGTTATCAGCAGCAAGAGGTTGACTGGCAGGCACTTTCGGTGTGGGAGCAATCGTCCGACGTTCGTGATTTTTCGGGGGTTTTTTTGAGTGGGCGCCCAGGTGCAGCGTGTGGTAAACATCGAAGCCGTGTTGGTCAGGGAAAGCCCAGAGCCCCGATGTCTGTGGTGCTGTAGATGCACTGGGAATGGCTGGTGATGAGCAGCAAGAGCTTGACTGGCTGGCACTTTTGGTGTGGGAGCAATCGTGCGACTTTCGTGATTTTTTGGGGATTTTTTTCAGTGGGCGCCCACGTGAAGCTCGTGGTATATGTTGAAGCCCCGTTGGTCAGGGAAAGCCCAGAGTCCCTATATCTGTGGTGCTGTAGATGCTCCTCCAATGGCTGGTGAGGTGCAGCAAGATCTTGAAAGGCTGGCATTTAATGTGTGGGAACAATCGTCTGATGTTTGTGATTTTAAGGGTTTTTTTTCAGTGGGCGCCCAGGTGCACCTGGTGGTAAATGTCGAAGCCCTGTTGGTCAGGGAAAGCCCAGAGCCCCGATGTCTGTGGTGCTGTAGATGCGCTGGGAATGGGCGGTGAGGAGCAGCAAGAGCTTGACTGGCTGGCACTTTCAGTGTTGGAGCAATCGTACGATGTTCGTGATTTTTTGGGGTTTTTTTTCAGTGGGCGCCCAGGTGCAGCTGGTGGTAAATGTCGAAGCCCTGTTGGTCAGGGAAAGCCCGCAGCCGCGATGTCTGTGGTGCTGTAGATGCGCTGGGAATGGGCGGTGGGGAGCAGCAAGAGCTTGAGCTGCTGGCACTTTCGGTGTGGGAGCAATCGTCCGATGTTCGTGATTTTTCAGGGTTTTTTTTCAGTGGGCGCCCAGGTGCAGCTGGTGGTATATGTCGAAGCCCTGTTGGTCAGGGAAAGCCCGGAGCCCCGATGTCTGTGGTGCTGCAGATGCGCTGGGAATGGGCGGTAAGGAGCAGCAAGAGCTTGTGTTGCTGGCACTTTTGGTGTGGGAGCAATCGTCCGAGGTTTGTGATTTTTCGGGGTTTTTTTTCCGTGAGCGCCCATGTGCAGCTGGTGCTAAATGTCGAAGCCCTGTTGGTCAGGGAAAGCCCGGAGCCCTGATGTTTGTGATGCTGTAGATGCGCTACGAATGGGTGGCGAGGAGGAGCAAGAGCTTGTGTTGCTGGCACTTTCGGTGTGGGAGCAATCGTCCTATGTTCGTGATTTTTCGCGGATTTTTTTTCAGTGGGCGCCCAGGTGCAGCCTGTGGTATATGTCGAAGCCCTGTTGGTGAGGGAAAGCCCAGAGCCCCGTTGTCTGTGGTGCTGTAGATGCGCTGGGAATGGGCGGTGAGGAGCAGTAAGAGCTTGTGTTGCTGGGAGTTTCGGTGTGGGAGCAATCGTCCGACGTTCGTGATTTTTCGGGGGTTTTTTCAGTGGGCGCCCAGGTGCAGCGGGTGGTAAACATCGAAGCCCTGTTGGTCAGGGAAAGCCCGGAGCCCCGATGTCTGTGGTGCTGTAGATGCGCTGCCAATGGCCCATGAAGAGCAGCAAGAGCTTCTGTTGCTGGCATTTTTGCTGTGGGAGTGTCCTGGTTCTGGCCAGGATAGAGTCAATATTTACCTCAGCTGTGTGGAGAGCTGAAGCTGGTAGCTCCTATGGCTGGGATAGTTAACTAATTAGCTAACAGCTGGCGTTAATTTACCCAAATTAGGCAAAGGGCTATTCCATCCCATCTGACATCATGCTCAGTATATAAGCGAGGAGGGTGCTGAAGGGAGGCCCCCTGCTACTTGGAAGAGACTGGATGTGGAGATCTGTTGTGAGCTATTGTACTGTATATGTGTTCCATCACTGTGTTGTTTTCTTCTGTCATTACTGTTAAATTTATTTTTTGTTCAATCTCAACCCGCGTGTTTGTTTTTTTTTCTGGTTTTCTTTTGTTTGTCAAATCTCCTCCTATTCTCTCGGAGAGTGGGGGGAATGAGAGAGAGACTGCGTACTCTGGTCCCCGTTGGGGCTGAACTATGACAGGGAGCAATCGTCCGACGTTCGTGATTTTTCGGGGTTTTTTTCCAGTCACCCAGGTGCAGCTGGTGGTAAACGTCGAAGCCCTGTTAGTCAGGGAAAGCCCGGAGCCCCGATGTCTTTGGTGCTGTAGATGTGCTGCCAATGACCCGTGAGGAGCAGCAAGAGCTTGTGTTGCTGGCACTTTCGGTGTGGGAGCAATCGTCTGATGTTCGTGATTTTTCGGGGTTTATTTTCAGTGGGCGCCCAGGTGCAGCTGGTGGTAATCATCGAAGCCCTGTTGGTCAGGGAAAGCCCAGAGCCCCGATGTCTGTGGTGCTGTAGATGCGCTGCTAACGGCCCATGAGGAGCAGCAAGAGCTTGTGTTGCTGGCACTTTTGGTGAGGGAGCAATTGTCCGATGTTCGTGATTTTTCGGGGTTTATTTTAGTGGGCGCCTAGGTGCAGCTGGTGGTAAATGTAGAAGCCCTGTTGGTGATGGAAAGCCCGGAGCCGTGATGTCTGTGGTGCTGTAGTTGCGCTGCCAATAGCCGGTGAGGAGCAGCAAGAGCTAGACTGGCTGTCACTTTCGGTGTGGGAGCAATCGTCTGATGTTCGTGATTTTTCAGGGTTTTTTTTCAGTGGGTGCCCATGTTCAGCGGGTGGTAAATGTCAAAGCCCTGTTGGTCAGGGAAAGCCCGGAGCCACGATGTCTGTGGTGCTGTGGATGCACTGGGAATGTCTGGTGAGGAGCAGGAAGAGCTTGACTGGCTGGCACTTACGGTGTGGCAGCAATCGTCCGACCTTCGTGATTTTTTGGGGTTTTTTTTCAGTGGGAGCCCAGGTGCAGCTGGTGGTATATATCGAAGCCCTGTTGGTCAGGGAAAGCCTGGAGCCCCGATGTCTGTGGTGCTGTAGATGCTCTGCCCATGGCCGGTGAGGAGCAGCAAGAGCTTGAGTTGCTGGCACTTTCGGTGTGGCAGCAATCGTCCTATATTCGTGATTTTTCGGTGTTTTTTTCAGTGGGTGCCGAGGTGCAGCTGGTGATAATCATCGAAGCCCTATTCGTCAGGGAAAGCCCATAGCCCCGATATCTGTGGTGCTGTAGATGCGCTGGGAATGGGCGGTGAGGAGCAGCAAGAGCTTGACTGGCTGGCACTTTCGGTGTGGGAGCAATCGTTCGACGTTCGTGTTTTTTGGGGGTTTTTTTTCAGTGGGCGCCCAGGTGCAGCTGGTGTTAAATGTCGAAGCCCTGTTCGTCAGGGAAAGCCCTGAGCCCCGATATATGTGGTGCTGTAGATGCGCTGCCAATGGCTGAAGACGACCAGCAAGAGCTTGAAAGGCTGTCACTTAAGGTGTGGGTGCAATCGTCGGACGTTCGTTATTTTTGGAGGTTATTTTTCAGTGTGCGCCCAGGTACAGCTGGTGGTATATGTCGAAGCCCTGTTGGTCAGGGAAAGCCTGGAGCCCCGATGTCTGTGGTGCTGTAGATGCACTGGGAATGGCCGGTGAGGAGTAGCAAGAGCTTGACTGGCTGGCACTTAAGGTGTGGGAGCAATCGTCCCAGGTTCGTGATTTTTCGGGGTTTTATTTCAGTGAGCGCCTAGGTGCAGCTGGTGGTAATTGTCGAAGCCCTGTTTGTCAGAGAAAGCCCGGAGCCCCGATGTCTGTGGTGCTGTAGATGCGCTGCCAATGGCCGGTGAGGAGCAGCAAGAGCTTGACTGGCTGGCAATTTCGGTGTGGGAGCAATCGTCCGACGTTAGTGATTTTTTGGGGTATTTTTCGACTGGGCGCCCAGGTGCAGCTGGTGGTAAATGTCGAAGCCCTGTTGGTCAGGGAAAGCCCGGAGCCCCGATGTCTGTGGTGCTGTAGATGCACTGCCAATGGCCCGTGAGGAGCAGCAAGAGCTTGACTGGCTTGCACTTAAGGTGTGGGAGCAATCGTCCCAGGTTCATGATTTTCGGGGTTCTATTTCAGTGGGCGCCCAGGTGCAGCTGGTGGTAATTGTCTAAGCCCTGTTGGTCAGGGAAAGGCCAGAGCCCCGATGTCTGTGGTGCTGTAGATGCGCTGCCAATGGCCAGTGAGGGGCATCAAGAGCTTGTGTTGCTGGCACTTTTGGTGTGGGAGCAATCGACCGACGTTTGTGATTTTTCGGGTTTTTTTTTCAGTGGGCGCCCAGGTGGACCTGGTGGTAAACATCGAAGTCCTGTTGGTCAGGGAAAGCCCGGAGCCCCGATGTCTGTGGTGCTGTAGATGCGCTGGGAATGGCCGGTGAGGGGCATCAAGAGCTTGACTGGCTTGCACTTAAGGTGTGGGAGCAATCGTCCGACGTTCGTGATTTTTCGGGGTTTTTTTTCAGTGTCACCCAGGTGCAGCTGGTGGTAAATGTCCAAGCCCTGTTGGTCAGGGAAAGCCCGGAGCCCCGATGTCTGTGGTGCTGTAGATGCGCTGGGAATGGCCGGTGTGGAGCAGCAAGAGCTTGTGTTCCTGGCACTTAAGCTGTGGGAGCAATCGTCCTACCTTTTTGATTTTTTGGGGTTTTTTTTCAGTGTCACCCAGGTGCAGCTGGTGGTAAATGTCGAAGCCCTGTTGGTCAGGGAAAGCCCGGAGCCCCGATGTCTGTGGTGCTCTAGATGCGCTGCCAATGACCAGTGAGGAGCAGCAAGAGCTTGTGTTGCTGGCACTTTCGGTGTGGGAGCAATCGTTCGATGTTCGTGATTTTTTGAGATTTTTTTCAGTGGGCGCACAGGTGCAGCGGGTGGTAAATGTCGAAGCCCTGTTGGTCAGGGAAAGCCCGGAGGCCCGATGTCTGTGGTGCTGTAGATGCGCTGCCAATGGCCGGTGATGAGCAGCACGAGCTTGACAGTGTGGCACTTAAGGTGTGGTAGCCATCGTCCGATGTTCGTGATTTTTCGGAGCTTTATTTCAGTGGGCGCCCAGGTGCAGCGGGTGGTAAACGTTGAAGCCCTGTTGGTCAGGGAAAGCCCGGAGCCCCGATGTCTGTGGTGCTGTAGATGCGCTCATCGGCCAGTGAGGAGCAGGAAGAGCTTGACTGGCTGGCACTTTCTGTTGTGGGAGCAATCGTCCGACCTTCTTAATTTTTTGGGGTTTTTTTTTCAGTGGGCGCCCAGGTACAGCTGGTGGTAAATGTCGAAGCCCTGTTTGTCAGGGAAAGCCCGGAGCTGCGATATCTGTGGTGCTGTAGATGCGCTGCCAATGGCCGGTGAGGAGCAGCAAGAGCTTGTGTTGCTGGCACTTTCGGTGTGGGAGCAACCGTCCGATGTTCGTTATTTTTCGGGGTTTTTTTTCAGTGGGCGCCCAGGTTCAGCTGGTGGTAAATGTTGAAGCCCTGTTGGTCAGGGAAAGCCCGGAGCCCCGATGTCTGTGGTGCTGTAGATGAGCTGGGAACGGGCGGTGAGGAGCAGCAAGAGCTTGAGTTGGTGTCACTTTCGGTGTGGGAGCACTGGTCAGACATTCGTTATTTTTCGGATTTATTTTTCAGTGGGCGCCCAAGTGCAGCGGGTGGTAAATGTCGAAGCCCTGTTTGTCAGGGAAAGCCCGGAGCCCCGATGTCTGTGGTGCTGTAGATGCGCTGCCAATGGCCCATGAGTAGCAGCAAGAGCTTGACAGTCTGGCACTTAAGGTGTGGGAGCGATCTTCTGACGTTTGTGATTTCTAAGGATTTTTTCTCAATGGGCGCCCAGGTACAGCTGGTGGTAAACGTAGAAGCCCTGTTGGTCAGGGAAAGCCCGGAGCTCCGATGTCTGTGGTGCTGTAGATGAGCTGCCAATGGCCGGTGAGGAGCACAAAGAGCTTGACTCGCTCGCACTTTCAATGAGGGAGCAATCGTCCTATATTCGTGATTTTTCGGGGGTTTTTTTCAGTGGGCGACCAGGTGCAGCTGGTGGTAAACGTTGAAGCCCTGTTGGTCAGGGAAAGCCCGGAGCCCCGATGTCTGTGGTGCTTTAGATGCGCTGCCAATGGCCCATAAGGAGCAGCAAGAGCTTGACTGGCTGGCACTTTCATTGTGGGATCAATTGTCCGAAGGTCGTGATTTTTTGGGGTTTTTTTTCCAGTGGGCGCCCAGGTGCAGCGGGTGGTAAATGTCGAAGCCCTGTTGGTCAGGGAAAGCCCAGAGCCCCAATGTCTCTGGTGCTGTAGAGGCGCTGCCAATGGCCGGTGAGGAGCAGCAAGAGGTTGACTGGCTGGTACTTTCGGTGTCTGAGAGTCCTGGTTCTGACCAGGATAGAGTTAATATTTACCTGAGCTGGGTGGAGAACTGAAGCTGGTAGCCCCAATGGCTGGGATAGTTAACTAATTAGCTAACAGCTGGCATTAATTTACCCAAATTAGCCAAAGGGCTATTCCATCTCCTCTGATATCGTGCTCAGTATATAAGTGAGGAGGGTGCTGAAGGGAGGCCGCCTGCTACTTGGAAGAGACTGGATGTGGAGATCTGTTGTGAGCTATTGTACTGTATTTGTGTTCCATCACTGTCTTGTTTTCTTCTGTCATTACTGTTAAATTTACTTTTTGTTCAATCTCAACCTGCGTGTTTGATTTTTTTCTGGTTTTCTTTTCTTTATCAAATCTCCTCCTATTCTCTCGGAGAGTGGGGGGAGTGAGAGAGAGACTGCGTAGTCTGGTCCCCGTTGGGGCTGAACTACGACGGGGAGCAGTCATTTAACGTTCGTGATTTTTGGGGATTTGTTTTCAGTGGGCACCCAGGTGCAGCTGCTGGTAAACATCGAAGCCCTGTGGGTCAGGGAAAGCCCAGAGCCCCGATGTCTGTGGTGCTGTAGATGCGCTGGGAATGGCCGGTGAGGAGCAGCAAGAGCTTGACTGGCTGGCACTTTCTATGTGGGAGCAATCGTCCGATGTTCGTTATTTTTCGGGGTTTTTTTGACTGTGCGCCGAGGTACAGCTGGTGGTAAACGTCGAAGCCCTGTTGGTCAGGGAAAGCCCAGAGCCCCGATGTCTGTGGTGCTGTAGCTGCGCTGCCAATGGCCGGTGAGGAGCAGCAAGAGCTTGACTGGCTGGCACTTTCGGTGTGGGAGCAATTGTCCGATGTTCATATTTTTTCGGGGTTTTATTCTGTGGGCGCCCAGGTGCAGCTGGTGGTAAATGTCGAAGCCCTGTTGGTCAGGGAAAGCCCAGAGCCCCGATGTCTGTGGTGCTGTAGATGCGCTGCCAATGGCCCATGAGGAGCAGCAAGAGCTTGACAGGCTGGCACTTAAGGTGTGGGAGCAATCGTCCGACGTTTGTGATTTCTGGGGATTTTTTTCAGTGGTTGCGCAGGTGCAGCGGGTGGTAAACGTCGAAGCTCTGTTGGTCAGGAAAAGCCCAGAGCCTTGATGTCTGTCGTGCTGTAGATGCGCTGCCAATGGCCCGTGAGGAGCAGCAAGAAGTTGACTGGCTGGCACTATCGATGTGGGAGTAATCATTCGACGTTAGTGATTTTTTGGGGATTTTTTTCGACTGGGCGCCCAGGTGCAGCTGGTGGTAAACGTCAAAGCCCTGTTGGTCAGGGAAAGCCGGGAGCCCCGATGTCTGTGGTGCTGTAGATGCACTGGGAATGGCCGGTGAGGAGTAGCAAGAGCTTGACTGGCTGGCACTTAAGGTGTGGGAGCAATCGTCCCAGGTTTGTGATTTTTCGGGGTTTTATTTCAGTGAGCGCCTAGGTGCAGCTGGTGGTAATTGTCGAAGCCCTGTTTGTCAGAGAAAGCCCGGAGCCCCGATGTCTGTGGTGCTGTAGATGCGCTGCCAATGGCCGGTGAGGAGCAGCAAGAGCTTGACTGGCTGGCAATTTCGGTGTGGGAGCAATCGTCCGACGTTAGTGATTTTTTGGGGTATTTTTCGACTGGGCGCCCAGGTGCAGCTGGTGGTAAATGTCGAAGCCCTGTTGGTCAGGGAAAGCCCGGAGCCCCGATGTCTGTGGTGCTGTAGATGCACTGCCAATGGCCCGTGAGGAGCAGCAAGAGCTTGACTGGCTTGCACTTAAGGTGTGGGAGCAATCGTCCCAGGTTCGTGATTTTCGGGGTTCTATTTCAGTGGGCGCCCAGGTGCAGCTGGTGGTAATTGTCTAAGCCCTGTTGGTCAGGGAAAGGCCAGAGCCCCGATGTCTGTGGTGCTGTAGATGCGCTGCCAATGGCCAGTGAGGGGCATCAAGAGCTTGTGTTGCTGGCACTTTTGGTGTGGGAGCAATCGACCGACGTTTGTGATTTTTCGGGTTTTTTTTTCAGTGGGCGCCCAGGTGGACCTGGTGGTAAACATCGAAGTCCTGTTGGTCAGGGAAAGCCCGGAGCCCCGATGTCTGTGGTGCTGTAGATGCGCTGGGAATGGCCGGTGAGGGGCATCAGGAGCTTGACTGGCTTGCACTTAAGGTGTGGGAGCAATCGTCCGACGTTCGTGATTTTTCGGGGTTTTTTTTCAGTGTCACCCAGGTGCAGCTGGTGGTAAATGTCGAAGCCCTGTTGGTCAGGGAAAGCCCGGAGCCCCGATGTCTGTGGTGCTGTAGATGCGCTGGGAATGGCCGGTGTGGAGCAGCAAGAGCTTGTGTTCCTGGCACTTTCTGTGTGGGAGCAATCGTCCGATGTTCGTGATTATTTGGGGTTTTTTTTCAGTGGGCGCCCTGGTGCAGCAGGTGGTATATGACGAAGCCCTGTTCGTCATGGAAAGCCCCGAGCCCCGATGTCTGTGGTGTTGTAGAGGCGCTGCCAATGGCCCATAAGGAGCAGCAAGAGCTTGACAGGCTGGCACTTTTGGTGTGGGAGCAATCGTCCGACGTTTTTGATTTCTGGGGATTTTTTCTCAATGGGCGCCCAGGTGCAGCTGGTGGTAAATGTTGAAGCCCTGTTTGTCAGGGAAAGCCCGGAGCCCCGATGTGTGTGGTGCTGTAGATGCGCTGCCAATGGCCGGTGAGGAACAGCAAGAGCTTGACTGGCTGGCACATTCGGTGTGGGAGCAATCGTCCGATGTTCGTGATTTTTCGGGGTTTTTTTCAGTGGGCACCCAGGTGCAGCTGGTGGTAAATGTCGAAGCCCTGTTGGTCAGGGAAAGCCCGGAGCCCCGATGTCTGTGGTGCTGTAGATGCGCTGGGAATGGACGGTGAGGAGCAGCAAGAACTTGACTGGCTGGCACTTTCGGTGTCGGAGCAATTCTCCGACGTTCGTGATTTTTGGGGATTATTTTTCAGTGGGCACCCAGGTGCAACTGCTGGTAAATGTCAAAGCCTTGTTTGTGAGGGAAAGCCCAGAGCCCCGATGTCTGTGGTGCTGTAGATGCGCTGCCAATGGCCCATTAGGAGCAGCAAGAGCTTGACTGGCTGGCACTTAAGGTGTGGGAGCAATCGTCTCAGGTTCGTGATTTTTCGGGGTTTTATTTCAGTGAGTGCCCAGGTGTAGCTGGTGGTAATTGTCTAAGCCCTCTTCGTCAGGGAAAGCCCAGAGCCCCGATGTCTGTGGTGCTGTAGATGCACTGGGAATGGGCGGTGAGGAGAAGCAAGAGCTTGTGTTGCTGGTACTTCCGGTGTGGGAGCAATCGACCGACATTAGTGATTTTCCGAGGTTTTATTTCAGTGGGCGCCCAGGTGCAGCGGGTGGTAAACATCGAAGACCTGTTGGTCAGGGAAAGCCCAGAGCCCCGATGTCTGTGGTGCTGTAGATGTGCTGCCAATGGCCGGTGAGGAGCAGCAAGAGCTTGACAGGCTGGCACTTTCGGTGTGGGAGCAATCGTCCGATGTTCGTGATTTTTCGGGGTTTTTTCAGTGGGCGCCCAGGTGCAGCTGGTGGTAAATGTCCAAGCCCTGTTGGTCAGGGAAAGCCCGGAGCCCCGATGTCTGTGGTGCTGTAGATGCGCTACCAATGGCCGGGTACGAGCAGCAAGAGCTTGACTGGCTGGCACTTTCATTGTGGGATCAATTGTCCGACGGTCGTGATTTTTTGGGGTTTTTTTTCCAGTGGGCGCCCAGGTGCAGCGGGTGGTAAATGTCGAAGCCCTGTTGGTCAGGGAAAGCCCGGAGCCCCGATGTCTGTGGTGCTGTAGATGCGCTGGGAATGGGCGGTGAGGAGCAGCAAGAGTTTGACTGGCTGGCACTTTCGGTGTGGGAGCAATCGTCTGACCTTCGTGATTTTTCGGGGTTTTAGTTTCAGTGGGCGCCCAGGTGCAACTGCTGGTAAATGTCAAAGCCTTGTTCGTGAGGGAAAGCCCGGAGCCCCGATGTCTGTGGTGCTGTAGATGCGCTGCCAATGGCCCGTGAGGAGCAGCGAGAGCTTGAGTGGCTGGCACTTTCGGTGTCGGAGCAATTCTCTGACGTTCGTGATTTTTGGGGATTATTTTTCAGTGAGCACCCAGGTGCAACTGCTGGTAAATGTCAAAGCCTTGTTCGTCAGGGAAAGCCCGGAGCCCCGGTGTCTGTGGTCCTGTAGATGCGCTGGGAATGTCTGGTGAGGAGCAGGAAGAGCTTGACTGGCTGGCACTTACGGTGTGGCAGCAATCGTCCGACCTTCGTGATTTTTTGGGGTTTTTTTTCAGTGGGAGCCCAGGTGCAGCTGGTGGTATATATCGAAGCCCTGTTGGTCAGGGAAAGCCTGGAGCCCCGATGTCTGTGGTGCTGTAGATGCTCTGCCCATGGCCGGTGATGAGCAGCAAGAGCTTGAGTTGCTGGCACTTTCGGTGTGGCAGCAATCGTCCTATATTCGTGATTTTTCGGTGTTTTTTTCAGTGGGTGCCGAGGTGCAGCTGGTGATAATCATCGAAGCCCTATTCGTCAGGGAAAGCCCATAGCCCCGATATCTGTGGTGCTGTAGATGCGCTGCCAATGGCTGGGGAGGAGCAGCAAAGCTTGACATGCTGGCACATTCGGTGTGGGAGCAATCGTCCGATGTTCGTGATTTTTTGGGGTTTTTTTTCAGTGGGCGCCCAGGTGCAGTTGGTGGTATATGTTGAAGCCCTGTAGGTCAGGGAAAGCCCAGAGCCCCGATGTCTGTGGTGCTGTAGATGCGCTGGGAATGGGCGGTGAGGAGCAGCAAGAGCTTGACTGGCTGGCACTTTCGGTGTGGGAGCAATCGTTCGACGTTCGTGTTTTTTGGGGGTTTTTTTTCAGTGGGCGCCCAGGTGCAGCTGGTGTTAAATGTCGAAGCCCTGTTCGTCAGGGAAAGCCCTGAGCCCCGATATATGTGGTGCTGTAGATGCGCTGCCAATGGCTGAAGACGACCAGCAAGAGCTTGAAAGGCTGTCACTTAAGGTGTGGGTGCAATCGTCGGACGTTCGTTATTTTTGGAGGTTATTTTTCAGTGTGCGCCCAGGTACAGCTGGTGGTATATGTCGAAGCCCTGTTGGTCAGGGAAAGCCTGGAGCCCCGATGTCTGTGGTGCTGTAGATGCACTGGGAATGGCCGGTGAGGAGTAGCAAGAGCTTGACTGGCTGGCACTTAAGGTGTGGGAGCAATCGTCCCAGGTTCGTGATTTTTCGGGGTTTTATTTCAGTGAGCGCCTAGGTGCAGCTGGTGGTAATTGTCGAAGCCCTGTTTGTCAGAGAAAGCCCGGAGCCCCGATGTCTGTGGTGCTGTAGATGCGCTGCCAATGGCCGGTGAGGAGCAGCAAGAGCTTGACTGGCTGGCAATTTCGGTGTGGGAGCAATCGTCCGACGTTAGTGATTTTTTGGGGTATTTTTCGACTGGGCGCCCAGGTGCAGCTGGTGGTAAATGTCGAAGCCCTGTTGGTCAGGGAAAGCCCGGAGCCCCGATGTCTGTGGTGCTGTAGATGCACTGCCAATGGCCCGTGAGGAGCAGCAAGAGCTTGACTGGCTTGCACTTAAGGTGTGGGAGCAATCGTCCCAGGTTCATGATTTTCGGGGTTCTATTTCAGTGGGCGCCCAGGTGCAGCTGGTGGTAATTGTCTAAGCCCTGTTGGTCAGGGAAAGGCCAGAGCCCCGATGTCTGTGGTGCTGTAGATGCGCTGCCAATGGCCAGTGAGGGGCATCAAGAGCTTGTGTTGCTGGCACTTTTGGTGTGGGAGCAATCGACCGACGTTTGTGATTTTTCGGGTTTTTTTTTCAGTGGGCGCCCAGGTGGACCTGGTGGTAAACATCGAAGTCCTGTTGGTCAGGGAAAGCCCGGAGCCCCGATGTCTGTGGTGCTGTAGATGCGCTGGGAATGGCCGGTGAGGGGCATCAAGAGCTTGACTGGCTTGCACTTAAGGTGTGGGAGCAATCGTCCGACGTTCGTGATTTTTCGGAGTTTTTTTTCAGTGTCACCCAGGTGCAGCTGGTGGTAAATGTCCAAGCCCTGTTGGTCAGGGAAAGCCCGGAGCCCCGATGTCTGTGGTGCTGTAGATGCGCTGGGAATGGCCGGTGTGGAGCAGCAAGAGCTTGTGTTCCTGGCACTTAAGGTGTGGGAGCAATCGTCCTACCTTTTTGATTTTTTGGGGTTTTTTTTCAGTGTCACCCAGGTGCAGCTGGTGGTAAATGTCGAAGCCCTGTTGGTCAGGGAAAGCCCGGAGCCCCGATGTCTGTGGTGCTGTAGATGCGCTGGGAATGGCCGGTGTGGAGCAGCAAGAGCTTGTGTTCCTGGCACTTAAGGTGTGGGAGCAATCGTCCTACCTTTTTGATTTTTTGGGGTTTTTTTTCAGTGGGTGCCCAGCTGCAGCTGGTACTAAATGTCGAAGCCCTGTTGGTCAGGGAAAGCCCGGAGCCCCCATGTCTGTGGTGCTCTAGATGCGCTGCCAATGGCCAGTGAGGAGCAGCAAGAGCTTGTGTTGCTGGCACTTTCGGTGTGGGAGCAATCGTTCGATGTTCGTGATTTTTTGAGATTTTTTTCAGTGGGCGCACAGGTGCAGCGGGTGGTAAATGTCGAAGCCCTGTTGGTCAGGGAAAGCCCGGAGGCCCGATGTCTGTGGTGCTGTAGATGCGCTGCCAATGGCCGGTGATGAGCAGCACGAGCTTGACAGTGTGGCACTTAAGGTGTGGTAGCCATCGTCCGATGTTCGTGATTTTTCGGAGCTTTATTTCAGTGGGCGCCCAGGTGCAGCGGGTGGTAAACGTTGAAGCCCTGTAGGTCAGGGAAAGCCCGGAGCCCCGATGTCTGTGGTGCTGTAGATGCGCTCATCGGCCAGTGAGGAGCAGGAAGAGCTTGACTGGCTGGCACTTTCTGTTGTGGGAGCAATCGTCCGACCTTCTTAATTTTTTGGGGTTTTTTTTTCAGTGGGCGCCCAGGTACAGCTGGTGGTAAATGTCGAAGCCCTGTTTGTCAGGGAAAGCCCGGAGCTGCGATATCTGTGGAGCTGTAGATGCGCTGCCAATGGCCGGTGAGGAGCAGCAAGAGCTTGTGTTGCTGGCACTTTCGGTGTGGGAGCAACCGTCCGATGTTCGTTATTTTTCGGGGTTTTTTTTCAGTGGGCGCCCAGGTTCAGCTGGTGGTAAATGTTGAAGCCCTGTTGGTCAGGGAAAGCCCGGAGCCCCGATGTCTGTGGTGCTGTAGATGAGCTGGGAATGGGCGGTGAGGAGCAGCAAGAGCTTGAGTTGGTGTCACTTTCGGTGTGGGAGCACTGGTCAGACGTTCGTTATTTTTCGGATTTATTTTTCAGTGGGCGCCCAAGTGCAGCGGGTGGTAAATGTCGAAGCCCTGTTTGTCAGGGAAAGCCCGGAGCCCCGATGTCTGTGGTGCTGTAGATGCGCTGCCAATGGCCCATGAGTAGCAGCAAGAGCTTGACAGTCTGGCACTTAAGGTGTGGGAGCGATCTTCCGACGTTTGTGATTTCTAAGGATTTTTTCTCAATGGGCGCCCAGGTACAGCTGGTGGTAAACGTAGAAGCCCTGTTGGTCAGGGAAAGCCCGGAGCTCCGATGTCTGTGGTGCTGTAGATGAGCTGCCAATGGCCGGTGAGGAGCACAAAGAGCTTGACTCGCTCGCACTTTCAATGAGGGAGCAATCGTCCTATATTCGTGATTTTTCGGGGGTTTTTTTCAGTGGGCGACCAGGTGCAGCCGGTGGTAAACGTTGAAGCCCTGTTGGTCAGGGAAAGCCCGGAGTCCCGATGTCTGTGGTGCTGCAGATGCGCTGCCAATGGGCGGTGAGGAGCAGCAAGAGCTTGTGTTGCTGGCACTTTCGGTGTGGGAGCAATCGTCCGATGTTCGTGATTTTTCGGGGTTTTATTTCAGTGGGCGCCCAGGTGCAGCTGGTGGTGAACATCGACGCCCTGTTGGTCAGGGAAAGCCCAGAGCCCCAATGTCTGTGGTGCTGTAGATGCGCTGCCAGTGGCCCGTGAGGAGCAGCAAGAGCTTGTGTTGCTGGCACTTTCGGTGTGGGAACAATCGTCCGATGTTCGTGATTTTTCTGGGTTTTATTTCAGTGGGCGCCCAGGTGCAGCGGGTGTTAAACGTCGGAGCCCCATTGGACAGGGAAAGCACGGAGCCCCGATGTCTGTGATGCTGTAGATGCGCTGCCAATGGCCGGTGAGGAGCAGCAAGATCTTGACTGGCTGGCACTTAAGGTGTGGGAGCAATTGTCCGACGTTTCTGATTTCTGGGGATTTATTTTGAATGGGCTCCCAGGTGCAGCTGGTGGTAAAGGTACAAGCCCTGTTCGTCAGGGAAAGCCCCGAGCCCGGATGTCTGTGGTGCTGTAGATGCGTTCGGAATGGGCGGTGAGGAGCAGCAAGAGCTTAAGTTGCTGGCACTTTCGGTGTGGGAGCAATCGTCCGATGTTCGTGTTTTTTCGAGGTTTTTTTTCAGTGGGCGCCCAGGTGCAGCGGGTGGTAAATTTCGAAGCCCCCTTGGTCAGGGAAAGCCCGGAGCCCCGATATCTGTGGTGCTGTAGATGCGCTGCCAATGGCCGGTGAGGAGCAGAAAGAGCTTGTGTTGCTGGCACGTAAGGTGTGGGAGCAATCGTCCGATGTTTGTGATTTCTTGGGATTTTTTTTTAGTGGGCATTCAGGTTCAGCTGGTGGTATATGTCGAAGCCCTGTTCGTCAGGGACAGCCCAGTGCCGCGATCTCTGTGGTGCTGTAGATGCGCTGCCAATGGCCGCTGTGGAGCAACAAGAGCTTGACTGGCTGGCACTTTTGGTGTGGGAGCAATCGTCCGATGTCCATGATCTTTTGGGTTTTTTTTTTTCAGTGGGCGCCCAGGTGCAACTGGTCGTATATGTCGAAGCCCTGTTGGTCAGGGAAAGCCCGGAGCCCCGATGTCTGTGGTGCTTTAGATGCGCTGCCAATGGCCCATAAGGAGCAGCAAGAGCTTGACTGGCTGGCACTTTCATTGTGGGATCAATTGTCCGAAGGTCGTGATTTTTTGGGGTTTTTTTTCCAGTGGGCGCCCAGGTGCAGCGGGTGGTAAATGTCGAAGCCCTGTTGGTCAGGGAAAGCCCAGAGCCCCAATGTCTCTGGTGCTGTAGAGGCGCTGCCAATGGCCGGTGAGGAGCAGCAAGAGGTTGACTGGCTGGTACTTTCGGTGTCTGAGAGTCCTGGTTCTGACCAGGATAGAGTTAATATTTACCTGAGCTGGGTGGAGAACTGAAGCTGGTAGCCCCAATGGCTGGGATAGTTAACTAATTAGCTAACAGCTGGCATTAATTTACCCAAATTAGCCAAAGGGCTATTCCATCTCCTCTGATATCGTGCTCAGTATATAAGTGAGGAGGGTGCTGAAGGGAGGCCGCCTGCTACTTGGAAGAGACTGGATGTGGAGATCTGTTGTGAGCTATTGTACTGTATTTGTGTTCCATCACTGTCTTGTTTTCTTCTGTCATTACTGTTAAATTTACTTTTTGTTCAATCTCAACCTGCGTGTTTGATTTTTTTCTGGTTTTCTTTTCTTTATCAAATCTCCTCCTATTCTCTCGGAGAGTGGGGGGAGTGAGAGAGAGACTGCGTAGTCTGGTCCCCGTTGGGGCTGAACTACGACGGGGAGCAGTCATTTAACGTTCGTGATTTTTGGGGATTTGTTTTCAGTGGGCACCCAGGTGCAGCTGCTGGTAAACATCGAAGCCCTGTGGGTCAGGGAAAGCCCAGAGCCCCGATGTCTGTGGTGCTGTAGACGCGCTACCAATGGCCGGTGAGGAGCAGCAAGAGCTTGACTGGCTGGCACTTTCTATGTGGGAGCAATCGTCCGATGTTCGTTATTTTTCGGGGTTTTTTTGACTGTGCGCCGAGGTACAGCTGGTGGTAAACGTCGAAGCCCTGTTGGTCAGGGAAAGCCCAGAGCCTTGATGTCTGTGGTGCTGTAGATGCGCTGCCAATGGCCCATGAGGAGCAGCAAGAGCTTGACTGGCTGGCACTTTCGGTGTGGGAGCAATCATCCGATGTTCGTGATTTTTCAGGGTTTTTTTTCAGTGTGCGCCCAGGTGCAGCTGGTGGTAAATATCGAAGCCCTGTAGGTCAGGGAAAGCCCGGAGCCCCGATGTCTGTGGTGCTGTAGATGCGCTGGGAATGGGCAGTGAGGAGCAGCAAGAGCTTGAGTTGCTAGCACTTTCGGTGTGGGAGCAATCGTCAGACGTCCTTTATTTTTCGGGGTTTTTTTTTCAGGGAGCACCCAGGTTCAGCTGGTGGTAAATGTCGAAGCCCTATTTGTCAGGGAAAGCCCGGAGCCCCGATGTCTGTGGTGCTGTAGATGCGCATCCAATGGCCAGTGACGAGCAGCAAGAGCTTGACTGGCTGGCACTTTCGGTGTGGGAGCAATTGTCCGATGTTCATATTTTTTCGGGGTTTTATTCTGTCGGCGCCCAGGTGCAGCTGGTGGTAAATGTCGAAGCCCTGTTGGTCAGGGAAAGCCCAGAGCCCCGATGTCTGTGGTGCTGTAGATGCGCTGCCAATGGCCCATGAGGAGCAGCAAGAGCTTGACAGGCTGGCACTTAAGGTGTGGGAGCAATCGTCCGACGTTTGTGATTTCTGGGGATTTTTTTCAGTGGTTGCGCAGGTGCAGCGGGTGGTAAACGTCGAAGCTCTGTTGGTCAGGAAAAGCCCAGAGCCTTGATGTCTGTCGTGCTGTAGATGCGCTGCCAATGGCCCGTGAGGAGCAGCAAGAAGTTGACTGGCTGGCACTATCGATGTGGGAGTAATCATTCGACGTTAGTGATTTTTTGGGGATTTTTTTCGACTGGGCGCCCAGGTGCAGCTGGTGGTAAACGTCAAAGCCCTGTTGGTCAGGGAAAGCCCAGAGCCTCGATGTCTGTGGTGCTGTAGATGCGCTGGGAATGGGCGGTGAGGAGCAGCAAGTGCTTGTGTTGCTCGCACTTAAGGTGTGGGAGCAATCGTCCCAGGTTCGTGATTTTTCGGGGTTTTATTTCAGTGAGCGCCTAGGTGCAGCTGGTGGTAATTGTCGAAGCCCTGTTTGTCAGAGAAAGCCCGGAGCCCCGATGTCTGTGGTGCTGTAGATGCGCTGCCAATGGCCGGTGAGGAGCAGCAAGAGCTTGACTGGCTGGCAATTTCGGTGTGGGAGCAATCGTCCGACGTTAGTGATTTTTTGGGGTATTTTTCGACTGGGCGCCCAGGTGCAGCTGGTGGTAAATGTCGAAGCCCTGTTGGTCAGGGAAAGCCCGGAGCCCCGATGTCTGTGGTGCTGTAGATGCACTGCCAATGGCCCGTGAGGAGCAGCAAGAGCTTGACTGGCTTGCACTTAAGGTGTGGGAGCAATCGTCCCAGGTTCGTGATTTTCGGGGTTCTATTTCAGTGGGCGCCCAGGTGCAGCTGGTGGTAATTGTCTAAGCCCTGTTGGTCAGGGAAAGGCCAGAGCCCCGATGTCTGTGGTGCTGTAGATGCGCTGCCAATGGCCAGTGAGGGGCATCAAGAGCTTGTGTTGCTGGCACTTTTGGTGTGGGAGCAATCGACCGACGTTTGTGATTTTTCGGGTTTTTTTTTCAGTGGGCGCCCAGGTGGACCTGGTGGTAAACATCGAAGTCCTGTTGGTCAGGGAAAGCCCGGAGCCCCGATGTCTGTGGTGCTGTAGATGCGCTGGGAATGGCCGGTGAGGGGCATCAAGAGCTTGACTGGCTTGCACTTAAGGTGTGGGAGCAATCGTCCGACGTTCGTGATTTTTCGGGGTTTTTTTTCAGTGTCACCCAGGTGCAGCTGGTGGTAAATGTCGAAGCCCTGTTGGTCAGGGAAAGCCCGGAGCCCCGATGTCTGTGGTGCTGTAGATGCGCTGGGAATGGCCGGTGTGGAGCAGCAAGAGCTTGTGTTCCTGGCACTTTCTGTGTGGGAGCAATCGTCCGATGTTCGTGATTATTTGGGGTTTTTTTTCAGTGGGCGCCCTGGTGCAGCAGGTGGTATATGACGAAGCCCTGTTCGTCATGGAAAGCCCCGAGCCCCAATGTCTGTGGTGTTGTAGAGGCGCTGCCAATGGCCCATAAGGAGCAGCAAGAGCTTGACAGGCTGGCACTTTTGGTGTGGGAGCAATCGTCCGACGTTTGTGATTTCTGGGGATTTTTTCTCAATGGGCGCCCAGGTGCAGCTGGTGGTAAATGTCAAAGCCTTGTTTGTGAGGGAAAGCCCAGAGCCCCGATGTCTGTGGTGCTGTAGATGCGCTGCCAATGGCCCATTAGGAGCAGCAAGAGCTTGACTGGCTGGCACTTAAGGTGTGGGAGCAATCGTCTCAGGTTCGTGATTTTTCGGGGTTTTATTTCAGTGAGTGCCCAGGTGTAGCTGGTGGTAATTGTCTAAGCCCTCTTCGTCAGGGAAAGCCCAGAGCCCCGATGTCTGTGGTGCTGTAGATGCACTGGGAATGGGCGGTGAGGAGAAGCAAGAGCTTGTGTTGCTGGTACTTCCGGTGTGGGAGCAATCGACCGACATTAGTGATTTTCCGAGGTTTTATTTCAGTGGGCGCCCAGGTGCAGCGGGTGGTAAACATCGAAGCCCTGTTGGTCAGGGAAAGCCCAGAGCCCCGATGTCTGTGGTGCTGTAGATGTGCTGCCAATGGCCGGTGAGGAGCAGCAAGAGCTTGACAGGCTGGCACTTTCGGTGTGGGAGCAATCGTCCGATGTTCGTGATTTTTCGGGGTTTTTTCAGTGGGCGCCCAGGTGCAGCTGGTGGTAAATGTCCAAGCCCTGTTGGTCAGGGAAAGCCCGGAGCCCCGATGTCTGTGGTGCTGTAGATGCGCTACCAATGGCCGGGTACGAGCAGCAAGAGCTTGACTGGCTGGCACTTTCATTGTGGGATCAATTGTCCGACGGTCGTGATTTTTTGGGGTTTTTTTTCCAGTGGGCGCCCAGGTGCAGCGGGTGGTAAATGTCGAAGCCCTGTTGGTCAGGGAAAGCCCGGAGCCCCGATGTCTGTGGTGCTGTAGATGCGCTGGGAATGGGCGGTGAGGAGCAGCAAGAGCTTGACTGGCTGGCACTTTCGGTGTGGGAGCAATCGTCAGACGTTCGTTATATTTCGGGTTTTTTTTTCAGTGGGTGCCCAGGTGCAGCTGGTGATAAATGTCGAAGCCCTGTTAGTCCGGGAAAGCCCGGAGCCCCGATGTCTGTGGTGCTGTAGATGCGCTGCCAATGGCCGGTGAGGAGCAGTAAGAGCTTGACTGGCTGGCATTTTCGGTGTGGGAGCAATCGTCCGACGTTTGTGATTTTTTGGGATTTTACTTTTACTGGGCACCGAAGTGCAGCTCGTGTTAAACGTCGAAGCCCTGTTCTTCAGGGACAGCCCGGAGGCCCGATGTCTGTAGTGCTGTAGATGCGCTGCCAATGGCCGGGGTGGAGCAGCAAGACCTTGAGTTGCTGGCACTTTCGGTGTGGGAGTAATCGTCAGAGGTTCGTTATTTTTCGGGGTTTTTTTTCAGTGGGTTCTGAGGTGCAGCTGGTGGTAAACGTCGAAGCCCTGTTGGTCAGGGAAAGCCCGGAGCCCCGATGTCTGTGGTGCTGTAGATGCGCTGCCAATGGCCGGTGAGGAGCAGCAAGAGTTTGACTGGCTGGCACTTTCGGTGTGGGAGCAATCGTCTGACCTTCGTGATTTTTCGGGGTTTTAGTTTCAGTGGGCGCCCAGGTGCAACTGCTGGTAAATGTCAAAGCCTTGTTCGTGAGGGAAAGCCCGGAGCCCCGATGTCTGTGGTGCTGTAGATGCGCTGCCAATGGCCCGTGAGGAGCAGCGAGAGCTTGAGTGGCTGGCACTTTCGGTGTCGGAGCAATTCTCCGACGTTCGTGATTTTTGGGGATTATTTTTCAGTGAGAACCCAGGTGCAACTGCTGGTAAATGTCAAAGCCTTGTTCGTCAGGGAAAGCCCGGAGCCCCGGTGTCTGTGGTCCTGTAGATGCGCTGCCAATGGCCCATTAGGAGCAGCAAGAGCTTGACTGGCTGGCACTGAAGGTGTGGGAGCAATCGTCTCAGGTTCGTGATTTTTCGGGGTTTTATTTCAGTGAGTGCCCAGGTGCAGCTGGTGTTAATTGTCTAAGCCCTCTTCGTCAGGGAAAGCCCGGAGCCCCGATGTCTGTGGTGCTGTAGATGCACTGGGAATGAGCGGTGAGGAGAAGCAAGAGCTTGTGCTGCTGGCACTTCCGGTGTCGGAGCAATCGACCGACATTCGTGATTTTCCGAGGTTTTATTTCAGTGGGCGCCCAGGTGCAGCGGGTGGTAAACATCGAAGCCCTGTTGGTCAGGGAAAGCCCAGAGCCCCGATGTCTGTGGTGCTGTAGATGCGCTGGGAATGGGCGGTGAGGAGCAACAAGAGCTTGTATTGATGGCACTTTTGGTGTGGGAGCAATCATCTGATTTTCGTGATTTCTGGAGATTTTTTTCAGTGGGCGCCCAGGTTCAGCTGGTGGTAAACGTCGAAGCCCTGTTGGTCAGGGAAAGCCCGGAGCCCCGACGTCTGTGGTGCTGTAGTTCCGTCTGCAATGGCCGGTGAGGAGCAGCAGGAGCTTGACAGGCTGACACTTAAGGTGTGGGAGCAATCGTCCGACGTTCGTTAATTTTCGGGGTTTTACTTTCAGTGGGCGCCCAGGTGCAGCTGGTGGTATATGTCGAAGCCCTGTTGGTCAGTGAAAGCCCAGAGCCCCGATGTCTGTGGTGCTGTAGATGCGCTGCCAATGGCCCGTGAGGAGCAGCAAGAGCTTAACAGTCTGGCACTTTCAGTGTGGGAGCAATCGTCCGACGTTTGTGCTTTTTAGGCATTTTTTTTTAAGTGGGTGACCAGGTACAGCTGGTGGTAAACGTCGAAGCCCTGTTGGTCAGGGAAAGCCCGGAGCCCTGATGTCTGTGGTGCTGTAGATGCGCAGCCAATGGGCGGTGAGGAGCAGCAAGAGCTTGACTGGCTGGCACTTAAGGTGTGGGAGCAATCGTCTGACCTTTTTGATTTTTTGGGGTTTTTTTTCAGTGGGCGCCGAGGTGCAGCTGGTGCTAAATGTCAAAGCCATGTTGGTCAGGGAAAGCCCGGAGCCCCAATGTCTGTGGTGCTGTAGATGCGCTGGGAATGGGCGGTGAGGAGCAGGAAGAGCTTGACAGGCTGGCACTTTCGGTGTGGGAGCAATCATCCGACGTTCATTATTTTTCGGGGTTTTTTTCAGTGGTTGACAAGGTGCAGCGGGTGGTAAACGTCGAAGCCCTATGGGTCAGGGAAAGCCCGGAGCCCCGATGTCTGTGGTGCTGTAGTTCCGCCTGCAATGGCTCGTGAGGAGCAGCAAGAGCTTGACTGGCTGGCACTTTCGGTGTGGGAGCAATCGTCCGAAGTTTATCATTTTTTGGGGTTTATTTCAGTGGGCGCCCAGGTGCAGCTGATGGTATACGTCGAAGCCCTGTTGGTCAGGGAAAGCCCGGAGCCCTGAAGTCTGTCGTGCTGTAGTTCCGCCTGCAATGTCCGGTGAGGAGCAGCAAGAGCTTGACAGGCTGACACTTGTGTTCTAGGAGTAATCGTCCGAAGTTCGTGAATTTTCGGGGTTTTACTTTCAGTGGGCGCCCAGGTTCAGCTGGTGGTATATGTCGAAGCCCTGTTGGTCAGGGAAAGCCCGGAGTCCCGATATCTGTGGTGCTGTAGATGCGCTGCCAATGGCCGGTGAGGTGCAGCAAGAGCTTCACTGGCTGGTACTTTCGGTGTCGGAGTGTCCTGGTTCTGGCCAGGATAGAGTTAATATTTACCTGAGCTGGGTGGAGAACTGAAGCTGGTAGCCCCTATGGTTGGGATAGTTAACTAATTAGCTAACAGCTGGCGTTAATTTACCCAAATTAGGCAAAGGGCTATTCCATCCCTTCTGACATCATGCTCAGTATATAAGTGAGGAGGGTGCTGAAGGGAGGCCCCCTGCTACTTGGAAGAGACTGGATGTGGAGATCTGTTGTGAATTATTGTACTGTATTTGTGTTCCATCCCGGTCTTGTTTTCTTCTGTCATTACTGTTAAATTTACTTTTTGTTCAATCTCAACCCGCGTGTTTGGTTTTTTTTCTGGTTTTTTTTGTTTGTCAAATCTCATTCTATTCTCTCGGAGAGTGGGGGGACTGAGAGAGAGACTGCGTAGTCTGGTCCCCGTTGGGGCTGAACCACGAAGGGGAGCAATGGTCCAAAGTTCGTGATTTTTGGGGATTTGTTTTCAGTGGGTACGCAGGTGCAGCTGCTGGTGAACATCGAAGCCATATGGGTCAGGGAAAGCTCAGAGCCCCGATGTATGTTGTGCTGTAGATGCGCTGCCAATGGCCCGTGAGGAGCAGCAAGAGCTTGACTGGCTGGTACTTTCGGTGTGGGAGCAATCGTCCGACGTTCGTGATTTTTTGGGGGTTTTTTTCAGTGGGAGCCCAGGTGCATCGGGTGGTAAACGTTGAAGCCCTGTTGGTCAGGGAAAGCCCGGAGCCCCGATGTCTGTGGTGCTGTAGATGCGCTGGGAATGGGCGGTGAGGAGCAACAAGAGCTTGTATTGATGGCACTTTTGGTGTGAAAGCAATCATCTGATGTTCGTGATTTCTGGGAATTTTTTTCAGTGGGTGCCCAGGTGCAGCTGGTGGTATATGTCGAAGCCCTGTTGGTCAGGGAAATCACAGAGCCTCGATGTCTGTGGTGCTGTAGATGCACTGCCAATGGCCCGTGAGGAGCAGCAAGAGCTTGAAAGGCTGGCACTTTCGATATGGGAGCAATTGTCCGACGTTCGTGATTTTTCGGGGTTTTTTTTCAGTGGGCGCCCATGTGCAGCTGGCGATAAACGTCGAAGCCCTGTTGGTCAGGGAAAGCCCAGAGCCTTGATGTCTGTGGTGCTGTAGATGCGCTGCCAATGGCCCATGAGGAGCAGCAAGAGCTTGACTGGCTGGCACTTTCGGTGTGGGAGCAATCATCCGATGTTCGTGATTTTTCAGGGTTTTTTTTCAGTGTGCGCCCAGGTGCAGCTGGTGGTAAATATCGAAGCCCTGTAGGTCAGGGAAAGCCCGGAGCCCCGATGTCTGTGGTGCTGTAGATGCGCTGGGAATGGGCAGTGAGGAGCAGCAAGAGCTTGAGTTGCTAGCACTTTCGGTGTGGGAGCAATCGTCAGACGTCCTTTATTTTTCGGGGTTTTTTTTTCAGGGAGCACCCAGGTTCAGCTGGTGGTAAATGTCGAAGCCCTATTTGTCAGGGAAAGCCCGGAGCCCCGATGTCTGTGGTGCTGTAGATGCGCATCCAATGGCCAGTGACGAGCAGCAAGAGCTTGTGTTGCTGGCACTTTCGGTGTGGGAGTAATCGTCCGATGTTCGTGATTTTTTGAGATTTTTTTCAATGGACACCCAGGTGCAGCTGGTGGTAAATGTCGAAGCCCTGTTGGTCAGGGAAATCCCAGAGCCCCGATGTCTGTGGTGCTGTAGATGCGCTGGGAATGGGCGGTGAGGAGCAGCAAGAGCTTGACTGGCTGGCACTTTCGGTGTGGGAGCAATCGTCCGACGTTTGTGATTTTTCGGTGTTTTTTTTTAGTGGGCGCCCAGGTGCAGCTAGTGGTAAATGTCAAAGCCCTGTTGGTCAGGGAAAGCACATAGCCCCAATGTCTGTGGTGCTGTAGATGTGCGGGGAATGGGCGGTGAGTACTAACAAGAGCTTGTGTTGCTGGCACATTCGGTGTGGGAGCAATCATCCGACGTTAGTGATTTTTCATGGTATGTTCTCAGTGTGCGCCCAGGTGAAGCTGGTGGAATATGTCTAAGCCCTGTTCTTCAAGGACAGCCCGGAGGCCCGATGTCTGTGGTGCTGTAGATGCGCAGCCAATGGCTGGTGAGGAGCAGCAAGAGCTTGCGTTGCTGGCACGTTAGGTGTGGGAGCAATCGTCCGACGTTCGTGATTTTTCGTGGTTTTTTTCAGTGTGCGCCCAGGTTCAGCTGGTGGTAATTGTCTAAGCCCTGTTGGTCAGGGAAAACCCGTAGCCCCGATGTCTGTCGTGCTGTAGATGCGCTGGGAATGGGCAGTGAGGATCAGCAAGAGCTTGCGTTGCTGGCACTTTTGGTGTGGGAGCAATCGTCAGACGTCATTTATATTTCGGGGTTTTTTTTTCAGGGAGCACCCAGGTGCAGCTGGTGGTAAATGTCGAAGCCCTGTTGGTCAGGGAAAGCCCGGAGCGCCAATGTCTGTGGTGCTGTAGATGCGCTGGGAATGGGCGGTGAGGAGCAGCAAGAGCTTGCGTTGCTGGCACTTTCTGTGTGGGAGCAATCGCCCGATGTTCGTGATTTCTCGGGGTATTTTTTTCAGTGGGCGCCCAGGTGCAGCTGGTGGTAAATGTCAAAGCCCTGTTGGTCAGGGAAAGCCCGGAGCCACGATGTCTGTGGTGCTGTAGATGTGCCTCCAATTGCTGATGAAGGGGCAGCAAGAGCTTGACTGGCTGGCAGTTTCGGTGTGGGAGCAATAGCCCGATGTTCGTGATTTTTCGCGGTTTTATTTCAGTTGGCGCCCAGGTGCAGCTGGTGTTCATATGTCGAAGCCCTTTTTGTGAGGGAAAGCCCAGAGCCCCGATGTCTGTGGTGCTGTAGATGCGCTGGGAATGGGCGGTGAGGAGCAGCAAGAGCTTGTGTTGCTGGCACTTTTGGTGTGGGAGCAATCGTCCAAAGTTCGTGATTTCTGGGGATTTTTTTCAGTGGGTGCCCACGTGCAGCTGGTGGCAAACATCGAAGCCCTGTTGGTGAAGGAAAGCCCGGAACTCCGATGTCTGTGGTGCTGTAGATGCGTTGCCAATGGCTGGGGAGGTGCAGCAAGATCTTGACAGGCTGGCACTTGTGTTGTGGGAGCAATCGTCCGACGTTTGTGTTTTTTTGGGTTTTTTTTTCAGTGGGCGCCCATGTTCAGCTGGTGGTAAACATCGAAGCCCTGTTGGTCAGGGAAAGCCCAGAGCCCCGATGTCTCTGGTGCTGTAGATGCGCTGCCAATGGCCGGGGACGAGCAGCAAGAGCTTGACAGGCTGGCACTTCCGGTGTGGGAGCAGTCGTCCGACGTTTGTGATTTTTTGGGGTTTTTTTTCAGTGGGCGCCCAGGTGCAGCTGGTGGTAAATGTCAAAGCCCTGTTGGTCAGGGAAAGCCCAGAGCCCCGATGTCTGTGGTGCTCCAGATGCGCTGCCAATGGCCGGTGAGGAGCAGCAAGAGCTTGACTGGCTGGCACTTTCGGTGTGGGAGCAATCGTCCGACGTTCGTGATTTTTCGGGGGTTTTTTTCAGTGGGCGCCCAGGTGCAGCTGGTGTTAAACGTCGAAGCCCTGTTCGTCAGGGAAAGCCCGGAGCCCCGATGTCTGTGGTGCTGTAGATGCACTGGGAATGGCTGGTGATGAGCAGTAAGAGCTTGACTGGTTGGCACTTTCGGTGTGGGAGCAATCGTCCGATGTTCGTGACTTTTCGGGGGTTTTTTTCAGTGGGCACACAGGTACAGCTGGTGGTAAATGTCAAAGCCCTGTTGGTCAGGGAAAGCCTGGAGCCCCAATGTCTGTGGTGCTGTAGATGCGCTGCCAATGGGCGGTGATGAGCAGCAAGAGCTTGAATGGCTGGCACTTTCGGTGTGGGAGCAATCGTCCGACGTTGGTGATTTTTCGGGGGTTTTTTTCAGTGGGCGCTGAGGTGCAGCAGGTGGTGGTATATGTCGAAGCCCTGTTCGTCAGGGAAAGCCCAGAGCCCTGATGTCTGTGGTGCTGTAGATGCGCTGGGAATGGGTGCTGAGGAGCAACAGGAGCTTGTATTGATGGCACTTTTGGTGTGGGAGCAATCGTCTGATGTTCGTGATATTTCGGGGGTTTTTTTCAGTGTGTGCCCAGGTGCAGCGGGTCATAAACGTTGAAGCCCTGTTGGTCAGGGAAAGCCCGCAGCCCCGATGTCTGTGGTGCTGTAGATGCGCTGCCAATGGCCCATGAGGAGCAGCAAGAGCTTGACTGGCTGGCACTTTCGGTGTGGGAGCAATCGTCCGATTTTAGTTATTTTTCGGGGTATTTTTTCAGTCTCACCCAGGTACAGCTGGTGGTAAACGTCGAAGCCCTGTTGGTCAGGAAAAGCCCAGAGCCCCGATGTCTGTGGTTCTGTAGATGCGCTGGGAATGTCTGGTGAGGAGCAGGAAGAGCGTGACTGGCTGGCACTTTCGGTGTGGGAGCAATCGTCCGACGTTCGTGAATTTTTGGGGATTTACTTTCAGAGGGCACCCAGGTGCAACTGGTGGTAAATGTCAAAGCCCTGTTCGTGAGTGAAAGCCCGCAGCCCCGATGTCTGTGGTGCTGTAGATGCGCTGCCAATGGCCGCTGAGGAGCAGCAAGAGCTTGACCAGATGGCAATTAATGTGTGGGAGCAATTGTCCGACGTTTGTGTTTTTTGGGGCTTTTTTTTTAAGTGGGCAACCAGGTGCAGCTGGTGGTAAATGTCGAAGCCCTGTTGGTCAGTGAAAGCCCGGAGCCCCGATGTCTGTGGTGCTGTAGATGCACTGCCACTGGCCGCTGAGGAGCAGCAAGAGCTTGACCAGATGGCAATTAATGTGTGGGAGCAATCGTCCGACGTTTGTGTTTTTTGGGGATTTTTTTTCAGTGGGCACCCAGGTGCAGTTGGTGGTAAACGTCGAAGCCCTGTTGGTCAGGGAAAGCCTGGAGCCCCAATGTCTGTGGTGCTGTAGATGCGCTGAGAATGGGCTGTGATGAGCAGCAAGAGGTTGACTGGCAGGCACTTTCGGTGTGGGAGCAATCGTCCGACGTTCGTGATTTTTCGGGGGTTTTTTTGAGTGGGCGCACAGGTGCAGCGTGTGGTAAACATCGAAGCCGTGTTGGTCAGGGAAAGCCCAGAGCCCCGATGTCTGTGGTGCTGTAGATGCACTGGGAATGGCTGGTGATGAGCAGCAAGAGCTTGTGTTGCTGGCTTTTTCGGTGTGGGAGCAATCGTCCGACGTTCGTCAATTTTCGGGGATTTACTTTCAGAGGGCACCCGGGTGCAACTGGTGGTAAATGTCAAAGCCCTGTTCGTGAGTGAAAGCCCGGAGCTCCGATGTCTGTGGTGCTGTAGATGCGCTGCCAATGGCCGCTGAGGAGCAGCAAGAGCTTGACCAGATGGCAATTAATGTGTGGGAGCAATCGTCCGATGTTTGTGTTTTTTGGGGCTTTTTTTTCAGTGGGCACCCAGGTGCAGCTGGTGGTAAATGTCGAAGCCCTGTTGGTCAGGGAAAGCCTGGAGCCCCGATGTCTGTGGTGCTGTAGATGCACTGCCAATGGCCGCTGAGGAGCAGCAAGAGTTTGACCGGATGGCAATTAATGTGTGGGAGCAATCGTCCGACGTTTGTGTTTTTTGTCGATTTTTTTTCAGTGGTCACGCAGGTGCAGCTGGTGGTAAACGTGGAAGCCCTGTTCTTCAGGGAAAGCCTGGAGCCCCAATGTCTGTGGTGCTGTAGATGCGCTGAGAATGGGCGGTGATGAGCAGCAAGAGGTTGACTGGCTGGCACTTTCGGTGTGGGAGCAATCGTCCGACGTTTGTGATTTTTCGGGGTTTTTTTTCAGTGGGCGCCCAGGTGCAGCGTGTGGTAAACATCGAAGCCATGTTCATCAGGGAAAGCCCAGAGCCCCGATGTCTGTGGTGCTGTAGATGCACTGGGAATGGCTGGTGATGAGCAGCAAGAGCTTGACTGGCTGGCACTTTTGGTGTGGGAGCAATCGTGCGACTTTCGTGATTTTTTGGGGATTTTTTTCAGTGGGCGCCCACGTGAAGCTCGTGGTATATGTTGAAGCCCCGTTGGTCAGGGAAAGCCCAGAGTCCCTATATCTGTGGTGCTGTAGATGCTCCTCCAATGGCTGGTGAGGTGCAGCAAGATCTTGAAAGGCTGGCATTTAATGTGTGGGAACAATCGTCTGATGTTTGTGATTTTAAGGGTTTTTTTTCAGTGGGCGCCCAGGTGCACCTGGTGGTAAATGTCGAAGCCCTGTTGGTCAGGGAAAGCCCAGAGCCCCGATGTCTGTGGTGCTGTAGATGCGCTGGGAATGGGCGGTGAGGAGCAGCAAGAGCTTGACTGGCTGGCACTTTCAGTGTTGGAGCAATCGTCCGACGTTCGTGATTTTTCGGGGTTTTTTTTCAGTGGGCGCCCAGGTGCAGCTGGTGGTAAATGTCGAAGCCCTGTTGGTCAGGGAATGCCCGCAGCCGCGATGTCTGTGGTGCTGTAGATGCGCTGGGAATGGGCGGTGGGGAGCAGCAAGAGCTTGAGCTGCTGGCACTTTCGGTGTGGGAGCAATCGTCCGATGTTCGTGATTTTTCAGGGTTTTTTTTCAGTGGGCGCCCAGGTGCAGCTGGTGGTATATGTCGAAGCCCTGTTGGTCAGGGAAAGCCCGGAGCCCCAATGTCTGTGGTGCTGTAGATGCGCTGGGAATGGGCGGTGAGGAGCAGCAAGAGCTTGCGTTGCTGGCACTTTCTGTGTGGGAGCAATCGCCCGATGTTCGTGATTTCTCGGGGTATTTTTTTCAGTGGACGCCCAGGTGCAGCTGGTGGTAAATGTCAAAGCCCTGTTGGTCAGGGAAAGCCCGGAGCCACGATGTCTGTGGTGCTGTAGATGTGCCTCCAATTGCTGATGAAGGGGCAGCAAGAGCTTGACTGGCTGGCAGTTTCGGTGTGGGAGCAATAGCCCGATGTTCGTGATTTTTCGCGGTTTTATTTCAGTTGGCGCCCAGGTGCAGCTGGTGTTCATATGTCGAAGCCCTTTTTGTGAGGGAAAGCCCAGAGCCCCGATGTCTGTGGTGCTGTAGATGCGCTGGGAATGGGCGGTGAGGAGCAGCAAGAGCTTGTGTTGCTGGCACTTTTGGTGTGGGAGCAATCGTCCAAAGTTCGTGATTTCTGGGGATTTTTTTCAGTGGGTGCCCACGTGCAGCTGGTGGCAAACATCGAAGCCCTGTTGGTGAAGGAAAGCCCGGAACTCCGATGTCTGTGGTGCTGTAGATGCGTTGCCAATGGCTGGGGAGGTGCAGCAAGATCTTGACAGGCTGGCACTTGTGTTGTGGGAGCAATCGTCCGACGTTTGTGTTTTTTTGGGTTTTTTTTTCAGTGGGCGCCCATGTTCAGCTGGTGGTAAACATCGAAGCCCTGTTGGTCAGGGAAAGCCCAGAGCCCCGATGTCTCTGGTGCTGTAGATGCGCTGCCAATGGCCGGGGACGAGCAGCAAGAGCTTGACAGGCTGGCACTTCCGGTGTGGGAGCAGTCGTCCGACGTTTGTGATTTTTTGGGGTTTTTTTTCAGTGGGCGCCCAGGTGCAGCTGGTGGTAAATGTCAAAGCCCTGTTGGTCAGGGAAAGCCCAGAGCCCCGATGTCTGTGGTGCTCCAGATGAGCAGCCAATGGCCGGTGAGGAGCAGCAAGAGCTTGACTGGCTGGCACTTTCGGTGTGGGAGCAATCGTCCGACGTTCGTGATTTTTCGGGGGTTTTTTTCAGTGGGCGCCCAGGTGCAGCTGGTGTTAAACGTCGAAGCCCTGTTCGTCAGGGAAAGCCCGGAGCCCCGATGTCTGTGGTGCTGTAGATGCACTGGGAATGGCTGGTGATGAGCAGTAAGAGCTTGACTGGTTGGCACTTTCGGTGTGGGAGCAATCGTCCGATGTTCGTGACTTTTCGGGGGTTTTTTTCAGTGGGCACACAGGTACAGCTGGTGGTAAATGTCAAAGCCCTGTTGGTCAGGGAAAGCCTGGAGCCCCAATGTCTGTGGTGCTGTAGATGCGCTGCCAATGGGCGGTGATGAGCAGCAAGAGCTTGAATGGCTGGCACTTTCGGTGTGGGAGCAATCGTCCGACGTTGGTGATTTTTCGGGGGTTTTTTTCAGTGGGCGCTGAGGTGCAGCAGGTGGTGGTATATGTCGAAGCCCTGTTCGTCAGGGAAAGCCCAGAGCCCTGATGTCTGTGGTGCTGTAGATGCGCTGGGAATGGGTGCTGAGGAGCAACAGGAGCTTGTATTGATGGCACTTTTGGTGTGGGAGCAATCGTCTGATGTTCGTGATATTTCGGGGGTTTTTTTCAGTGTGTGCCCAGGTGCAGCGGGTCATAAACGTTGAAGCCCTGTTGGTCAGGGAAAGCCCGCAGCCCCGATGTCTGTGGTGCTGTAGATGCGCTGCCAATGGCCCATGAGGAGCAGCAAGAGCTTGACTGGCTGGCACTTTCGGTGTGGGAGCAATCGTCCGATTTTAGTTATTTTTCGGGGTATTTTTTCAGTCTCACCCAGGTACAGCTGGTGGTAAACGTCGAAGCCCTGTTGGTCAGGAAAAGCCCAGAGCCCCGATGTCTGTGGTTCTGTAGATGCGCTGGGAATGTCTGGTGAGGAGCAGGAAGAGCGTGACTGGCTGGCACTTTCGGTGTGGGAGCAATCGTCCGACGTTCGTGAATTTTTGGGGATTTACTTTCAGAGGGCACCCAGGTGCAACTGGTGGTAAATGTCAAAGCCCTGTTCGTGAGTGAAAGCCCGCAGCCCCGATGTCTGTGGTGCTGTAGATGCGCTGCCAATGGCCGCTGAGGAGCAGCAAGAGCTTGACCAGATGGCAATTAATGTGTGGGAGCAATTGTCCGACGTTTGTGTTTTTTGGGGCTTTTTTTTTAAGTGGGCAACCAGGTGCAGCTGGTGGTAAATGTCGAAGCCCTGTTGGTCAGTGAAAGCCCGGAGCCCCGATGTCTGTGGTGCTGTAGATGCACTGCCACTGGCCGCTGAGGAGCAGCAAGAGCTTGACCAGATGGCAATTAATGTGTGGGAGCAATCGTCCGACGTTTGTGTTTTTTGGGGATTTTTTTTCAGTGGGCACCCAGGTGCAGTTGGTGGTAAACGTCGAAGCCCTGTTGGTCAGGGAAAGCCTGGAGCCCCAATGTCTGTGGTGCTGTAGATGCGCTGAGAATGGGCTGTGATCAGCAGCAAGAGGTTGACTGGCAGGCACTTTCGGTGTGGGAGCAATCGTCCGACGTTCGTGATTTTTCGGGGGTTTTTTTGAGTGGGCGCACAGGTGCAGCGTGTGGTAAACATCGAAGCCGTGTTGGTCAGGGAAAGCCCAGAGCCCCGATGTCTGTGGTGCTGTAGATGCACTGGGAATGGCTGGTGATGAGCAGCAAGAGCTTGTGTTGCTGGCTTTTTCGGTGTGGGAGCAATCGTCCGACGTTCGTCAATTTTCGGGGATTTACTTTCAGAGGGCACCCGGGTGCAACTGGTGGTAAATGTCAAAGCCCTGTTCGTGAGTGAAAGCCCGGAGCTCCGATGTCTGTGGTGCTGTAGATGCGCTGCCAATGGCCGCTGAGGAGCAGCAAGAGCTTGACCAGATGGCAATTAATGTGTGGGAGCAATCGTCCGATGTTTGTGTTTTTTGGGGCTTTTTTTTCAGTGGGCACCCAGGTGCAGCTGGTGGTAAATGTCGAAGCCCTGTTGGTCAGGGAAAGCCTGGAGCCCCGATGTCTGTGGTGCTGTAGATGCACTGCCAATGGCCGCTGAGGAGCAGCAAGAGTTTGACCGGATGGCAATTAATGTGTGGGAGCAATCGTCCGACGTTTGTGTTTTTTGTCGATTTTTTTTCAGTGGTCACGCAGGTGCAGCTGGTGGTAAACGTGGAAGCCCTGTTCTTCAGGGAAAGCCTGGAGCCCCAATGTCTGTGGTGCTGTAGATGCGCTGAGAATGGGCGGTGATGAGCAGCAAGAGGTTGACTGGCTGGCACTTTCGGTGTGGGAGCAATCGTCCGACGTTTGTGATTTTTCGGGGTTTTTTTTCAGTGGGCGCCCAGGTGCAGCGTGTGGTAAACATCGAAGCCATGTTCATCAGGGAAAGCCCAGAGCCCCGATGTCTGTGGTGCTGTAGATGCACTGGGAATGGCTGGTGATGAGCAGCAAGAGCTTGACTGGCTGGCACTTTTGGTGTGGGAGCAATCGTGCGACTTTCGTGATTTTTTGGGGATTTTTTTCAGTGGGCGCCCACGTGAAGCTCGTGGTATATGTTGAAGCCCCGTTGGTCAGGGAAAGCCCAGAGTCCCTATATCTGTGGTGCTGTAGATGCTCCTCCAATGGCTGGTGAGGTGCAGCAAGATCTTGAAAGGCTGGCATTTAATGTGTGGGAACAATCGTCTGATGTTTGTGATTTTAAGGGTTTTTTTGCAGTGGGCGCCCAGGTGCACCTGGTGGTAAATGTCGAAGCCCTGTTGGTCAGGGAAAGCCCAGAGCCCCGATGTCTGTGGTGCTGTAGATGCGCTGGGAATGGGCGGTGAGGAGCAGCAAGAGCTTGACTGGCTGGCACTTTCAGTGTTGGAGCAATCGTACGATGTTCGTGATTTTTCGGGGTTTTTTTTCAGTGGGCGCCCAGGTGCAGAGGGTGGTAAACATCGAAGCCCTGTTGGTGTTGGAAAACCCGGAGCCCCGATGTCTGTGGTGCTGTAGATGCACTGGGAATGGCTGGTGAGGATCAGTAAGAGCTTGACTGGCTGGCACTTATGGTGTGGGAGCAATCGTCCGACGTTCGTGATTTTTCGGGGTTTTTTTTCAGTGGGCGCCCAGGTGCAGCTGGTGGTAAATGTCGAAGCCCTGTTGGTCAGGGAATGCCCGCAGCCGCGATGTCTGTGGTGCTGTAGATGCGCTGGTAATGGGCGGTGGGGAGCAGCAAGAGCTTGAGCTGCTGGCACTTTCGGTGTGGGAGCAATCGTCCGATGTTCGTGATTTTTCAGGGTTTTTTTTCAGTGGGCGCCCAGGTGCAGCTGGTGGTATATGTCGAAGCCCTGTTGGTCAGGGAAAGCCCGGAGCCCCGATGTCTGTGGTGCTGCAGATGCGCTGGGAATGGGCGGTAAGGAGCAGCAAGAGCTTGTGTTGCTGGCACTTTTGGTGTGGGAGCAATCGTCTGAGGTTTGTGATTTTTCGGGGTTTTTTTTCCGTGAGCGCCCATGTGCAGCTGGTGCTAAATGTCGAAGCCCTGTTGGTCAGGGAAAGCCCGGAGCCCTGATGTTTGTGATGCTGTAGATGCGCTACGAATGGGTGGCGAGGAGGAGCAAGAGCTTGTGTTGCTGGCACTTTCGGTGTGGGAGCAATCGTCCTATGTTCGTGATTTTTCGCGGATTTTTTTTCAGTGGGCGCCCAGGTGCAGCCTGTGGTATATGTCGAAGCCCTGTTGGTGAGGGAAAGCCCAGAGCCCCGTTGTCTGTGGTGCTGTAGATGCGCTGGGAATGGGCGGTGAGGAGCAGTAAGAGCTTGTGTTGCTGGGAGTTTCGGTGTGGGAGCAATCGTCCGACGTTCGTGATTTTTCGGGGGTTTTTTCAGTGGGCGCCCAGGTGCAGCGGGTGGTAAACATCGAAGCCCTGTTGGTCAGGGAAAGCCCAGAGCCCCGATGTCTGTGGTGCTGTAGATGCGCTGCCAATGGCCCATGAAGAGCAGCAAGAGCTTGTGTTGCTGGCATTTTTGCTGTGGGAGTGTCCTGGTTCTGGCCAGGATAGAGTCAATATTTACCTCAGCTGTGTGGAGAGCTGAAGCTGGTAGCTCCTATGGCTGGGATAGTTAACTAATTAGCTAACAGCTGGCATTAATTTACCCAAATTAGGCAAAGGGCTATTCCATCCCATGTGACATCATGCTCAGTATATAAGCGAGGAGGGTGCTGAAGGGAGGCCCCCTGCTACTTGGAAGAGACTGGATGTGGAGATCTGTTGTGAGCTATTGTACTGTATATGTGTTCCATCACTGTGTTGTTTTCTTCTGTCATTACTGTTAAATTTATTTTTTGTTCAATCTCAACCCGCGTGTTTGTTTTTTTTCTGGTTTTCTTTTGTTTGTCAAATCTCCTCCTATTCTCTCGGAGAGTGGGGGGAATGAGAGAGAGACTGCGTACTCTGGTCCCCGTTGGGGCTGAACTATGACAGGGAGCAATCGTCCGACGTTCGTGATTTTTCGGGGTTTTTTTCCAGTCACCCAGGTGCAGCTGGTGGTAAACGTCGAAGCCCTGTTAGTCAGGGAAAGCCCGGAGCCCCGATGTCTTTGGTGCTGTAGATGTGCTGCCAATGACCCGTGAGGAGCAGCAAGAGCTTGTGTTGCTGGCACTTTCGGTGTGGGAGCAATCGTCTGATGTTCGTGATTTTTCGGGGTATATTTTCAGTGGGCGCCCAGGTGCAGCTGGTGGTAATCATCGAAGCCCTGTTGGTCAGGGAAAGCCCAGAGCCCCGATGTCTGTGGTGCTGTAGATGCGCTGCTAATGGCCCATGAGGAGCAGCAAGAGCTTGTGTTGCTGGCACTTTTGGTGAGGGAGCAATTGTCCGATGTTCGTGATTTTTCGGGGTTTATTTTCAGTGGGTGCCCATGTTCAGCGGGTGGTAAATGTCAAAGCCCTGTTGGTCAGGGAAAGCCCGGAGCCACGATGTCTGTGGTGCTGTGGATGCACTGGGAATGTCTGGTGAGGAGCAGGAAGAGCTTGACTGGCTGGCACTTA
Source organism: Chlamydotis macqueenii (assembly GCF_036417535.1). Lineage (NCBI taxonomy): Eukaryota > Metazoa > Chordata > Aves > Otidiformes > Otididae > Chlamydotis > Chlamydotis macqueenii. The sequence continues at coordinate 323,559 of NW_028239063.1, forward strand.
CGGTGTGGCAGCAATCGTCCGACCTTCGTGATTTTTTGGGGTTTTTTTTCAGTGGGAGCCCAGGTGCAGCTGGTGGTATATATCGAAGCCCTGTTGGTCAGGGAAAGCCTGGAGCCCCGATGTCTGTGGTGCTGTAGATGCTCTGCCCATGGCCGGTGAGGAGCAGCAAGAGCTTGAGTTGCTGGCACTTTCGGTGTGGCAGCAATCGTCCTATATTCGTGATTTTTCGGTGTTTTTTTCAGTGGGTGCCGAGGTGCAGCTGGTGATAATCATCGAAGCCCTATTCGTCAGGGAAAGCCCATAGCCCCGATATCTGTGGTGCTGTAGATGCGCTGCCAATGGCTGGGGAGGAGCAGCAAAGCTTGACATGCTGGCACATTCGGTGTGGGAGCAATCGTCCGATGTTCGTGATTTTTTGGGTTTTTTTTTCAGTGGGCGCCCAGGTGCAGTTGGTGGTATATGTTGAAGCCCTGTTGGTCAGGGAAAGCCCAGAGCCCCGATGTCTGTGGTGCTGTAGATGCGCTGGGAATGGGCGGTGAGGAGCAGCAAGAGCTTGACTGGCTGGCACTTTCGGTGTGGGAGCAATCGTTCGACGTTCGTGTTTTTTGGGGGTTTTTTTTCAGTGGGCGCCCAGGTGCAGCTGGTGTTAAATGTCGAAGCCCTGTTCGTCAGGGAAAGCCCTGAGCCCCGATATATGTGGTGCTGTAGATGCGCTGCCAATGGCTGAAGACGACCAGCAAGAGCTTGAAAGGCTGTCACTTAAGGTGTGGGTGCAATCGTCGGACGTTCGTGATTTTTGGAGGTTATTTTTCAGTGTGCGCCCAGGTACAGCTGGTGGTATATGTCGAAGCCCTGTTGGTCAGGGAAAGCCTGGAGCCCCGATGTCTGTGGTGCTGTAGATGCACTGGGAATGGCCGGTGAGGAGTAGCAAGAGCTTGACTGGCTGGCAATTTGGGTGTGAGAGCAATCGTCCGATGTTGGTGATGTTTCGGGGGTTTTTTTTCAGTGGGCGCCCAGGTGCAGCTGGTGATAATCATTGAAGCCCTATTCGTCAGGGAAAGCCCGGAACCCCGATATCTGTGGTGCTGTAGATGCGCTGCCAATGGCCGGGGACGAGCAGCAAAGCTTGACAGGCTGGCACATTCAATGTGGCAGCAATCGTCCGATGTTCGTGATTTTTTGGGGTTTTTTTTCAGTGGGCGTCCAGGTACAGCTGGTGGTAAATGTCGAAGCCCTGTTGGTCAAGGAAAGCCTGGAGCCCCGATGTCTGTGGTGCTGTAGATGCGCAGCTAATGGCCCAGGACGAGCAGGAAGAGCTTGACTGGCTGCCACTTTCGGTGTGGGAGCAATCATCCGACGTTCATGGTTGTTCTAGGTTTTATTTCAGGGGGCACCCAGGTGCAGCTGTTGCTAACCATCGAAGGCCTGTTCGTCAGGGAAGGCCCGGAGCCGCAATGTCTGTGGTGCTGTAGAAGCGCCTCCAATGGCCGGGGAGGAGCAGCAAGAGCTTAACAGGCTGGCACTTTCAGTGTGGGCGTAATCGTCCGAAGTTACAGATTTTTCAGGGTTTTTTTTCAGTGGGTGACCAGGTTCAGCTGGTGGTAAACGTCGAAGCCCTGTTTGTCAGGGAAAGCCCGGAGCCCCGATGTCTGTGGTGCTGTAGATGCGCTGCCAATGGCCCGTGAGGAGCAGCAAGAGCTTGTGTTGCCGGCACGTTCGGTGTGGGCGTAATCGTCTGATGTTTGTGTTTTTTCGGGGGCTATTTTCATTTGGAGCGCCGGTGCAGCGAGTGGTAAACGTCGAAGCCCTGTTCGTCAGGGAAAGCCCGGAGTTCCGATGTCTGTGGTGCTGTAGATGCGCTGCCAATGGCCGCTGAGGAGCAGCAAGAGCTTGAGTTGCTGGCACTTTCGGTGTGGCAGCAATCGTCCTATATTCGTGATTTTTCGGTGTTTTTTTCAGTGGGTGCCGAGGTGCAGCTGGTGATAATCATCGAAGCTCTATTCGTCAGGGAAAGCCCAGAGCCCCGATATCTGTGGTGCTGTAGATGCGCTGCCAATGGCTGCGGAGGAGCAGCAAAGCTTGACATGCTGGCACATTCGGTGTGGGAGCAATCGTCCGATGTTCGTGATTTTTTGGGGTTTTTTTTCAGTGCGCGCCCAGGTGCAGTTGGTGGTAAATGTCGAAGCCCTGTTCATCAGGGAAAGCCCGGAGCCCCGATGTCTGTGGTGCTGTAGATGCGCAGCTAATGGCCCAGGACGAGCAGCAAGAGCTTGACTGGCTGGCACTTTCGGTGTGGGAGCAATCGTCCGACGTTTTTTTTTTTGGGGGTTTTTTTTCAGTGGGCGCTTAGGTGTAGCTGGTGTGAAATGTCGAAGCCCTGTTTGTCAGGGAAAGACCAGAGCCCCGATATCTGTGGTGCTGTAGATGCACTGCCAGTGGCTGAAGACGAGCAGCAAGAGCTTGACAGGCTGTCACTTAAGGTGTGGGTGCAATCGTCGGACGTTCGTGATTTTTGGAGGTTATTTTCCAGTGTGCGCCCAGGTTCAGCTGGTGGTATATGTCGAAGCCCTGTTGGTCAGGGAAAGCCCGGAGCCCCGATGTCTGTGGTGTTGTAGATGCACTGGGAATGGCCGGTGAGGAGCAGCAAGAGCTGAACAGGATGACACTTTCGGTGTGGGTGCAATCGTCCGACGTTTGTGATTTTTCGGGGTTTTATTTTCAGTGGGCGCCCAGGTGCAGCTGGTGGTATACGTTGAAGCCCTGTTGGTCAGGGAAAGCCTGGAGCCCTGATGTTTGTGGTGCTGTAGTTGCGCTACGAATGGGTGGCGAGGAGGAGCAAGAATTGTGTTGCTGGCACTTTCGGTGTGGGAGCAATTGTCTGATGTTCGTGATTTTTCGGGGTTTTTTTTCATAGGCTGCACAGGTGCAGCTGGTGATAATCGTCGAAGCCCTGTTGGTCAGGGAAATCCCGGAGCCCCGATGTCTGTGGTGCTGTAGATGTGCAGCAAATGACCCGTGAGTAGCAGCAAGAGCTTGAGTTGCTGGCACTTTCGGTGTGGGAGCAATCGTCCTATATTCGTGATTTTTCGGTGCTTTTTTCAGTGGGTGCCCAGGTGCAGCTGGTGATAATCATCGAAGCCCTATTCGTCAGGGAAAGCCCAGAGCCCCGATGTCTGTGGTGCTGTAGATGCGCTACCAATGGCCGGGGAGGAGCAGCAAAGCTTGACATGCTGGCACATTCGGTGTGGGAGCAATCGTCTGAAGTTTGTTATTTTTTGGGGTTATTTTTCAGTGGGCGCCTAGGTGCAGCTGGTGGTATATGTTGAAGCCCTGTAGGTCAGGGAAAGCCCAGAGCCCCGATGTCTGTGGTGCTGTAGATGCGCTGGGAATGGGCGGTGAGGAGCAGCAAGAGCTTGAGTTGCTGGCACTTTCGGTGTGGGAGTAATAGTTCGATGTTCGTGATTTTTTGGGTTTTTTTTCAGTGGGCGCCCAGGTGCAGCGGGTGGTAAATGTCGAAGCCCTGTTGGTCAGGGAAAGCCCGGAGCCCCGATGTCTGTGGTGCTGTAGATGCGCTGCTAATGGCCGAGGACGAGCATCAAGAGCTTGACTGGCTGGCACTTCTGGTGTGGGAGCAATCGTCCGACGTTCGTGGTTTTTCTAGGTTTTATTTCAGGGGGCGCCCAGGTGCAGCTGGTGCTAAACATCGAAGGCCTGTTCGTCAGGGAAGGCCCGGAGCCACAATGTCTGTGGTGCTGTAGAAGCGCCTCCAATGGCCGGGTAGGAGCAGCAAGAGCTTAACAGGCTGGCACTTTCAGTGTGGGCGTAATCGTCCGATGTTCGTGATTTTTCGGTGTTTTTTTTCAGTGGGAGCCCAGGTACAGCTGGTGGTAAACGTCGAAGCCCTGTTCTTCAGGGAAAGCCCGGAGCCCCGATGTCTGTGGTGCTGTAGATGCGTTGCCTATGGCTGGTGAGGAGCAGCAAGATGTTGACAGGCTGGCACTTTAGGTGTGGGAGCAATCGTCCGATATTCGTGATTTTTCGGGGTTTTTTTCAGTGGGCACCAACGTGCAGCTGGTGGTGTATGTCGAAGCCCTGTTGGTCAGGGAAAGCCCGGAGCCCCGATGTCTGTGGTGCTGTAGATGCGCAGGCAATGGCTGGAGAGGAGCAGCCAGAGCTTGACTGGCTGGCACTTTTGCTGTGAGAGCAATCGTCCGATATTCGTGATTTTTCGGGGTTTTTTTCAGTGGGCACCGAGGTGCAGCTGGTGGTGTATGTCCAAGCCCTGTTGGTCAGGGAAAGCCCGGAGCCCTGATGTTTGTGATGCTGTAGATGCGCTACGAATGGGCGGCGAGGAGTAGCAAGAGCTTGTGTTGCTGGAACTTTCGGTGTGGGAGCAATCGTCCTATGTTCGTGATTTTTCGCGGATTTTTTTTCAGTGGGCGCCCAGGTGCACCTGGTGGTATATGTCGAAGCCCTGTTGGTGAGGGAAAGCCCAGAGTCCCGTTGTCTGTGGTGCTGTAGATGCGCTGGGAATGGGCGGTGTGGAGCAGTAAGAGCTTGTGTTGCTGGCAGTTTCGGTGTGGGAGCAATCGTCCGACGTTCGTGATTTTTCGGGGGTTTTTTCAGTGGGCGCCCAGGTGCAGCGGGTGGTAAACATCGAAGCCCTGTTGGTCAGGGAAAGCCCGGAGCCCCGATGTCTGTGGTGCTGTAGTTGCGTTGCCAGTGGTATGTGAGAAGCAGCAAGAGCTTGTATTGCTGGCACTTTTGGTGTGGGAGCAATCGTCCGATGTTCGTGATTTTTCGGGGGTTTTTTTCAGTGCGAGCCCAGGTGCATCGGGTGGTAAACGTTGAAACCCTGTTGGTCAGGGAATGCCTGGAGCCCCGATGTCTGTGGTGCTGTAGATGCTCTGCCAATGGCCGGAGAGGAGCAACAAGATCTTGATAGGCTGGCACTTTCAGTGTGGGAGCAATCGTCCGACGTTTGTGATTTTTTTGGGTTTTACTTTCACTGGGCGCACATTTTGAGCTGGTGGTAAACGTCGAAGCCCTGTTCGTCAGGGAAAGCCCAGAGTCCCGATGTCTGTGGTGCTGTAGATGCGATTCCAATGGCCCGTGAGGAGCAGCAAGAGCTTGACTGGCTGGCAATTTCGGTGTGGCAGCAATCGTCCGACGTTCGTGATGTTTCGGGGGCTTTTTTCACTGGGCGCCCAAGTTCAGCTGGTGGTAAATGTCGAAGCCCTGTTGGTCAGGGAAAGCCCAGAGCCCCGATGTGTGTGGTGCTGTAGATGGGCTGGGAATGGGCGGGGAGGAGCAACAAGAGCTTGACTGGCTGGCACTTTTGGTGTGGGAGCAATCGTCCGACGTTCGTGTTTTTTGGGGTTTTTTTTCAGTGGGCGCCCAGGTTCACGGGTGGTAAATGTCGAAGCCCTGTTGGTCAGGGAAAGCCCGGAGCCCCGATGTCTGTGGTGCTGTAGATGCGCTGCCAATGGCCCATGAGGAGCAGGAAGAGTTTGACAGGCTGGCACTTTCGGTGTCGAAGGAATTGTCTGATGTTCGTGATTTTTCGTGTTTATTTTCAGTGGGTGCCCAGGTGCAACTGGTGGGATACGTCGAAGCCCTGTTGGTCAGGGAAAGCCCAGAGCCCCGATGTCTGTGGTGCTGTAGATGCACTGGGAATGGCCGGTGAGGAGCAGCAAGAGCTTGACAGGCTGGCACTTTTGGTGTGGGAGCAGTTGTCCGATGTTCGTAATTTTTCGGGGTTTTTTTTCATTGGGCGCACAGGTTCAGCGGGTGGTAAACGTCGAAGCCCTGTTGGTCAGGGAAAGCCCGGAGCCCCGATGTCTGTGGTACTGTAGATGCGCTGCCAATGGCCGCAGAGGAGCAGCCAGAGCTTGACTGGCTGGCACTTTTGCTGTGATAGCAATCGTCCGACGTTCGTGATTTTTTCGGGGTTTTTTTTCAGTGGGTGCCCATGTTCAGCGGGTGGTAAATGTCGAAGCCCTGTTGGTCAGGGAAAGCCCGGAGCCCCGATATCTGTGGTGCTGTAGATGCGCTGCCAATGGCCGCTGAGGAGCAGCAAGAGTTTGACAGGCTGGCACTTAAGGTGTGGGAGTAATCGTCCGATGTTCATGATTTTTCGTGGGTTTTTTTCCGTGGGAGCTCAGGTGCAGCTGGTGGTATATGTTGAAGCCCTGTTGGTCAGGGAAAGACCGGAGCCCCGATGTCTGTGGTGCTGTACATGCGCTGGGAATGGGCAGTGAGGAGAAGTAAGATATTGTGTTGCTGGCACTTTCGGTGTGGGAGCAATCGTCCGACGTTCGTGATTTTTTGGGTTTTTTTTCAGTGGGCGCCCTGGTGCAGCGGGTGGTAAATGTCGAAGCCCTGTTGGTCAGGGAAAGCCCAGAGCCCCGATGTCTCTGGTGCTGTAGATGCGCTGCCAATGGCCCGTGAGGAGCAGCAAGAGCTTAACAGGCTGGCACTTTCGGTGTGGGAGCAATCGTCCGATGTTAGTGATTTTTTGGGTTTTTTTTTCATTGGGCGCCCAGGTGCAACTGTTGGTATATGTCGAAGCCCTGTTGGTCAGGGAAAGCCCAGAGCCCCGATGTGTGTGGTGCTGTAGATGCACTGGGAATGGGCGGTGAGGAGCAGCAAGAGCTTGACTGGCTGGCACTTTCGGTGTAGGAGCAATCGTCCGATGTTCGTGATTTTTCGGGGTTTTTTTTCATAGGCTGCACAGGTGCAGCTGGTGATAATCGTCGAAGCCCTGTTGGTCAGGGAAAGGCCAGAGCCCCGATGTCTGTGGTGCTGTAGATGTGCTGCCAATGGCCAGGGAGGAGCAGCAAGAGCTTGACAGGCTGGCACTTTCGGTGTGGGCGTAATCGTCCGATGTTCATGATTTTTTGGGGGGTTTTTCCGTGTGAGCTCAGGTGCAGCTGGTGGTATATGTTGAAGCCCTGTTGGTCAGGGAAAGCCCGGAGCCCCGATGTCTGTTGTGTTGTACATGCGCTGGGAATGTGCCGTGAGGAGCAGCAAGATATTGTGTTGCTGGCACTTTCGGTGTGGGAGCAATCGTCCGATGTTAGTTATTTTTTGGGTTTTTTTTCAGTGGGCACGCAGGTGCAGCGGGTGGTAAATGTCGAAGCCCTGTTGGTCAGGGAAAGCCCAGAGACCCGATGTCTGTGGTGCTGTAGATGCGCTGCCAATGGCCCATGAGGAGCAGCAAGAGCTTGACATGCTGGCACTTAAGGTGTGGGAGCAGTCGTCCGATGTTTGTGATTTTTCGGGGTTTTATTAAGTGGGTGCCCATGTTCAGCTCGTGGTAAACGTCGAAGCCCTGTTGGTCAGGGAAAGCCTGTAGCCCCGATGTCTGTGGTGCTGTAGATGCGCTGCCAATGGCCGGGGAGGAGCAGCAAGAGTTTGACAGGCTGGCACTTAAGGTGTGGGAGCAATCGTCCGACGTTTGTGATTTCTGGGGAATTTTTTTCAGTGGGCGCCATGGTGCAACTGGTGGTATATGTCGAAGCCCTGTTGGTCAGGTCAAGCCCAGAGTCCCGATGTCTGTGGTGCTGTAGATGCGCTGCCAATGGCCAGGGAGGAGCAACAAGAGCTTGACTGTCTGGCACTTTAGGTGTGGGAGCAATCGTCAGACGTTCGTGTTTTTTTGGGGTTTTATTTTCAGTGGGCGCCCAGGTGCAGTTGGTGTTAAATGTCGAAGCCCTGTTGGTCAGGGAAAGCCCGGAGCCCCGATATCTGTGGTGCTGTAGATGCGCTGCCAATGGCCGAAGACGAGCAGCAAGAGCCTGACAGGCTGGCACTTTCGGTGTGGGAGCAATCGTCCGACCTTCGTGATTTTTGGGGGTTTTTTTCAGTGGGCGCCCAGGTTCAGCTTGTGGTAAACGTCGAAACCCTGTTGGTCAGGTAAAGCCTGGAGCCCCGATGTCTGTGGTGCTGTAGATGCTCTGCCAAAGGCCGGTGAGGAGCAGCAAGAGCTTGACTGGCTGGCACTTTCGGTGTGGGAGCAATCGTCCTATATTCTTGATTTTTCGGTGTTTTTTTCAGTGGGTTCTGAGGTGTAGCTGGTGATTATCATTGAAGCCCTATTCGTCAGGGAAAGCCCAGAGCCCCGATATCTGTGGTGCTGTAGATGCGCTGCCAATGGCCGGGGAGGAGCAGCAAAGCTTGACATACTGGCACATTCGGTGTGGGAGCAATCGTCCGATGTTCGTGATTTTTTGGGGTTTTTTTTCAGTGGGCGCCCAGGTGCAGCGGGTGGTATATGTTGAAGCCCTGTAGGTCAGGGAAAGCCCAGAGCCCCGATGTCTGTGGTGCTGTAGATGCGCTGGGAATGGGCGGTGAGGAGCAGCAAGAGCTTGAGTTGCTGGCACTTTCGGTGTGGGAGTAATAGTTCGATGTTCGTGATTTTTTGGGTTTTTTTTCAGTGGCCGCCCAGGTGCAGCGTGTGGTAAATGTCGAAGCCCTGTTGGTCAGGGAAAGCCCGGAGCCCTGATGTCTGTGGTGCTGTAGATGCGCTGCTAATGGCCCAGGACGAGCAGCAATAGCTTGACTGGCTGTCACTTTCGGTGTGGGAGCAATCGTCCGACGTTCGTGGTTGTTCTAGGTTTGATTTCAGGGGGCGCCCGGGTGCAGCTGGTGCTAAACATCGAAGGCCTGTTCGTCAGGGAAGGCCCGGAGCCACAATGTCTGTGGTGCTGTAGAAGCACCTCCAATGGCCGGGGAGGAGCAGCAAGAGCTTAACAGGCTGGCACTTTCAGTGTGGGCGTAATCGTCCGAATTTTCTGATTTTTCAGGGTTTTTTTTCAGTGGGTGCCCAGGTGCAACTGGTGGTATATGTCGAAGCCCTGTTGGTCAGGGAAAGCCCAGAGCCCCGATGTCTGTGGTGCTGTAGATGGGCTGGGAATGGGCGGTGAGGAGCAGCAAGAGCTTGTGTTGCTGGCACTTTCGGTGTAGGAGCAATCGTCCGATGTTCGTGAATTTTCGGGGTTTTTTTTTCAGTGGGAGCCCAGGTTCACGGGTGGTAAATGTCGAAGCCCTGTTGGTCAGAGAAAGACGGAGCCCCGATGTCTGTGGTGCTATAGATGTGCTTCCAATGGCCGCTGAGGAGCAGCAAGAGCTTGACAGGCTGGCACTTTCGGTGTGGCAGCAATTGTCTGATGTTCGTGATTTTTTGGTGTTTTTTTTCAGTGGGCGCCGAGGTGCAGCGGGTGGTAAATGTCGAAGCCCTGTTGGTCAGGGAAAGCCCAGAGCCCCGATGTCTGTGGTGCTGTAGATGGGCTGGGAATGTGCGGTGAGGAGCAGCAAGAGCTTGACTGCCTGGCACTTTCGGTGTGGGAGCAATCGTCCGACGTTCGTGATTTTTCGGGGTTTTTTTTCATAGGCTGCATAGGTGCAGCTGGTGATAATCGTCGAAGCCCTGTTGGTCTGGGAAAGCCCAGAGCCCCCATGTCTGTGGTGCTATAGATGCGCTGCCAATGGCCAGGGAGGAGCAGCAAGAACTTGACAGGCTGGCACTTTCGGTGTGGGCGTAATCGTCCGATGTTCATGATTTTTCGGGGGTTTTTTTCCGTGGGAGCTCAGGTGCATCTGGTGGTATATGTTGAAGCCCTGTTGGTCAGGGAAAGCCCAGAGCCCCGATGTCTGTGGTGCTGTACATGCGCTGGGAATGTGCGGTGAGGAGCAGCAAGAGATCCTGTTGCTGGCACTTTCGGTGTGGGAACAATCGTCCGACGTTTGTGATTTTTTGGGTTTTTTTTCAGTGGGCGCCCAGGTGCAGCTGGTGGTAATCGTCGAAGTCCTGTTGGTCAGGGAAAGCCCGGAGCCCTGATGTCTGTGGTGCTGTAGATGCGCTGCCAATGGCCCATGAGGAGCAGCAAGAGCTTGACAGGCTGGATCTTTCACTGTGGGAGCAATCGTCCGACGTTCGTGATTTTTCGGGGTTTTATTTCAGGGGGCACGCAGGTGCAGCTGGTGGAAAACGTCGAAGGCCTGTTGGTCAGGGAAAGCCCAGAGCCCCGATATCTTTGGTGCTGTAGATGCGCTGCCAATGGCCTGTGAGGAGCAGCAAGAGCTTGACAGGCTGGCACTTTTGGTGTGGGAGCAATCGTCCTGTATTCGTGATTTTTCGGGGTTTTATTTCAGTGGGCGCCCAGGTGCAGCTCGTGGTAAACATCGAAGCCCTGTTCGTCAGGGAAACCCCGGATCCCCAATGTCAGTGGTGCTGTAGGGGCGCTGGGAATGGGCATGAGGAGCAGCAAGAGCTTGTGTTGCTGGCACTTACGGTGTGGGAGCAATCGTCCGATGTTCTTGATTTTTCGGGGTTTTATTTCACTGGGCGCCCAGGTGCAGGTGGTGGTAATCGTCGAAGCCCTGTTCGTCAGGGAAAGCCCGGAGCCGTGATGTCTGTGGTGCTGTAGTTGCCCTGCCAATGGCCGGTTAGGAGCAGCAAGAGCTAGACTGGCTGTCACTTAAGGTGTGGGAGCAATCGTCCAATGTTCGTGATTTTTCGGGGTTTTTTTTCAGTGGGTGCCCATGTTCAGCGGGTGGTAAATGTCAAAGCCCTGTTGGTCAGGGAAAGCCCGGAGCCCCGATGTCTGTGGTGCTGTAGATGCACTGGGAATGTCTGGTGAGGAGCAGCAAGTGCTTGACTGGCTGGCACTTTCGGTGTGGGAGCAATCGTCCGACCTTCGTGAATTTTTGGGGTTTTTTTTCAGTGGGCGCCCAGGTGCAGCTGGTGGTAAACGTCGAAGCCCTGTTGGTCAGGGAAAGCCCAGAGCCCCGATGTCTGTGGTGCTGTAGATGGGCTGGGAATGGGCGGTGAGGAGCAGCAAGAGCTTGTGTTGCTGGCACTTTCGGTGTAGGAGCAATCGTCCGATGTTCGTGAATTTTCGGGGTTTTTTTTTCAGTGGGAGCCCAGGTTCACGGGTGGTAAATGTCGAAGCCCTGTTGGTCAGAGAAAGACGGAGCCCCGATGTCTGTGGTGCTATAGATGTGCTTCCAATGGCCGCTGAGGAGCAGCAAGAGCTTGACAGGCTGGCACTTTCGGTGTGGCAGCAATTGTCTGATGTTCGTGATTTTTTGGTGTTTTTTTTCAGTGGGCGCCGAGGTGCAGCGGGTGGTAAATGTCGAAGCCCTGTTGGTCAGGGAAAGCCCAGAGCCCCGATGTCTGTGGTGCTGTAGATGGGCTGGGAATGTGCGGTGAGGAGCAGCAAGAGCTTGACTGCCTGGCACTTTCGGTGTGGGAGCAATCGTCCGACGTTCGTGATTTTTCGGGGTTTTTTTTCATAGGCTGCATAGGTGCAGCTGGTGATAATCGTCGAAGCCCTGTTGGTCTGGGAAAGCCCAGAGCCCCCATGTCTGTGGTGCTATAGATGCGCTGCCAATGGCCAGGGAGGAGCAGCAAGAACTTGACAGGCTGGCACTTTCGGTGTGGGCGTAATCGTCCGATGTTCATGATTTTTCGGGGGTTTTTTTCCGTGGGAGCTCAGGTGCATCTGGTGGTATATGTTGAAGCCCTGTTGGTCAGGGAAAGCCCAGAGCCCCGATGTCTGTGGTGCTGTACATGCGCTGGGAATGTGCGGTGAGGAGCAGCAAGAGATCCTGTTGCTGGCACTTTCGGTGTGGGAACAATCGTCCGACGTTTGTGATTTTTTGGGTTTTTTTTCAGTGGGCGCCCAGGTGCAGCTGGTGGTAATCGTCGAAGTCCTGTTGGTCAGGGAAAGCCCGGAGCCCTGATGTCTGTGGTGCTGTAGATGCGCTGCCAATGGCCCATGAGGAGCAGCAAGAGCTTGACAGGCTGGATCTTTCACTGTGGGAGCAATCGTCCGACGTTCGTGATTTTTCGGGGTTTTATTTCAGGGGGCACGCAGGTGCAGCTGGTGGAAAACGTCGAAGGCCTGTTGGTCAGGGAAAGCCCAGAGCCCCGATATCTTTGGTGCTGTAGATGCGCTGCCAATGGCCTGTGAGGAGCAGCAAGAGCTTGACAGGCTGGCACTTTTGGTGTGGGAGCAATCGTCCTGTATTCGTGATTTTTCGGGGTTTTATTTCAGTGGGCGCCCAGGTGCAGCTCGTGGTAAACATCGAAGCCCTGTTCGTCAGGGAAACCCCGGATCCCCAATGTCAGTGGTGCTGTAGGGGCGCTGGGAATGGGCATGAGGAGCAGCAAGAGCTTGTGTTGCTGGCACTTACGGTGTGGGAGCAATCGTCCGATGTTCTTGATTTTTCGGGGTTTTATTTCACTGGGCGCCCAGGTGCAGGTGGTGGTAATCGTCGAAGCCCTGTTCGTCAGGGAAAGCCCGGAGCCGTGATGTCTGTGGTGCTGTAGTTGCCCTGCCAATGGCCGGTTAGGAGCAGCAAGAGCTAGACTGGCTGTCACTTAAGGTGTGGGAGCAATCGTCCAATGTTCGTGATTTTTCGGGGTTTTTTTTCAGTGGGTGCCCATGTTCAGCGGGTGGTAAATGTCAAAGCCCTGTTGGTCAGGGAAAGCCCGGAGCCCCGATGTCTGTGGTGCTGTAGATGCACTGGGAATGTCTGGTGAGGAGCAGCAAGTGCTTGACTGGCTGGCACTTTCGGTGTGGGAGCAATCGTCCGACCTTCGTGAATTTTTGGGGTTTTTTTTCAGTGGGCGCCCAGGTGCAGCTGGTGGTAAACGTCGAAGCCCTGTTGGTCAGGGAAAGCCTGCAGCCCCGATGTCTGTGGTGCTGTAGATGCGCTGCCAATGGCCAGGGAGGAGCAGCAAGAGCTTGACAGGCTGGCACTTTCGGTGTGGGCGTAATCGTCCGATGTTCATGATTTTTCGTGGGTTTTTTTCCGTGGGAGCTCAGGTGCAGCTGGTGGTATATGTTGAAGCCCTGTTGGTCAGGGAAAGCCCGGAGCCCCGATGTCTGTGGTGCTGTACATGCGCTGGGAATGGGCAGTGAGGAGCAGCAAGATATTGTGTTGCTGGCACTTTCGGTGTGGGAACAATCGTCCGACGTTCGTGATTTTTTGGGTTTTTTTTCAGTGGGCGCCCTGGTGCAGCGGGTGGTAAATGTCGAAGCCCTGTTGGTCAGGGAAAGCCCAGAGCCCCGATGTCTCTGGTGCTGTAGATGCGCTGCCAATGGCCCATGAGGAGCAGCAAGAGCTTGACAGGCTGGATCTTTCGGTGTGGGAGCAATCGTCCGATCTTCGTGATTTTTCAAGGTTTTATTTCAATGTGCGCCCCGGTGCACCTGGGGGTATATGTCGAAGCCCTGTTGGTGAGGGAAAGCCCAGAGTCCCGTTGTCTGTGGTGCTGTAGATGCGCTGGGAATGGGCGGTGTGGAGCAGTAAGAGCTTGTGTTGCTGGCACTTTCGGTGTGGGAACAATCGTCCGATCTTCGTGATTTTTCGGGGATTTTTTTTAAGTGGGCGCCAAGGGGCAGCTGGTGGTATATGTCGAAGCCCTTTTGGTCAGAGAAAGCCCGGAGCCCCGATGTGTGTGGTGCTGTAGATGCACTGCCAATGGCCCGTGAGGAGCAGCAAGAGCTTAACAGGCTGGCACTTTCGGTGTGGGAGCAATCGTCCGATGTTCGTGATTTTTTGGGTTTTTTTTTCATTGGGCGCCCAGGTGCAACTGTTGGTATATGTCGAAGCCCTGTTGGTCAGGGAAAGGCCAGAGCCCCGATGTCTGTGGTGCTGTAGATGCGCTGCCAATGGCCAGGGAGGAGCAGCAAGAGCTTTACAGGCTGGCACTTTCGGTGTGGGCGTAATCGTCCGATGTTCATGATTTTTTGGGGGGTTTTTCCGTGGGAGCTCAGGTGCAGCTGGTGGTATATGTTGAAGCCCTGTTGGTCAGGGAAAGCCCGGAGCCCCGATGTCTGTGGTGCTGTACATGCGCTGGGAATGTGCGGTGAGGAGCAGCAAGATATTGTGTTGCTGGCACTTTCGGTGTGGGAACAATCGTCCGATGTTCGTGATTTTTTGGGTTTTTTTTCAGTGGGCGCCCAGGTGCAGCGGGTGGTAAATGTCGAAGCCCTGTTGGTCAGGGAAAGCCCAGAGCCCCGATGTCTGTGGTGCTGTAGATGCGCTGCCAATGGCCCATGAGGAGCAGCAAGAGCTTGACATGCTGGCACTTAAGGTGTGGGAGCAGTCGTCCGATGTTTGTGATTTTTCGGGGTTTTATTAAGTGGGTGCCCATGTTCAGCTCGTGGTAAACGTCGAAGCCCTGTTGGTCAGGGAAAGCCTGTAGCCCCGATGTCTGTGGTGCTGTAGATGCGCTGCCAATGGCCGGTGAGGAGCAGCAAGAGCTTGACAGGCTGGCACTTAAGGTGTGGGAGCAATCGTCCGACGTTTGTGATTTCTGGGGAATTTTTTTCAGTGGGCGCCATGGTGCAACTGCTGGTATATGTCGAAGCCCTATTGGTCAGGTCAAGCCCAGAGTCCCGATGTCTGTGGTGCTGTAGATGCGCTGCCAATGGCCAGGGAGGAGCAACAAGAGCTTGACTGTCTGGCACTTTAGGTGTGGGAGCAATCGTCAGACGTTCGTGTTTTTTTGGGGTTTTATTTTCAGTGGGCGCCCAGGTCCAGCTGGTGTTAAATGTCGAAGCCCTGTTCGTCAGGGAAAGCCCGGAGCCCCGATATCTGTGGTGCTGTAGATGCGCTGCCAATGGCCGAAGACGAGCAGCAAGAGCCTGACAGGCTGGCACTTTCGGTGTGGGAGCAATCGTCCGACCTTCGTGATTTTTGGGGGTTTTTTTCAGTGGGCGCCCAGGTTCAGCTTGTGGTAAACGTCGAAACCCTGTTGGTCAGGTAAAGCCTGGAGCCCCGATGTCTGTGGTGGTGTAGATGCTCTGCCAAAGGCCGGTGAGGAGCAGCAAGAGCTTGACTGGCTGGCACTTTCGGTGTGGGCGTAATCGTCCGATGTTCATGATTTTTCGGGGGTTTTTTTCCGTGGGAGCTCAGGTGCATCTGGTGGTATATGTTGAAGCCCTGTTGGTCAGGGAAAGCCCAGAGCCCCGATGTCTGTGGTGCTGTACATGCGCTGGGAATGTGCGGTGAGGAGCAGCAAGAGATCGTGTTGCTGGCACTTTCGGTGTGGGAACAATCGTCCGACGTTCGTGATTTTTTGGGTTTTTTTTCAGTGGGCGCCCAGGTGCATCTGGTGGTAATCGTCGAAGTCCTATTGGTCAGGGAAAGCCCGAAGCCCTGATGTCTGTGGTGCTGTAGATGCGCTGCCAATGGCCCATGAGGAGCAGCAAGAGCTTGACAGGCTGGATCTTTCAGTGTGGGAGCAATCGTCCGACGTTCGTGATTTTTCGGGGTTTTATTTCAGGGGGCACGCAGGTGCAGCTGGTGGAAAACGTCGAAGGCCTGTTGGTCAGGGAAAGCCCAGAGCCCCGATATCTTTGGTGCTGTAGATGTGCTGCCAATGGCCTGTGAGGAGCAGCAAGAGCTTGACAGGCTGGCACTTTTGGTGTGGGAGCAATCGTCCTGTATTCGTGATTTTTCGGGGTTTTATTTCAGTGGGCGCCCAGGTTCAGCTGGTGGTACACGTCGAAGCCCTGTTCGTCAGGGAAACCCCGGATCCCCAATGTCTGTGGTGCTGTAGGGGCGCTGGGAATGGCCGGTGAGGAGCAGCAAGAGCTTGTGTTGCTGGCACTTACGGTGTGGGAGCAATCGTCCGATGTTCGTGATTTTTCGGGGTTTATTTTCAGTGGGCGCCCAGGTGCAGGTGGTGGTAATCGTCGAAGCCCTGTTCGTCAGGGAAAGCCCGGAGCCGTGATGTCTGTAGTGCTGTAGTTGCCCTGCCAATGGCCGGTGAGGAGCAGCAAGAGCTAGACTGGCTGTCACTTAAGGTGTGGGAGCAATCGTCCAATGTTCGTGATTTTTCAGGGTTTTTTTTCAGTGGGTGCCCATGTTCAGCGGGTGGTAAATGTCAAAGCCCTGTTGGTCAGGGAAAGCCCGGAGCCCCGATGTCTGTGGTGCTGTAGATGCACTGGGAATGTCTGGTGAGGAGCAGCAAGTGCTTGACTGGCTGGCACTTTCGGTGTGGGAGCAAACGTCCGACCTTCGTGAATTTTTGGGGTTTTTTTTCAGTGGGCGCCCAGGTGCAGCTGGTGGTAAACGTCGAAGCCCTGTTGGTCAGGGAAAGCCTGCAGCCCCGATGTCTCTGGTGCTGTAGATGCGCTGCCAATGGCCAGGGAGGAGCAGCAAGAGCTTGACTGGGTGGCACTTTCGGTGTGGGCGTAATCGTCCGATGTTCATGATTTTTATTGGGTTTTTTTCCGTGGGAGCTCAGGTGCAGCTGGTGGTATATGTCAAAGCCCTGTTGGTCAGGGAAAGCCCGGAGCCCCGATGTCTGTGGTGCTGTACATGCGCTGGGAATGAGCAGTGAGGAGCAGCAAGATATTGTGTTGCTGGCACTTTCGGTGTGGGAGCAATCGTCCGACGTTCGTGATTTTTTGGGTTTTTTTTCAGTGGGCGCCCTGATGCAGCGGGTGGTAAATGTCGAAGCCCTGTTGGTCAGGGAAAGCCCAGAGCCCCGATGTCTCTGGTGCTGTAGATGCGCTGCCAATGGCCCATGAGGAGCAGCAAGAGCCTGACAGGCTGGCACTTTCGGTGTGGGAGCAATCGTCCGACCTTCGTGATTTTTGGGGGTTTTTTTCAGTGGGCGCCCAGGTTCAGCTTGTGGTAAACGTCGAAACCCTGTTGGTCAGGTAAAGCCTGGAGCCCCGATGTCTGTGGTGCTGTAGATGCTCTGCCAAAGGCCGGTGAGGAGCAGCAAGAGCTTGACTGGCTGGCACTTTCGGTGTGGGAGCAATTGTCTGATGTTCGTGATTTTTTGGTGTTTTTTTTCAGTGGGCGCCGAGGTGCAGCGGGTAGTCAATGTCGAAGCCCTGTTCGTCAGGGAAAGCCCAGAGCCCCGATGTCTGTGGTGCTGTAGATGGGCTGGGAATGTGCGGTGAGGAGCAGCAAGAGCTTGACTGGCTGGCACTTTCGGTGTGGGAGCAATCGTCCTATATTCTTGATTTTTCGGTGTTTTTTTCAGTGGGTTCTGAGGTGTAGCTGGTGATTATCATTGAAGCCCTATTCGTCAGGGAAAGCCCAGAGCCCCGATATCTGTGGTGCTGTAGATGCGCTGCCAATGGCCGGGGAGGAGCAGCAAGAGCTTAACAGGCTGGCACTTTCAGTGTGGGCATAATCGTCCGAATTTTCTGATTTTTCAGGGTTTTTTTTCAGTGGGTGCCCAGGTGCAACTGGTGGTATATGTCGAAGCCCTGTTGGTCAGGGAAAGCCCAGAGCCCCGATGTCTGTGGTGCTGTAGATGGGCTGGGAATGGGCGGTGAGGAGCAGCAAGAGCTTGTGTTGCTGGCACTTTCGGTGTAGGAGCAATCGTCCGATGTTCGTGAATTTTCGGGGTTTTTTTTTCAGTGGGAGCCCAGGTTCACGGGTGGTAAATGTCGAAGCCCTGTTGGTCAGAGAAAGCCCGGAGCCCCGATGTCTGTGGTGCTATAGATGCGCTTCTAATGGCCGCTGAGGAGCAGCAAGAGCTTGACAGGCTTGCACTTTCGGTGTGGGAGCAATTGTCTGATGTTCGTGATTTTTTGGTGTTTTTTTTCAGTGGGCGCCGAGGTGCAGCGGGTGGTAAATGTCGAAGCCCTGTTGGTCAGGGAAAGCCCAGAGCCCCGATGTCTGTGGTGCTGTAGATGGGCTGGGAATGTGCGGTGAGGAGCAGCAAGAGCTTGACTGGCTGGCACTTTCGGTGTGGGAGCAATCGTCCGACGTTCGTGATTTTTCGGGGTTTTTTTTCATAGGCTGCATAGGTGCAGCTGGTGATAATCGTCGAAGCCCTGTTGGTCTGGGAAAGCCCAGAGCCCCCATGTCTGTGGTACTGTAGATGCGCTGCCAATGGCCAGGGAGGAGCAGCAAGAGCTTGACAGGCTGGCACTTTCGGTGTGGGCGTAATCGTCCGATGTTCATGATTTTTCGGGGGTTTTTTTCCGTGGGAGCTCAGGTGCATCTGGTGGTATATGTTGAAGCCCTGTTGGTCAGGGAAAGCCCAGAGCCCCGATGTCTGTGGTGCTGTATATGCGCTGGGAATGTGCGGTGAGGAGCAGCAAGATATCGTGTTGCTGGCACTTTCGGTGTGGGAACAATCGTCCGACGTTCGTGATTTTTTGGGTTTTTTTTCAGTGGGCGCCCAGGTGCAGCTGGTGGTAATCGTCGAAGTCCTGTTGGTCAGGGAAAGCCCGGAGCCCTGATGTCTGTGGTGCTGTAGATGCGCTGCCAATGGCCCATGAGGAGCAGCAAGAGCTTGACAGGCTGGATCTTTCACTGTGGGAGCAATCGTCCGACGTTCGTGATTTTTCGGGGTTTTATTTCAGGGGGCACGCAGGTGCAGCTGGTGGAAAACGTCGAAGGCCTGTTGGTCAGGGAAAGCCCAGAGCCCCGATATCTTTGGTGCTGTAGATGCGCTGCCAATGGCCTGTGAGGAGCAGCAAGAGCTTGACAGGCTGGCACTTTTGGTGTGGGAGCAATCGTCCTGTATTCGTGATTTTTCGGGGTTTTATTTCAGTGGGCGCCCAGGTTCAGCTGGTGGTAAACATCGAAGCCCTGTTCGTCAGGGAAACCCCGGATCCCCAATGTCAGTGGTGCTGTAGGGGCGCTGGGAATGGGCATGAGGAGCAGCAAGAGCTTGTGTTGCTGGCACTTACGGTGTGGGAGCAATCGTCCGATGTTCTTGATTTTTCGGGGTTTTATTTCACTGGGCGCCCAGGTGCAGGTGGTGGTAATCGTCGAAGCCCTGTTCGTCAGGGAAAGCCCGGAGCCGTGATGTCTGTGGTGCTGTAGTTGCCCTGCCAATGGCCGGTTAGGAGCAGCAAGAGCTAGACTGGCTGTCACTTAAGGTGTGGGAGCAATCGTCCAATGTTCGTGATTTTTCGGGGTTTTTTTTCAGTGGGTGCCCATGTTCAGCGGGTGGTAAATGTCAAAGCCCTGTTGGTCAGGGAAAGCCCGGAGCCCCGATGTCTGTGGTGCTATAGATGCGCTTCTAATGGCCGCTGAGGAGCAGCAAGAGCTTGACAGGCTGGCACTTTCGGTGTGGGAGCAATTGTCTGATGTTCGTGATTTTTTGGTGTTTTTTTTCAGTGGGCGCCGAGGTGCAGCGGGTGGTAAATGTCGAAGCCCTGTTGGTCAGGGAAAGCCCAGAGCCCCGATGTCTGTGGTGCTGTAGATGGGCTGGGAATGTGCGGTGAGGAGCAGCAAGAGCTTGACTGGCTGGCACTTTCGGTGTGGGAGCAATCGTCCGACGTTCGTGATTTTTCGGGGTTTTTTTTCACAGGCTGCATAGGTGCAGCTGGTGATAATCGTCGAAGCCCTGTTGGTCTGGGAAAGCCCAGAGCCCCCATGTCTGTGGTACTGTAGATGCGCTGCCAATGGCCAGGGAGGAGCAGCAAGAGCTTGACAGGCTGGCACTTTCGGTGTGGGCGTAATCGTCCGATGTTCATGATTTTTCGGGGGTTTTTTTCCGTGGGAGCTCAGGTGCATCTGGTGGTATATGTTGAAGCCCTGTTGGTCAGGGAAAGCCCAGAGCCCCGATGTCTGTGGTGCTGTAGATGCGCTGGGAATGTGCGGTGAGGAGCAGCAAGATATCGTGTTGCTGGCACTTTCGGTGTGGGAACAATCGTCCGACGTTCGTGATTTTTTGGGTTTTTTTTCAGTGGGCGCCCAGGTGCAGCTGGTGGTAATCGTCGAAGTCCTGTTGGTCAGGGAAAGCCCGGAGCCCTGATGTCTGTGGTGCTGTAGATGCGCTGCCAATGGCCCATGAGGAGCAGCAAGAGCTTGACAGGCTGGATCTTTCACTGTGGGAGCAATCGTCCGACGTTCGTGATTTTTCGGGGTTTTATTTCAGGGGGCACGCAGGTGCAGCTGGTGGAAAACGTCGAAGGCCTGTTGGTCAGGGAAAGCCCAGAGCCCCGATATCTTTGGTGCTGTAGATGCGCTGCCAATGGCCTGTGAGGAGCAGCAAGAGCTTGACAGGCTGGCACTTTTGGTGTGGGAGCAATCGTCCTGTATTCGTGATTTTTCGGGGTTTTATTTCAGTGGGCGCCCAGGTTCAGCTGGTGGTAAACATCGAAGCCCTGTTCGTCAGGGAAACCCCGGATCCCCAATGTCAGTGGTGCTGTAGGGGCGCTGGGAATGGGCATGAGGAGCAGCAAGAGCTTGTGTTGCTGGCACTTACGGTGTGGGAGCAATCGTCCGATGTTCTTGATTTTTCGGGGTTTTATTTCACTGGGCGCCCAGGTGCAGGTGGTGGTAATCGTCGAAGCCCTGTTCGTCAGGGAAAGCCCGGAGCCGTGATGTCTGTGGTGCTGTAGTTGCCCTGCCAATGGCCGGTTAGGAGCAGCAAGAGCTAGACTGGCTGTCACTTAAGGTGTGGGAGCAATCGTCCAATGTTCGTGATTTTTCGGGGTTTTTTTTCAGTGGGTGCCCATGTTCAGCGGGTGGTAAATGTCAAAGCCCTGTTGGTCAGGGAAAGCCCGGAGCCCCGATGTCTGTGGTGCTGTAGATGCACTGGGAATGTCTGGTGAGGAGCAGCAAGTGCTTGACTGGCTGGCACTTTCGGTGTGGGAGCAATCGTCCGACCTTCGTGAATTTTTGGGGTTTTTTTTCAGTGGGCGCCCAGGTGCAGCTGGTGGTAAACGTCGAAGCCCTGTTGGTCAGGGAAAGCCTGCAGCCCCGATGTCTGTGGTGCTGTAGATGCGCTGCCAATGGCCAGGGAGGAGCAGCAAGAGCTTGACAGGCTGGCACTTTCGGTGTGGGCGTAATCGTCCGATGTTCATGATTTTTCGTGGGTTTTTTTCCGTGGGAGCTCAGGTGCAGCTGGTGGTATATGTTGAAGCCCTGTTGGTCAGGGAAAGCCCGGAGCCCCGATGTCTGTGGTGCTGTACATGCGCTGGGAATGGGCAGTGAGGAGCAGCAAGATATTGTGTTGCTGGCACTTTCGGTGTGGGAACAATCGTCCGACGTTCGTGATTTTTTGGGTTTTTTTTCAGTGGGCGCCCTGGTGCAGCGGGTGGTAAATGTCGAAGCCCTGTTGGTCAGGGAAAGCCCAGAGCCCCGATGTCTCTGGTGCTGTAGATGCGCTGCCAATGGCCCATGAGGAGCAGCAAGAGCTTGACAGGCTGGATCTTTCGGTGTGGGAGCAATCGTCCGATCTTCGTGATTTTTCAAGGTTTTATTTCAATGTGCGCCCCGGTGCACCTGGTGGTATATGTCGAAGCCCTGTTGGTGAGGGAAAGCCCAGAGTCCCGTTGTCTGTGGTGCTGTAGATGCGCTGGGAATGGGCGGTGTGGAGCAGTAAGAGCTTGTGTTGCTGGCACTTTCGGTGTGGGAACAATCGTCCGATCTTCGTGATTTTTCGGGGATTTTTTTTAAGT
This sequence comes from Chlamydotis macqueenii, assembly GCF_036417535.1. Taxonomy (NCBI): domain Eukaryota; kingdom Metazoa; phylum Chordata; class Aves; order Otidiformes; family Otididae; genus Chlamydotis; species Chlamydotis macqueenii. The sequence continues at coordinate 344,969 of NW_028239063.1, forward strand.
GGGCGCCAAGGGGCAGCTGGTGGTATATGTCGAAGCCCTTTTGGTCAGAGAAAGCCCGGAGCCCCGATGTGTGTGGTGCTGTAGATGCACTGCCAATGGCCCGTGAGGAGCAGCAAGAGCTTAACAGGCTGGCACTTTCGGTGTGGGAGCAATCGTCCGATGTTCGTGATTTTTTGGGTTTTTTTTTCATTGGGCGCCCAGGTGCAACTGTTGGTATATGTCGAAGCCCTGTTGGTCAGGGAAAGGCCAGAGCCCCGATGTCTGTGGTGCTGTAGATGCGCTGCCAATGGCCAGGGAGGAGCAGCAAGAGCTTTACAGGCTGGCACTTTCGGTGTGGGCGTAATCGTCCGATGTTCATGATTTTTTGGGGGGTTTTTCCGTGGGAGCTCAGGTGCAGCTGGTGGTATATGTTGAAGCCCTGTTGGTCAGGGAAAGCCCGGAGCCCCGATGTCTGTGGTGCTGTACATGCGCTGGGAATGTGCGGTGAGGAGCAGCAAGATATTGTGTTGCTGGCACTTTCGGTGTGGGAGCAATCGTCCGATGTTCGTGATTTTTTGGGTTTTTTTTCAGTGGGCGCCCAGGTGCAGCGGGTGGTAAATGTCGAAGCCCTGTTGGTCAGGGAAAGCCCAGAGCCCCGATGTCTGTGGTGCTGTAGATGCGCTGCCAATGGCCCATGAGGAGCAGCAAGAGCTTGACATGCTGGCACTTAAGGTGTGGGAGCAGTCGTCCGATGTTTGTGATTTTTCGGGGTTTTATTAAGTGGGTGCCCATGTTCAGCTCGTGGTAAACGTCGAAGCCCTGTTGGTCAGGGAAAGCCTGTAGCCCCGATGTCTGTGGTGCTGTAGATGCGCTGCCAATGGCCGGTGAGGAGCAGCAAGAGCTTGACAGGCTGGCACTTAAGGTGTGGGAGCAATCGTCCGACGTTTGTGATTTCTGGGGAATTTTTTTCAGTGGGCGCCATGGTGCAACTGCTGGTATATGTCGAAGCCCTATTGGTCAGGTCAAGCCCAGAGTCCCGATGTCTGTGGTGCTGTAGATGCGCTGCCAATGGCCAGGGAGGAGCAACAAGAGCTTGACTGTCTGGCACTTTAGGTGTGGGAGCAATCGTCAGACGTTCGTGTTTTTTTGGGGTTTTATTTTCAGTGGGCGCCCAGGTGCAGTTGGTGTTAAATGTCGAAGCCCTGTTCGTCAGGGAAAGCCCGGAGCCCCGATATCTGTGGTGCTGTAGATGCGCTGCCAATGGCCGAAGACGAGCAGCAAGAGCCTGACAGGCTGGCACTTTCGGTGTGGGAGCAATCGTCCGACCTTCGTGATTTTTGGGGGTTTTTTTCAGTGGGCGCCCAGGTTCAGCTTGTGGTAAACGTCGAAACCCTGTTGGTCAGGTAAAGCCTGGAGCCCCGATGTCTGTGGTGGTGTAGATGCTCTGCCAAAGGCCGGTGAGGAGCAGCAAGAGCTTGACTGGCTGGCACTTTCGGTGTGGGCGTAATCGTCCGATGTTCATGATTTTTCGGGGGTTTTTTTCCGTGGGAGCTCAGGTGCATCTGGTGGTATATGTTGAAGCCCTGTTGGTCAGGGAAAGCCCAGAGCCCCGATGTCTGTGGTGCTGTACATGCGCTGGGAATGTGCGGTGAGGAGCAGCAAGAGATCGTGTTGCTGGCACTTTCGGTGTGGGAACAATCGTCCGACGTTCGTGATTTTTTGGGTTTTTTTTCAGTGGGCGCCCAGGTGCATCTGGTGGTAATCGTCGAAGTCCTATTGGTCAGGGAAAGCCCGGAGCCCTGATGTCTGTGGTGCTGTAGATGCGCTGCCAATGGCCCATGAGGAGCAGCAAGAGCTTGACAGGCTGGATCTTTCAGTGTGGGAGCAATCGTCCGACGTTCGTGATTTTTCGGGGTTTTATTTCAGGGGGCACGCAGGTGCAGCTGGTGGAAAACGTCGAAGGCCTGTTGGTCAGGGAAAGCCCAGAGCCCCGATATCTTTGGTGCTGTAGATGTGCTGCCAATGGCCTGTGAGGAGCAGCAAGAGCTTGACAGGCTCGCACTTTTGGTGTGGGAGCAATCGTCCTGTATTCGTGATTTTTCGGGGTTTTATTTCAGTGGGCGCCCAGGTTCAGCTGGTGGTACACGTCGAAGCCCTGTTCGTCAGGGAAACCCCGGATCCCCAATGTCTGTGGTGCTGTAGGGGCGCTGGGAATGGCCGGTGAGGAGCAGCAAGAGCTTGTGTTGCTGGCACTTACGGTGTGGGAGCAATCGTCCGATGTTCGTGATTTTTCGGGGTTTATTTTCAGTGGGCGCCCAGGTGCAGGTGGTGGTAATCGTCGAAGCCCTGTTCGTCAGGGAAAGCCCGGAGCCGTGATGTCTGTAGTGCTGTAGTTGCCCTGCCAATGGCCGGTGAGGAGCAGCAAGAGCTAGACTGGCTGTCACTTAAGGTGTGGGAGCAATCGTCCAATGTTCGTGATTTTTCAGGGTTTTTTTTCAGTGGGTGCCCATGTTCAGCGGGTGGTAAATGTCAAAGCCCTGTTGGTCAGGGAAAGCCCGGAGCCCCGATGTCTGTGGTGCTGTAGATGCACTGGGAATGTCTGGTGAGGAGCAGCAAGTGCTTGACTGGCTGGCACTTTCGGTGTGGGAGCAAACGTCCGACCTTCGTGAATTTTTGGGGTTTTTTTTCAGTGGGCGCCCAGGTGCAGCTGGTGGTAAACGTCGAAGCCCTGTTGGTCAGGGAAAGCCTGCAGCCCCGATGTCTCTGGTGCTGTAGATGCGCTGCCAATGGCCAGGGAGGAGCAGCAAGAGCTTGACTGGGTGGCACTTTCGGTGTGGGCGTAATCGTCCGATGTTCATGATTTTTATTGGGTTTTTTTCCGTGGGAGCTCAGGTGCAGCTGGTGGTATATGTCAAAGCCCTGTTGGTCAGGGAAAGCCCGGAGCCCCGATGTCTGTGGTGCTGTACATGCGCTGGGAATGAGCAGTGAGGAGCAGCAAGATATTGTGTTGCTGGCACTTTCGGTGTGGGAGCAATCGTCCGACGTTCGTGATTTTTTGGGTTTTTTTTCAGTGGGCGCCCTGATGCAGCGGGTGGTAAATGTCGAAGCCCTGTTGGTCAGGGAAAGCCCAGAGCCCCGATGTCTCTGGTGCTGTAGATGCGCTGCCAATGGCCCATGAGGAGCAGCAAGAGCCTGACAGGCTGGCACTTTCGGTGTGGGAGCAATCGTCCGACCTTCGTGATTTTTGGGGGTTTTTTTCAGTGGGCGCCCAGGTTCAGCTTGTGGTAAACGTCGAAACCCTGTTGGTCAGGTAAAGCCTGGAGCCCCGATGTCTGTGGTGCTGTAGATGCTCTGCCAAAGGCCGGTGAGGAGCAGCAAGAGCTTGACTGGCTGGCACTTTCGGTGTGGGAGCAATTGTCTGATGTTCGTGATTTTTTGGTGTTTTTTTTCAGTGGGCGCCGAGGTGCAGCGGGTAGTCAATGTCGAAGCCCTGTTCGTCAGGGAAAGCCCAGAGCCCCGATGTCTGTGGTGCTGTAGATGGGCTGGGAATGTGCGGTGAGGAGCAGCAAGAGCTTGACTGGCTGGCACTTTCGGTGTGGGAGCAATCGTCCTATATTCTTGATTTTTCGGTGTTTTTTTCAGTGGGTTCTGAGGTGTAGCTGGTGATTATCATTGAAGCCCTATTCGTCAGGGAAAGCCCAGAGCCCCGATATCTGTGGTGCTGTAGATGCGCTGCCAATGGCCGGGGAGGAGCAGCAAGAGCTTAACAGGCTGGCACTTTCAGTGTGGGCATAATCGTCCGAATTTTCTGATTTTTCAGGGTTTTTTTTCAGTGGGTGCCCAGGTGCAACTGGTGGTATATGTCGAAGCCCTGTTGGTCAGGGAAAGCCCAGAGCCCCGATGTCTGTGGTGCTGTAGATGGGCTGGGAATGGGCGGTGAGGAGCAGCAAGAGCTTGTGTTGCTGGCACTTTCGGTGTAGGAGCAATCGTCCGATGTTCGTGAATTTTCGGGGTTTTTTTTTCAGTGGGAGCCCAGGTTCACGGGTGGTAAATGTCGAAGCCCTGTTGGTCAGAGAAAGCCCGGAGCCCCGATGTCTGTGGTGCTATAGATGCGCTTCTAATGGCCGCTGAGGAGCAGCAAGAGCTTGACAGGCTGGCACTTTCGGTGTGGGAGCAATTGTCTGATGTTCGTGATTTTTTGGTGTTTTTTTTCAGTGGGCGCCGAGGTGCAGCGGGTGGTAAATGTCGAAGCCCTGTTGGTCAGGGAAAGCCCAGAGCCCCGATGTCTGTGGTGCTGTAGATGGGCTGGGAATGTGCGGTGAGGAGCAGCAAGAGCTTGACTGGCTGGCACTTTCGGTGTGGGAGCAATCGTCCGACGTTCGTGATTTTTCGGGGTTTTTTTTCATAGGCTGCATAGGTGCAGCTGGTGATAATCGTCGAAGCCCTGTTGGTCTGCGAAAGCCCAGAGCCCCCATGTCTGTGGTACTGTAGATGCGCTGCCAATGGCCAGGGAGGAGCAGCAAGAGCTTGACAGGCTGGCACTTTCGGTGTGGGCGTAATCGTCCGATGTTCATGATTTTTCGGGGGTTTTTTTCCGTGGGAGCTCAGGTGCATCTGGTGGTATATGTTGAAGCCCTGTTGGTCAGGGAAAGCCCAGAGCCCCGATGTCTGTGGTGCTGTATATGCGCTGGGAATGTGCGGTGAGGAGCAGCAAGATATCGTGTTGCTGGCACTTTCGGTGTGGGAACAATCGTCCGACGTTCGTGATTTTTTGGGTTTTTTTTCAGTGGGCGCCCAGGTGCAGCTGGTGGTAATCGTCGAAGTCCTGTTGGTCAGGGAAAGCCCGGAGCCCTGATGTCTGTGGTGCTGTAGATGCGCTGCCAATGGCCCATGAGGAGCAGCAAGAGCTTGACAGGCTGGATCTTTCACTGTGGGAGCAATCGTCCGACGTTCGTGATTTTTCGGGGTTTTATTTCAGGGGGCACGCAGGTGCAGCTGGTGGAAAACGTCGAAGGCCTGTTGGTCAGGGAAAGCCCAGAGCCCCGATATCTTTGGTGCTGTAGATGCGCTGCCAATGGCCTGTGAGGAGCAGCAAGAGCTTGACAGGCTGGCACTTTTGGTGTGGGAGCAATCGTCCTGTATTCGTGATTTTTCGGGGTTTTATTTCAGTGGGCGCCCAGGTTCAGCTGGTGGTAAACATCGAAGCCCTGTTCGTCAGGGAAACCAGGGATCCCCAATGTCAGTGGTGCTGTAGGGGCGCTGGGAATGGGCATGAGGAGCAGCAAGAGCTTGTGTTGCTGGCACTTACGGTGTGGGAGCAATCGTCCGATGTTCTTGATTTTTCGGGGTTTTATTTCACTGGGCGCCCAGGTGCAGGTGGTGGTAATCGTCGAAGCCCTGTTCGTCAGGGAAAGCCCGGAGCCGTGATGTCTGTGGTGCTGTAGTTGCCCTGCCAATGGCCGGTTAGGAGCAGCAAGAGCTAGACTGGCTGTCACTTAAGGTGTGGGAGCAATCGTCCAATGTTCGTGATTTTTCAGGGTTTTTTTTCAGTGGGTGCCCATGTTCAGCGGGTGGTAAATGTCAAAGCCCTGTTGGTCAGGGAAAGCCCGGAGCCCCGATGTCTGTGGTGCTGTAGATGCACTGGGAATGTCTGGTGAGGAGCAGCAAGTGCTTGACTGGCTGGCACTTTCGGTGTGGGAGCAATCGTCCGACCTTCGTGAATTTTTGGGGTTTTTTTTCAGTGGGCGCCCAGGTGCAGCTGGTGGTAAACGTCGAAGCCCTGTTGGTCAGGGAAAGCCTGCAGCCCCGATGTCTGTGGTGCTGTAGATGCGCTGCCAATGGCCAGGGAGGAGCAGCAAGAGCTTGACAGGCTGGCACTTTCGGTGTGGGCGTAATCGTCCGATGTTCATGATTTTTCGTGGGTTTTTTTCCGTGGGAGCTCAGGTGCAGCTGGTGGTATATGTTGAAGCCCTGTTGGTCAGGGAAAGCCCGGAGCCCCGATGTCTGTGGTGCTGTACATGCGCTGGGAATGGGCAGTGAGGAGCAGCAAGATATTGTGTTGCTGGCACTTTCGGTGTGGGAACAATCGTCCGACGTTCGTGATTTTTTGGGTTTTTTTTCAGTGGGCGCCCTGGTGCAGCGGGTGGTAAATGTCGAAGCCCTGTTGGTCAGGGAAAGCCCAGAGCCCCGATGTCTCTGGTGCTGTAGATGCGCTGCCAATGGCCCATGAGGAGCAGCAAGAGCTTGACAGGCTGGATCTTTCGGTGTGGGAGCAATCGTCCGATCTTCGTGATTTTTCAAGGTTTTATTTCAATGTGCGCCCCGGTGCACCTGGTGGTATATGTCGAAGCCCTGTTGGTGAGGGAAAGCCCAGAGTCCCGTTGTCTGTGGTGCTGTAGATGCGCTGGGAATGGGCGGTGTGGAGCAGTAAGAGCTTGTGTTGCTGGCACTTTCGGTGTGGGAACAATCGTCCGATCTTCGTGATTTTTCGGGGATTTTTTTTAAGTGGGCGCCAAGGGGCAGCTGGTGGTATATGTCGAAGCCCTTTTGGTCAGAGAAAGCCCGGAGCCCCGATGTGTGTGGTGCTGTAGATGCACTGCCAATGGCCCGTGAGGAGCAGCAAGAGCTTAACAGGCTGGCACTTTCGGTGTGGGAGCAATCGTCCGATGTTCGTGATTTTTTGGGTTTTTTTTTCATTGGGCGCCCAGGTGCAACTGTTGGTATATGTCGAAGCCCTGTTGGTCAGGGAAAGGCCAGAGCCCCGATGTCTGTGGTGCTGTAGATGCGCTGCCAATGGCCAGGGAGGAGCAGCAAGAGCTTTACAGGCTGGCACTTTCGGTGTGGGCGTAATCGTCCGATGTTCATGATTTTTTGGGGGGTTTTTCCGTGGGAGCTCAGGTGCAGCTGGTGGTATATGTTGAAGCCCTGTTGGTCAGGGAAAGCCCGGAGCCCCGATGTCTGTGGTGCTGTACATGCGCTGGGAATGTGCGGTGAGGAGCAGCAAGATATTGTGTTGCTGGCACTTTCGGTGTGGGAGCAATCGTCCGATGTTCGTGATTTTTTGGGTTTTTTTTCAGTGGGCGCCCAGGTGCAGCGGGTGGTAAATGTCGAAGCCCTGTTGGTCAGGGAAAGCCCAGAGCCCCGATGTCTGTGGTGCTGTAGATGCGCTGCCAATGGCCCATGAGGAGCAGCAAGAGCTTGACATGCTGGCACTTAAGGTGTGGGAGCAGTCGTCCGATGTTTGTGATTTTTCGGGGTTTTATTAAGTGGGTGCCCATGTTCAGCTCGTGGTAAACGTCGAAGCCCTGTTGGTCAGGGAAAGCCTGTAGCCCCGATGTCTGTGGTGCTGTAGATGCGCTGCCAATGGCCGGTGAGGAGCAGCAAGAGCTTGACAGGCTGGCACTTAAGGTGTGGGAGCAATCGTCCGACGTTTGTGATTTCTGGGGAATTTTTTTCAGTGGGCGCCATGGTGCAACTGCTGGTATATGTCGAAGCCCTATTGGTCAGGTCAAGCCCAGAGTCCCGATGTCTGTGGTGCTGTAGATGCGCTGCCAATGGCCAGGGAGGAGCAACAAGAGCTTGACTGTCTGGCACTTTAGGTGTGGGAGCAATCGTCAGACGTTCGTGTTTTTTTGGGGTTTTATTTTCAGTGGGCGCCCAGGTGCAGTTGGTGTTAAATGTCGAAGCCCTGTTCGTCAGGGAAAGCCCGGAGCCCCGATATCTGTGGTGCTGTAGATGCGCTGCCAATGGCCGAAGACGAGCAGCAAGAGCCTGACAGGCTGGCACTTTCGGTGTGGGAGCAATCGTCCGACCTTCGTGATTTTTGGGGGTTTTTTTCAGTGGGCGCCCAGGTTCAGCTTGTGGTAAACGTCGAAACCCTGTTGGTCAGGTAAAGCCTGGAGCCCCGATGTCTGTGGTGGTGTAGATGCTCTGCCAAAGGCCGGTGAGGAGCAGCAAGAGCTTGACTGGCTGGCACTTTCGGTGTGGGCGTAATCGTCCGATGTTCATGATTTTTCGGGGGTTTTTTTCCGTGGGAGCTCAGGTGCATCTGGTGGTATATGTTGAAGCCCTGTTGGTCAGGGAAAGCCCAGAGCCCCGATGTCTGTGGTGCTGTACATGCGCTGGGAATGTGCGGTGAGGAGCAGCAAGAGATCGTGTTGCTGGCACTTTCGGTGTGGGAACAATCGTCCGACGTTCGTGATTTTTTGGGTTTTTTTTCAGTGGGCGCCCAGGTGCATCTGGTGGTAATCGTCGAAGTCCTATTGGTCAGGGAAAGCCCGGAGCCCTGATGTCTGTGGTGCTGTAGATGCGCTGCCAATGGCCCATGAGGAGCAGCAAGAGCTTGACAGGCTGGATCTTTCAGTGTGGGAGCAATCGTCCGACGTTCGTGATTTTTCGGGGTTTTATTTCAGGGGGCACGCAGGTGCAGCTGGTGGAAAACGTCGAAGGCCTGTTGGTCAGGGAAAGCCCAGAGCCCCGATATCTTTGGTGCTGTAGATGTGCTGCCAATGGCCTGTGAGGAGCAGCAAGAGCTTGACAGGCTGGCACTTTTGGTGTGGGAGCAATCGTCCTGTATTCGTGATTTTTCGGGGTTTTATTTCAGTGGGCGCCCAGGTTCAGCTGGTGGTACACGTCGAAGCCCTGTTCGTCAGGGAAACCCCGGATCCCCAATGTCTGTGGTGCTGTAGGGGCGCTGGGAATGGCCGGTGAGGAGCAGCAAGAGCTTGTGTTGCTGGCACTTACGGTGTGGGAGCAATCGTCCGATGTTCGTGATTTTTCGGGGTTTATTTTCAGTGGGCGCCCAGGTGCAGGTGGTGGTAATCGTCGAAGCCCTGTTCGTCAGGGAAAGCCCGGAGCCGTGATGTCTGTAGTGCTGTAGTTGCCCTGCCAATGGCCGGTGAGGAGCAGCAAGAGCTAGACTGGCTGTCACTTAAGGTGTGGGAGCAATCGTCCAATGTTCGTGATTTTTCAGGGTTTTTTTTCAGTGGGTGCCCATGTTCAGCGGGTGGTAAATGTCAAAGCCCTGTTGGTCAGGGAAAGCCCGGAGCCCCGATGTCTGTGGTGCTGTAGATGCACTGGGAATGTCTGGTGAGGAGCAGCAAGTGCTTGACTGGCTGGCACTTTCGGTGTGGGAGCAAACGTCCGACCTTCGTGAATTTTTGGGGTTTTTTTTCAGTGGGCGCCCTGGTGCAGCTGGTGGTAAACGTCGAAGCCCTGTTGGTCAGGGAAAGCCTGCAGCCCCGATGTCTCTGGTGCTGTAGATGCGCTGCCAATGGCCAGGGAGGAGCAGCAAGAGCTTGACTGGGTGGCACTTTCGGTGTGGGCGTAATCGTCCGATGTTCATGATTTTTATTGGGTTTTTTTCCGTGGGAGCTCAGGTGCAGCTGGTGGTATATGTCAAAGCCCTGTTGGTCAGGGAAAGCCCGGAGCCCCGATGTCTGTGGTGCTGTACATGCGCTGGGAATGAGCAGTGAGGAGCAGCAAGATATTGTGTTGCTGGCACTTTCGGTGTGGGAGCAATCGTCCGACGTTCGTGATTTTTTGGGTTTTTTTTCAGTGGGCGCCCTGATGCAGCGGGTGGTAAATGTCGAAGCCCTGTTGGTCAGGGAAAGCCCAGAGCCCCGATGTCTCTGGTGCTGTAGATGCGCTGCCAATGGCCCATGAGGAGCAGCAAGAGCCTGACAGGCTGGCACTTTCGGTGTGGGAGCAATCGTCCGACCTTCGTGATTTTTGGGGGTTTTTTTCAGTGGGCGCCCAGGTTCAGCTTGTGGTAAACGTCGAAACCCTGTTGGTCAGGTAAAGCCTGGAGCCCCGATGTCTGTGGTGCTGTAGATGCTCTGCCAAAGGCCGGTGAGGAGCAGCAAGAGCTTGACTGCCTGGCACTTTCGGTGTGGGAGCAATTGTCTGATGTTCGTGATTTTTTGGTGTTTTTTTTCAGTGGGCGCCGAGGTGCAGCGGGTAGTCAATGTCGAAGCCCTGTTCGTCAGGGAAAGCCCAGAGCCCCGATGTCTGTGGTGCTGTAGATGGGCTGGGAATGTGCGGTGAGGAGCAGCAAGAGCTTGACTGGCTGGCACTTTCGGTGTGGGAGCAATCGTCCTATATTCTTGATTTTTCGGTGTTTTTTTCAGTGGGTTCTGAGGTGTAGCTGGTGATTATCATTGAAGCCCTATTCGTCAGGGAAAGCCCAGAGCCCCGATATCTGTGGTGCTGTAGATGCGCTGCCAATGGCCGGGGAGGAGCAGCAAGAGCTTAACAGGCTGGCACTTTCAGTGTGGGCATAATCGTCCGAATTTTCTGATTTTTCAGGGTTTTTTTTCAGTGGGTGCCCAGGTGCAACTGGTGGTATATGTCGAAGCCCTGTTGGTCAGGGAAAGCCCAGAGCCCCGATGTCTGTGGTGCTGTAGATGGGCTGGGAATGGGCGGTGAGGAGCAGCAAGAGCTTGTGTTGCTGGCACTTTCGGTGTAGGAGCAATCGTCCGATGTTCGTGAATTTTCGGGGTTTTTTTTTCAGTGGGAGCCCAGGTTCACGGGTGGTAAATGTCGAAGCCCTGTTGGTCAGAGAAAGCCCGGAGCCCCGATGTCTGTGGTGCTATAGATGCGCTTCTAATGGCCGCTGAGGAGCAGCAAGAGCTTGACAGGCTGGCACTTTCGGTGTGGGAGCAATTGTCTGATGTTCGTGATTTTTTGGTGTTTTTTTTCAGTGGGCGCCGAGGTGCAGCGGGTGGTAAATGTCGAAGCCCTGTTGGTCAGGGAAAGCCCAGAGCCCCGATGTCTGTGGTGCTGTAGATGGGCTGGGAATGTGCGGTGAGGAGCAGCAAGAGCTTGACTGGCTGGCACTTTCGGTGTGGGAGCAATCGTCCGACGTTCGTGATTTTTCGGGGTTTTTTTTCATAGGCTGCATAGGTGCAGCTGGTGATAACCGTCGAAGCCCTGTTGGTCTGGGAAAGCCCAGAGCCCCCATGTCTGTGGTACTGTAGATGCGCTGCCAATGGCCAGGGAGGAGCAGCAAGAGCTTGACAGGCTGGCACTTTCGGTGTGGGCGTAATCGTCCGATGTTCATGATTTTTCGGGGGTTTTTTTCCGTGGGAGCTCAGGTGCATCTGGTGGTATATGTTGAAGCCCTGTTGGTCAGGGAAAGCCCAGAGCCCCGATGTCTGTGGTGCTGTATATGCGCTGGGAATGTGCGGTGAGGAGCAGCAAGATATCGTGTTGCTGGCACTTTCGGTGTGGGAACAATCGTCCGACGTTCGTGATTTTTTGGGTTTTTTTTCAGTGGGCGCCCAGGTGCAGCTGGTGGTAATCGTCGAAGTCCTTTTGGTCAGGGAAAGCCCGGAGCCCCGATGTCTGTGGTGCTGTAGATGCGCTGCCAATGGCCCATGAGGAGCAGCAGGAGCTTGACAGGCTGGATCTTTCAGTGTGGGAGCAATCGTCCGACTTTCGTGATTTTTCGGGGTTTTATTTCAGGGGGCACGCAGGTGCAGCTGGTGGAAAACGTCGAAGGCCTGTTGGTCAGGGAAAGCCCAGAGCCCCGATATCTTTGGTGCTGTAGATGCGCTGCCAATGGCCTGTGAGGAGCAGCAAGAGCTTGACAGGCTGGCACTTTTGGTGTGGGAGCAATCGTCCTGTATTCGTGATTTTTCGGGGTTTTATTTCAGTGGGCGCCCAGGTTCAGCTGGTGGTACACGTCGAAGCCCTGTTCGTCAGGGAAACCCCGGATCCCCAATGTCTGTGGTGCTGTAGGGGCGCTGGGAATGGGCATGAGGAGCAGCAAGAGCTTGTGTTGCTGGCACTTACGGTGTGGGAGCAATCGTCCGATGTTCGTGATTTTTCGGGGTTTATTTTCAGTGGGCGCCCAGGTGCAGGTGGTGGTAATCGTCGAAGCCCTGTTCGTCAGGGAAAGCCCGGAGCCGTGATGTCTGTAGTGCTGTAGTTGCCCTGCCAATGGCCGGTGAGGAGCAGCAAGAGCTAGACTGGCTGTCACTTAAGGTGTGGGAGCAATCGTCCAATGTTCGTGATTTTTCAGGGTTTTTTTTCAGTGGGTGCCCATGTTCAGCGGGTGGTAAATGTCAAAGCCCTGTTGGTCAGGGAAAGCCCGGAGCCCCGATGTCTGTGGTGCTGTAGATGCACTGGGAATGTCTGGTGAGGAGCAGCAAGTGCTTGACTGGCTGGCACTTTCGGTGTGGGAGCAAACGTCCGACCTTCGTGAATTTTTGGGGTTTTTTTTCAGTGGGCGCCCAGGTGCAGCTGGTGGTAAACGTCGAAGCCCTGTTGGTCAGGGAAAGCCTGCAGCCCCGATGTCTGTGGTGCTGTAGATGCGCTGCCCATGGCCGGTGAGGAGCAGCAAGAGCTTGACTGGGTGGCACTTCCGGTGTGGGAGCAATCGTCCGACGTTTGTGATTTTTCGGGGGTTTTTTTCCAGTGGGCGCCCAGGTGCAGCTCGTGGTAAATGTCGAAGCCCTGTTAGTCAAGGAAAGCCCGGAGCCCCGATGTCTGTGGTGCTGTAGATGTGCTGCAAATGACCCGTGAGGAGCAGCAAGAGCTTGTGTTGCTGGCACGTTCGGTGTGGGCGTAATCATCCGATGTTTGTGTTTTTTCGGGGGCTATTTTCAGTTGGAGCCCCGGTGCAGCGAGTGGTAAATGTTGAAGCCCTGTTGGTCAGGGAAAGCCCGGAGCCCCGACGTCTGTGGTGCTGTAGATGCACTGCCAATGGCCCAGGACGAGCAGCAAGAGCTTGACTGGCTGGCACTTTCGGTGTGGGAGCAATCGTCCGACGTTTGTGGTTTTTCTAGGTTTTATTTCAGGGGGCGCCCAGGTGCAGCTGGTGCTAAACATCGAAGGCCTGTGCGTCAGGGAAGGCCCAGAGCCACAATGTCTGTGGTGCTGTAAAAGCGCCTCCAATGGCCGGGGAGGAGCAGCAAGAGCTTAACAGGCTGGCACTTTCAGTGTGGGCGTAATCGTCCGATGTTCGTGATTTTTCGGTGTTTTTTTCAGTCGGTTCGCAGGTGCAGCTGGTGATTATCATTGAAGCCCTATTCGTCAGGGAAAGCCCAGAGCCCCGATATCTGTGGTGCTGTAGATGTGCTGCCAATGGCCGGGGAGGAGCAGCAAAGCTTGACATGCTGGCACATTCGGTGTGGGAGCAATCGTCCGACGTTTGTGATTTTTGGGGATTATTTTTCAGTGGGCGCCCAGGTACAGCTGGTTGTATATGTTGAAGCCCTGTAGGTCAGGGAAAGCCCAGAGCCCCGATGTCTGTGGTGCTGTAGATGCGCTGGGAATGGGCGGTGAGGAGCAGCAAGATCTTGACTGGCTGGCACTTTTGGTGTGGGAGCAATCGTCCGACGTTCGTGGTTTTTCTAGGTTTTATTTCAGGGGGCGCCCAGGTGCAGCTGGTGCTAAACATCGGAGGCCTGTTCGTCAGGGAAGGCCCGGAGCCACAATGTCTGTGGTGCTGTAGAAGCGCCTCCAATGGCCGGGGAGGAGTAGCAAGAGCTTAACATGCTGGCACTTTCAGTGTGGGCGTAATCGTCCGATGTTCGTGATTTTTCGGTGTTTTTTTTCAGTGGGTTCCCGGGTGCAGCTGGTGATAATCGTCGAAGCCCTGTTCATCAGGGAAAGCCCAGAGCCCCGATGTCTGTGGTGCTGTAGATGCGCTGCCAATGGCCAGGGAGGAGCAGCAAGAGGTTGACAGGCTGGATCTTTTGGTGTGGTAGCAATCGTCCGATGTTCGTGTTTTTTGGGTTTTTTTTTTTCAGTGGGCGCCCAGGTGCAGGTGGTGATAATCGTCGAAGCCCTGTTCTTCAGGGAAAGCCCGGAGCCGTGATGTCTGTGGTGCTGTAGTTGCGCTGCCAATGGCCGGTGAGGAGCAGCAAGGGCTTGACTGGCTGGCACTTTCAGTGTGGGAGCAATCGTCCGACGTTCGTGATTTTTCGGGGTTTTATTTCAGGGGGCACGCAGGTGCAGCTGGTGGTAAACGTCGAAGGCCTGTTGGTCAGGGAAAGCCCAGAGCCCCGATATCTGTGGTGCTGTAGATGCGCTGCCAATGGCCTGTGAGGAGTAGCAAGAGCTTGACAGGCTGGCACTTTTGGTGTGGGAGCAATCGTCCTATATTCGTGATTTTTCGGGGTTTTATTTCAGTGGGCGCCCAGGTTCAGCTGGTGGTACACGTCGCAGCCCTGTTCGTCAGGGAAACCCCGGATCCCCAATGTCTGTGGTGCTGTAGGGGCGCTGGGAATGGGCATGAAGAGCAGCAAGAGCTTGTGTTGCTGGCACTTTCGGTGTGGGAGCAATCGTCCGATGTTCGTGATTTTTCGGGGTTTATTTTCAGTGGGCGCCCAGGTGCAGGTGGTGGTAATCGTCGAAGCCCTGTTGGTCAGGGAAAGCCCGGAGCCGTGATGTTTGTGGTGCTGTAGTTACGCTGCCAATAGCCGGTGAGGGGCAGCAAGAGCTAGACTGGCTGTCACTTTCGGTGTGGGAGCAATCGTCCGACGTTCGTGATTTTTCGGGGTTTTATTTCACTGGGCGCCCAGGTGGAGATGGTGGTAAACATCGAAGCCCTGTTGGTCAGGGAAAGCCCGGAGCCGTGATGTCTGTGGTGCTGTAGTTGCCCTGCCAATGGCCGGTGAGGAGCAGCAAGAGCTAGACTGGCTGTCACTTAAGGTGTGGGAGCAATCGTCCAATGTTCGTGATTTTTCAGGGTTTTTTTTCAGTGGGTGCCCATGTTCAGCAGGTGGTAAATGTCAAAGCCCTGTTGGTCAGGGAAAGCCCGGAGCCCCGATGTCTGTGGTGCTGTAGATGCACTGGGAATGTCTGGTGAGGAGCAGCAAGTGCTTGACTGGCTGGCACTTTCGGTGTGGGAGCAATCGTCCGACGTTTGTGATTTTTCGGGGGTTTTTTTCCAGTGGGCGCCCAGGTGCAGCTCGTGGTAAATGTCGAAGCCCTGTTAGTCAAGGAAAGCCCGGAGCCCCGATGTCTGTGGTGCTGTAGATGTGCTGCAAATGACCCGTGAGGAGCAGCAAGAGCTTGTGTTGCTGGCACGTTCGGTGTGGGCGTAATCATCCGATGTTTGTGTTTTTTCGGGGGCTATTTTCAGTTGGAGCCCCGGTGCAGCGAGTGGTAAATGTTGAAGCCCTGTTGGTCAGGGAAAGCCCAGAGCCCCGATGTCTGTGGTGCTGTAGATGCGCTGGGAATGGGCGGTGAGGAGCAGCAAGAGCTTGAGTTGCTGGCACTTTCGGTGTGGGAGTAATAGTTCGATGTTCGTGATTTTTTGAGTTTATTTTCAGTGGCCGCCCAGGTGCAGCTAGTGGTAAATGTCGAAGCCCTGTTGGTCAGGGAAAGCCCGGAGCCCCGATGTCTGTGGTGCTGTAGATGCACTGCCAATGGCCCAGGACGAGCAGCAAGAGCTTGACTGGCTGGCACTTTCGGTGTGGGAGCAATCGTCCGACGTTTGTGGTTTTTCTAGGTTTTATTTCAGGGGGCGCCCAGGTGCAGCTGGTGCTAAACATCGAAGGCCTGTGCGTCAGGGAAGGCCCGGAGCCACAATGTCTGTGGTGCTGTAAAAGCGCCTCCAATGGCCGGGGAGGAGCAGCAAGAGCTTAACAGGCTGGCACTTTCAGTGTGGGCGTAATCGTCCGATGTTCGTGATTTTTCGGGGTTTTTTTTCAGTGGGAGCCCAGGTACAGCTGGTGGTAAACGTCGAAGCCCTGTTCGTCATGGAAAGCCCGGAGCCCCGATGTCTGTGGTGCTGTAGATGCGCTGCCAATGGCCGGTGAGGAGCAGCAAGAGGTTGACAGGCTGGCACTTTCGGTGTGGGAGCAATCGTCCGACGTTCTTGATTTTTCGGGGGTTTTTTTTCAGTGGGCGCCCAGGTCCAGCTGGTGGTAAACGTCGAAGCCCTATTGGTGAGGGAAAGCCCGGAGCCCCGATGTCTGTGGTGCTGTAGATGCGCTGGGAATGGGCGGTGAGGAGCAGCAAGAGCTTGAGTTGCTGGCACTTTCGGTGTGGGAGCAATCGTCCTATATTCGTGATTTTTCGGTGTTTTTTTCAGTGGGTTCGCAGGTGCAGCTGGTGATTATCATTGAAGCCCTATTCGTCAGGGAAAGCCCAGAGCCCCGATATCTGTGGTGCTGTAGATGTGCTGCCAATGGCCGGGGAGGAGCAGCAAATCTTGACATGCTGGCACATTCGGTGTGGGAGCAATCGTCCGACGTTTGTGATTTTTGGGGATTATTTTTCAGTGGGCGCCCAGGTACAGCTGGTTGTATATGTTGAAGCCCTGTAGGTCAGGGAAAGCCCAGAGCCCCGATGTCTGTGGTGCTGTAGATGCGCTGGGAATGGGCGGTGAGGAGCAGCAAGAGCTTGACTGGCTGGCACTTTTGGTGTGGGAGCAATCGTCCGACGTTCGTGGTTTTTCTAGGTTTTATTTCAGGGGGCGCCCAGGTTCAGCTGGTGCTAAACATCGGAGGCCTGTTCGTCAGGGAAGGCCCGGAGCCACAATGTCTGTGGTGCTGTAGATGCGCTGCCAATGGCCAGGGAGGAGCAGCAAGAGGTTGACAGGCTGGATCTTTTGGTGTGGTAGCAATCGTCCGATGTTCGTGTTTTTTGGGGCTTTTTTTTTCAGTGGGCGCCCAGATGCAGCTGGTGGTAATCGTCGAAGCCCTGTTCTTCAGGGAAAGCCCGGAGCCGTGATGTTTGTGGTGCTGTAGTTGCGCTGCCAATGGCCGGTGAGGAGCAGCAAGGGCTTGACTGGCTGGCACGTTCGGTGTGGGAGCAATCATCTGACGTTCGTGATTTTTCGGGGTTTTTTTTTCCGTGGGCGCCCAGGTGCAACTGGTGGTAAATGTCGAAGCCCTGTTGGTCAGGGAAAGCCCAGAGCCCTGATGTCTGTGGTGCTGTAGATGCGCTGCTAATGGACCAGGACGAGCAGCCAGAGCTTGGCTGGCTGGCACTTTCAGTGTGGGAGCAATCGTCCGACGTTCGTGATTTTTTTGGGATTTTACTTTAACTGGGCGCCCATTTGGAGCTGGTTGTAAACGTCGAAGGCCTGTTGGTCAGGGAAAGCCCGGAGCCCCGATGTCTGTGGTGCTGTAGATGTGCTGCCAATGGCCCGTGAGGAGGAGCAAGAACTTTTGTTGCTGGCACTTTCCGTGTGGGCATAATCGTCCGATGTTCGTGATTTTTTGGGGGCTTTTTTCAGTGGGAGCCGAGGTGCAGCTGATGGTAAACGTCGAAGCCCTGTTGGTCAGGGAAAGCCCGGAGCCCCGATGTCTGTGGTGCTGTAGATGCGCTGGGAATGGCTGGTGAGGAGCAGCAAGAGGTTGACAGGCTGGCACTTTCGGTGTGGGAGCAATCTTTGCTGTTGTCCCCCTGCAGACCATGGATGTCCACGGAGGAGCAGAGATCCACTTGGAGCCCATGAAGGATCCCGTACTGGGGGAGGTGGATGCCTGAAGGCAGCTGTGGCCCGTGATGGCCCCACTGGGGCATCCGTTCTTGAGAGACTGTACCCCGTGGAAGAGATGACCCATGCCGGAGCAGTTTCAGGAAGGACTGTGGCGTACGGGTGGGACCCCACAACAGAGCAGGGGAGGAATGTGAGGAGTTCTTCCCCCAACCATGAAGCAGCGGTGTAAAACAACGCGTGATGAACTGACCGCAATCCCCATTCCCTCTTCCCCCTCCTGTGCCACTCGGGGGGGGAAGGTAGTAGAGATAATGTTAAGCTTGGGAAGAGGGAGGGGTGGATGGAGGTTATCTTGTTCTCTGTCTCATTATCTTGCTGTTTGTAGTAATAAATGAATATTTTTCCCCAAGAGGAGTCTGTTTTGCCCGTGATGGTAACTTTAAGGATTTCTCCCTGTCCTTATCTCAAACCTCGAGCCGTTTTTCCTTATATTATCTCCCCCTGTTCTCTTGGAGGGTGGGAGGAGTGAGAGAGAGACTGCGTAGTCTGGTCCTGATCGGGGCTGAACTACGACAGTGTTGCTTTCTTAAACATTCTCCAAACCCATAGGTACAGCACAATAGTTAATATTAATAAAATTCCTAAGCTAATCAATAAGATCACAACGGGGTGCACCATAGTATTAAGGATCCCTGTTGCTTCTGTCCCAGCCCCACTCATGCCCTGAGTACATTTCCATTTTGTGCATAACCACAGTGGCCAAGTTTAAGCCCGACCGTTTAAAAGGTGGTCCCATGCTTCCTGTAAACCCAAGGGAGGCGTGAGACCACGGCCATTTGGTGTCCTTTTGATTACAAGTTGGTGGTAAGATGCAGGAAAATATTGTAAGCCCAATCACAATTCCAATTAAACAATTGGTCATTTTAGGATTTAGTTGGTCTAGTGGATTAGTACAGCTACTTCTGTAGATAATGTACTGCCTTCGGTGACCTACTAAAATGGGTTTTATATTTCCTATAATAAAATGACAAATAAGATATAAACTGCACCGATGACAGATTTGGGCGAGATTAGTTACTGGCCGGTCCCGGTTTCTTTGTCCGGTATCGTTTGCTGTGGTGTCCCTCCGGTTCACTACTGCACTGTTCCCGCCCTTATCCGTTCGAATGAGTTTAAGTCTCAAGTCTTCATTGTTGTCTGGAGTTACTTTCCACAAGGTTGCAGAGGCTCTCTTGATCTGAGTATGGTGTATCCAGGAGTTCTGTCCCTTTACCTTAATTGCCGTGTAGGTGGTGAGGAGGACTTGAAAAGGTCCGGCCCACTGTGGTTCCAGAGTTTTTTCTGTAAGAGACTTAACATATACATAGTCCCCTGGTTGTATATCGTGAACAGGCCCATCCAGACCCCTACTACGTGTTCCCATTGCATGTTTTTCAATTCTTTTTAATTGTTTGTTTAGTGCCACCATATAGGAGGTCATTATTTCTTCACCAATTTGTGAAGACTTTCCCTTTTGTACCCCATAGGGTCGTCCATATAGAATTTCGAATGGACTAAGCCCTTCTCTTGCTCTTGGTCTGGTTCGTATTCGTATAAGAGCTAATGGTAAAGTTAGATTAGTTTCCTGACCCAACTTGACAATCTGTTGTTTGATTAGGTGATTCATTTTCTCCACCTGGCCACTTGATTGTGGTCGGTAAGAGGTATGTAATTGCCACTCTATCCCTAGATGGTGGCTAATTTCTTATACTATTCTGGACACAAAATGTGGTCCTCTATCCGAGGACATTACTGCTGCAACTCCAAACCTAGGTACTATTTCCTGGAGCAGTATTTTGGTTACTTCCCAGGCTTTAGCAGTTCCGCACGGGAAAGCTTCTGGCCAGCCTGAAAAGGTATCCATAAGTACTAATAAGTATCGATACCCCCCTTTTCTAGGGAGTTCTGAGAAATCAATCTGCCAACGTTGTCCCGGACCATTCCCCTTTCCGATTTTTTCAAGTTTCGGCCCTTTTACAACTTTAGGATTAGTCTGGAGACAAAGATCACATTGTTGAGTTACTTGTCTAACAGTAGTGTCTAAGTTTCACGCTATTATGTTCCTGATGAGATCTTTATATAGGGCTTCTGCCCCCCCCTCCCCCCAGTGTCTTTTTCTATGTTCTTCTCGGACTACTGACCATATCATGTAGGAGGGAATTACTACCCTCCCGTGTGAGGGGTAGTAATTGGCCCACCCTTCCTCATTATATGATCCCTTTAGATCATTAATAAGTTTGCTGACTTCCTTTGTGTATTCTGGTTTACCTTCTAGAAATACCTGTCCATCAGGTATTAGCGCACCCTCTACCTTGATTGTTTCTCTAGCTGCTTGTTTTGCTTCCCTATCTGCCAGCTCATTTCCTCTTTCCAATTCTGTGCTCACTTTCTGGTGTGCTTTAATATGCATAATTGCCACCTTTTTGGGAAGTTGGACTGCATTCAGGATTTTCAAAATCCCTTCTGCGTGTTTGATGGTTTTTCCATGAGAATTTAACAGTCCTCTTGCCTTCCATATTGCTCCATGGGCATGTACCACCCCAAAGGCATATTTAGGGTCAGTCCAAATGTTTACAGTCCTTCCCTGGGCTCTCTCCAGGGCTCAGGTAAGGGCTATGATCTCGGCCTTTTGGGCTGAGACGTCGGCTGATAGTGGCCTGGACTCTATCACCTTTTCAAAAGTGGTAACAGCATATCCGGAATGTCGCCTTCCATTTAACATATAGCTGCTTCCATCGGTGAACCAATGTTCGGCTCCATCGACAGGGACATCTTTAAGATCCATTCGACTAGAATACATGGTTTCAATTGTTTCCAAGCAGTCGGCTCCCCGATGTTCCCATCAAGGAATGAGGCCAGATTGATGATGTTTGTGGTCACGATTTCAACATCATCCTGTTCAACCATTATAGCTTGATATTTCAGGAACCTTTGTGGGGAAAGCCAATGCCCTCCTTTTGCTTCAAGGACCGCAGATACAGTCTGGGAAACTAGGACAGTCATTTTCTGGCCTAGAGTGAACTTTCAGGCTTCTTGAATGTTTAGAATGACAGCTGCTACTGCTCTCAGACAGCTGGGCCACTGTCGTAGTTCAGCCCCGATCGGGACCAGACTACACAGTCTCTCTCTCGCTCCCCCCACCCTCCGAGAGAATAGGGGGAGATGATATAAGAAAAACGGCTCGAGGTTTGAGATAAGGATGGGGAGAAATTTTTAAAGTTACCGTTACAGGCAAAACAGACTCGACTTGGGGAAAAACACTCATTTATTTCTAAAACTAGCAGGAGAATGAGACAGGGAACAAGATAACCTCCCCCCACCCCTCCCTCTTCCCGGGCTTAACATTATCTCTACTACCTTCCCCTCCCGAGTGGCATGGAGGGGGGGGTCGAGGGCGGGGTGGGGGAATGGGGGTCGCAGTCAGTTCATCACGCGTTGTTTTACGCCTCTGTGTCATCGTTGGAGGAAGAACTCCTTGCATTCCTCCTCTGCTCCAGCGTGGGGTCCCTCCCACAGGCCACAGTCCTCCGTGAAACTGCTCTGGCGTGGGTCATCTCTTCCATGGGGTGCAGTCCCTCTAGAACAGCTGTCCCAGCGGGCCCTCCATGGGCCACAGTCTCCTTCAGGCCTCTACCTGTTCCGGTGTGGGGTCCTCCACAGGCTGCAGGTGGATCTCTGCCCCTCCGTGGACCTCCATGGGCTGCAGGGGGACAACCTGCTCCACCATGGTCGTCACCACGAGTTGCAGAGGAATCTTGGCCAGGAGCTGCATTACTCCTCCCCCTCCTCCTTCACTGACCTTGGCGTCTGCAGCCGTTCCTCACAACAGGCTGGCAGACGCCTCTCAGGATCCTTTTTACATCTTATTCACTTCAACTGCTCAACTCCTCTCCACTTCTTGCAGCCGGGCCAGGCCGAGTTGGGCCCAGTCGGCTGCCCGGCGGGAGGCCAGAGGGTGAGGCCTGCAAGGCCCACAAGGCTCACGCCTCCCCCTCTCTGCCCCCCGCTCAGCTGCTTCACATCTGTCCCTTTTTTTTTTCTGTTTCCCCCTTCTTAAATATGTTATCGCAGAGGCATTATCACAGAACATTCTGCTACCAATTAGCTCGGCCTTGGCCAGCAGTGGGTCCGCCCTAGGCCCAGCCAAGTCCACTGAACAAAGGGGAGCAACTTCTAGCAGTTTCCTACAGAAGCTACCACCTTAGCCCCCCCCCCACTAACAAAACCAGAACAGCCACCCTTTCGCAGCGGCATCCAGCTGTTTGGAGAAGTATGCTACCGCCCGTCTGTATGGTCCCAAATCTTGTGCCAATATTCCTAGTGCCATTCCTTGTTTTTCGTGGGAAAATAGAAAAAATGGCTTACTCACATCAGGAAGTCCCAATGCTGATGCTGACATCAGGGCTTTCTTCAGCTGATGGAAGGCTCGATCTGACTCAGCATCCCACTGGAGATCCTTTTGGTTAGCTGCTATCAGGGAATAGAGTGGCTTAACAAGCAGACCATAATCACATATCCAAAGTTGGCACCACCCCGTCATTCCTAAGAATGTCCGCAGTTCCTTTATTGTTTGTGGTCGGGGGGTTTGCCATATGGCCTCTTTCCGGGCTTGTCCTAGGATCCGTTGTCCGGCACTGATCTCGTACCCCAGGTACGTGACCTGGGGTTGTAACAACACCTGTGCCTTTTTCTTAGAAACCCGATATCCCTGTAGTCCCAGGAAATTTAACAGACTCACGGTCCAAATGACACAGGATTCTTTGGTTCTGGTTGCAATAAGAAGGTCGTCTACATATTGTAACACCTTCCCTTCTTCTGATGGTGGTTCCCATGATTCCAAGTCCTTTGCTAGCTGATTCCCCAAAATTGTGGGGCTATTTTTAAACCCCTGCGGCAACACCGTCCATGTGAGCCGGGTCTTTCGCCCACTTTTGGGATTTTCCCATTCGAAAGCAAAAATTTTCTGGCTGGCTTCATGGAGAGGGAGGCAAAAGAAAGCATCTTTTAAATCTAGGACCGTAAACCAAGCTAAATCAGGTTTTAGCATGGTTAATAGGGTATAGGGGTTAGCTACCACAGGTCCTCTGTTATTTTGTTGATGGCTCTTAAGTCTTGAACTATCCTATAGGACCCATCAGGTTTCTTAACTGGAAGTATAGGTGTATTGAATTCTGACTCACATTCTTTTAGTAGTCTTAGTTCTATGAACCGCTCTATGACAGGACAAATTCCTTCCCTATCTTCCCTTTTCAGTGGGTATTGTTTGATCCTTACGGCACTCTGTCCCTCCTTTAGTTTTACTATTATTGGTGGTGCGTTTTTTGCTCATCCCGGTGTATCGGTTGCCCAGACTGCGGGATATACTTGGTCAACAATTCTTGCACCAATTTCTCCTGTTGCAGGGGTACTGACCAAGGATAGACTCATAATTTGAACGTATTGGTGATCATTTACTTCCAGAGTAACTTCCCCTTGCTTAAATTTGATTGTTGCTTCTAGTTGTTCTAATAAATCCCTACCAAGAAGGGCCTTTGGAGAATTTGGCATATACAGAAATGTATGGATCCCCCACTTGCTTCCCCAATTTGTATTTTAAGGGTCTGCAAAAGTAAGCCTCTTCAGTCTGGCCTGTCGCACCTTTCACTGTAATATAATCCTTTTCCAGAGGCATCAAAGCTTGATTCAGAACAGAATAAGTCGCTCCCGTGTCGACTAAAAATTTGATTTCTTTTTGTTCTTCCCCTAACTTTATTTTTCTAAGAGGGCGGCTAGTCAATTTTCTTCATCCACCTGAGCTACCGTTTTCCCTTGATTGTTGCGCCATCTAGCGTTTCTTTGGCGCTCAGGGCACTTGTTCTTCCAGTCTCCGGTCTTTTTATATAGCGCACATTGATTCCTACCCAGAGGTGTCAGCCCACGCATTGGTTTAACTTTAAATTTCCGATTTTCATTTTTCTCTTCCCACAGCTAGTATTTTCTTCTGGTCTCTCCCACGTGAAAAGGGTCAGCAAGGAAAGCTCTTGCTGCTCTTCACTCGCTCTTGGTAACGGCCCAGAAGCATTGCGACTCTTGGCTTCTCTGGATGATTTGCCCACCAACACTTCACATCAGCTAAAGCCGGCTGCCCGGAGGAAAAGAGGCTAGGAAAGATCGTAGAAGGCACGGTTGTTGCCGCACGAGAAGTGCCTGCTCCGGAGGCTTCTTGCTAGCAGCGCAAAAGGCACACGAACATCGCATCTCTGTGCTTTCCTGAACAGCTTGCGCTGGGACAGTTACAGCCGTGTTTTGCAAGCTGTCCGGGGTGCTGAGGCACTAAAAGTGCGGATGTCTGGCCACTGTCCAAGACGAGAACCGGCTGCTCTGAAAGCCCTTACTGCTCTTCACGTGCGCTTTCTAGCAGATCTACGGACACACACACACGTCGAGCCTCTTCACTGTCCTACACAGCTAGCACGCTGGCAGTTACCGTCAACTTGGAAGCAGCCGCGCAGAAGGAAGTCGCCCTCCAACCGACGAACAGTGGATGATCGCCACCACACGCGAGCTGGCCGCACTCGGAGCTTTCGCAGCTCTTCTCTCGCTCTTTCCTGCAGAGCTCCGGGGATCCGGACGAGGAGGCTCTCTGCATTTGCTGCACAACTTAAAAATTTGGGGTTTTAGGGTAAAAATGGGGGATTTTGGGGGAAATCATGGGATTTGGGGGGCAAAATGGGGGATTTTGGTGTAATATGTGGGAATTTGGGGCAAAAATGGGGGATTTTGGTGCAAAATGGGGGAATTTGGGGGAAATCGTGGGATTTTGGGGCAAAATGTGGGATTTTGGTGCAAAATGTGGGATTTGGGGCAAAAATGGGGGATTTAGGGGGGGAATCGCGGGATTTTGGGGGCAAAATGGGGAAATTTGGTGCTAAATGCGGGGATTGGGGTCAAAAATGCGTGATTTGGGGGCAAAATGGGGGAATTTGGGGAAAAAATGTGGGATTTGGGGGGCAAAATGTGGGAATTTGGTGTAAAATGTGGGAATTTGGGGCAAAAATGTGGGATTTGGGGGGCAAAATGGGGGATTTGGGGGGGAAATCGTGGGATTTTGGGGCAAAATGTGGGATTTTGGTGTAAAATGTGGGAATCTGGGGCAAAAATGTGGGATTTTGGGGGGAAACAGCAGGATTTTGGGGGCGAAATGTGGGAATTTGGGTCAAAATTGTGGGCTTTGGGGACGAAATGGGGGAATTTGGGGGGAAATCGCGGGAGTTTGGAAGAAAAATGTGGGATTTGGGGGGCGAAATGTGGGAAATTGGGTCAAAAATGTGGGATTTGGAAGGCGAAATGTGGGAATTTGGGGGAAATTGCAAGATGTTAAGGCAAAAATGTGGGATTTGGGGGGCAAAATGTGGGATTTTGGTGCGAAATGTGGAATTTGGGGCAAAAATGCGGGATTTGGGGCACGAAACGGGGGAATTTGGGAAGAAATTGCGGGATTTTGGGGCAAAAATGTGGGATTTGGGGGGCTAAACGGGGGAATTTGGGGGAAATCGCGGGATTTTGGGGGCAAAATGGGGGAATTTGGTGCGAAATGCGGGGTTTGGGGTCAAAAATGCGTAATTTGGGGGCAAAATTAAGGAATTTGGGGAAAAAATGTGGGATTTGGGGGGCGAAATGTGGGATTTTGGTGTAAAATGTGGGGATTTGGGTCAAAAATGTGGGATTTTGGGGGGAAATTGCAGGATTTTGGGGGCAAAATGTGCGGTTTTAGGGTAAAAATGGGGGATATGGGGGGAAATCGCGGGATTTTGGGGGCAAAATGTGGGATATTGGTGTGAAATGTGGGAATTTGGGGCAAAAATGCGGGATTTGGGGGCAAAATGTGGGATTTTGGTGTAAAACGTGGGAATTTGGGGCAAAAATGTGGGATTTCGGGGGAAATAGCGGGATTTTGGGGGTGAAATGTGGGAATTTGGGTCAAAATTGTGGGCTTTGGGGGGCGAAATGTGGGAATTTGGGTCAAAAATGTGGGATTTGGGGGGCGAAATGGGGGAATTTGGTGTTAAAGTTGGGAATTCAGGGCAAAAATGTGGGATTTGGGGGGCAAAATGGGGGAATTTGGGGGGAAATCGCGGGACTTTGGAAGAAAAATGCGGGATTTGGGTGGCGAAATGTGGGAATTTGGGTCAAAAATGTGGGATTTGGGGGGCGAAATGTGGGA
Source organism: Chlamydotis macqueenii (assembly GCF_036417535.1). Taxonomy (NCBI): domain Eukaryota; kingdom Metazoa; phylum Chordata; class Aves; order Otidiformes; family Otididae; genus Chlamydotis; species Chlamydotis macqueenii. Next base: position 370,591 of record NW_028239063.1, read on the forward strand.
ATTTGGGGCAAAAATGTGGGATTTGGGGGACGAAATGTGGGAATTTGGGTCAAAATTGTGGGCTTTGGGGGGCGAAATTGGGGAATTTGGGGCAAAAATGTGGGATTTGGGGGGCGAAATGGGGGAATTTGGTGTTAAAGTTGGGAATTCAGGGCAAAAATGTGGGATTTGGGGGGCAAAATGGGAAAATTTGGGGGGAAATTGCGGGACTTTGGAAGAAAAATGCGGGACTTGGGTGGCGAAATGTGGGAATTTGGGTCAAAAATGTGGGATTTGGGGGGCGAAATGTGGGAATTTGGGGCGAAATTGCAGGATTTGGGGGCAAAATGTGGGGTTTTAGGGTAAAAATGGGGGATTTTGGGGGAAATCGTGGGGTTTGGGGTGGCAAAATGTGGGAATTTGGTGTGAAATGTGGGAATTTGGGGCAAAAATGTGGGATTTGGGCGGCGAAATGTGGGAATTTGGGGCAAGAATACAGGATTTTGGGGGCAAAATGTGGGAATTTGGTGTTAAATATGGGAATTCAGGGCAAAAATGCGGGATTTGGGGGCAAAAATGTGGGATTTTGGGGGTAAATTGTGGGATTTTGGTGCAAAATGCAGGAATTTGGGTCAAAAAAGGGGGATTTGTGGGGAAATCGTGGGATTTTGGGGGCAAAATGTTGGATTTTGGTGCGAAATGCGGGGATTTGGGTCAAAAATGTGGGATTTGGGGGCAAAATGGGGGAATTTGGGTCAAAAATGTGGGATTTGGGGGGCAAAATGTGGGAATTTGGTTTAAAATGTGGGAATTTGGGTCAAAATTGTGGGCTTTGGGGGGCGAAATTGGGGAATTTGGGGCAAAAATGTGGGATTTGGGGGGCAAAATGTGGGATATTGGTGTGAAATGCGGAAATTTGGGGGGAAAATGTGGGATTTGGGGGGAAATTGCAGGATTTTGGTGTAAAATGTGGGAATGCAGGGCAAAACTGTGGGATTTGGGAAGCAAAATGGGGGATTTTGGGGGGAAATTGCAGGATTTTGGGGGCAAAATGTGCGGTTTTAGGGTAAAAATGGGGGATTTGGGGGGAAATCGCGGGATTTTGGGGGCAAAATGTGGGAATTTGGTGTGAAATGTGCGAATTTGGGTCAAAATTGTGGGCTTTGGGGGGCGAAATGGGGGAATTTGGGGGGAAATCGCGGGACTTTGGAAGAAAAATGCGGGATTTGGGGGGCGAAATGTGGGAATTTGGGTCAAAAATGTGGGATTTGGGGGGCGAAATGTGGGAATTTGGGTCAAAAATGTGGGATTTGGGGGGCGAAATGTGGGAATTTGGGTCAAAATTGTGGGCTTTGGGGAGCGAAATTGGGGAATTTGGGGCAAAAATGTGGGATTTGGGGGACGAAATGGGGGAATTTGGTGTTAAAGTTGGGAATTCAGGGCAAAAATGTGGGATTTGGGGGGCAAAATGGGGGAATTTGGGGGGAAATTGCGGGACTTTGGAAGAAAAATGCGGGATTTGGGTGGCGAAATGTGGGAATTTGGGTCAAAAATGTGGGATTTTGGGGGCGAAATGTGGGATATTGGTGTGAAATGTGGGAATTGGGGGCAAAAATGCGGGATTTGGGGGGCAAAATTGGGGATTTTGGGGGGAAATGCGGGGATTTGGGTCAAAAATGCGGGATTTGGGGGGCGAAATGGGGGAATTTGGGGCAAAAAGGCGGGATTTTGTTGTGAAATTGCAGAATTTGGGGCAAAAATGGGGGATTTTGGGGGCAAAATGTGGGATATTGGTGTGAAATGTGGAAATTTGGGGGGAAAATGTGGGATTTGGGGGGAAATTGCAGGATTTTGGTGTAAAATGTGGGAATGCAGGGCAAAACTGTGGGATTTGGGAAGCAAAATGGGGGATTTTTGGGGGAAATTGCAGGATTTTGGGGGCAAAATGTAGGGTTTTAGGTCAAAAATGGGGGGTTTTGGGGGAAATTGCAGGATTTTGGGGGCGAAATGTGGGATTTGGGTGTAAAATGAGGGGATTTGTGTCAAAAATGCGGGATTTGGAAGGCAAAACGGGGGAATTTGGGGGGAAATCACGGGATTTTGGGGCAAAAATGTGGGATTTTGGTGCAAAATGCGGGAATTTGGTGCAAAGATGTGGGATTTTGGGGAAAAATTGCGGGATTTTGAGGGGCAAAATGTGGGATTTGACGGGCAAAATGTGGGAATTTGGCGGGAAATCGTGGAATTTGGGGGGCAAAATGTGGGATTTTGGTGCGAAATGCAGGAATTTGGGTTAAAATGCGGGATTTGGGGGCAAAATGGAGGAATTTGGGTCAAAAATGTGGGATTTTGGGGGCAAAATGTGGGAATTTGGTGTAAAATGTGGGAATTTGGGGCAAAAATGCGGGATTTGGGGGGCGAGATGGGGGAATTTGGGGGGAAATCACGGGATTTTGGGGCAAAATGTGAGATATTGGTGTGGAATGTGGGAATTTGGGTGAAAAATGCGGGATTTTGAGGGGGAAATTGCAGGATATTGGGGGCAAAATGTGGGGTTTTAGGTCAAAATTGGGGGATTTGGGGGGAAATTGCAGGATTTTTGGGGGAGAAATGTGGGATTTTGGTGTAAAATGTGGGGATTTGTGTCAAAAATGCGGGATTTGGGGGGCAAAACGGGGGAGTTTGGGGGGAAATCACGGGATTTGGGGGCAAAAATGTGGGAATTTGGTGTGAAATGCCGGAATTTGGGGCAAAATGTGAGATTTTGTTGCGAAATGCGGGAATTTGGTGCAAAGATGTGGGATTTTGGGGAAAAATTGCGGGATTTTGAGGGGGAAATTGCAGGATTTTGGGTGCAAAATGTGGGGTTTTAGGTCAAAAATGGGGGATTTTGGGGGAAATTGCAGGTTTTGGGTGGCAAAATGTGGGTATTTGGTGTGAAATGTGGGAATTTGGGGCAAAAATACAGGATTTTGGGGGCAAAATGTGGGAATTTGGTGTTAAATGTGGGAATTCAGGGCAAAAATGCGGGATTTGGGGGCAAAAATGTGGGATTTTGGGGTAAATTGTGGGATTTTGGTGCAAAATGCAGGAATTTGGGGCAAAAATGGGGGATTTGTGGGGAAATCGTGGGATTTTGGGGGCAAAATGTTGGATTTTGGTGCGAAATGCGGGGATTTGGGTCAAAAATGGGGGATTTGGGGGCAAAATGGGGGAATTTGGGTTAAAAATGTGGGATTTGGGGGGCGAAATTGGGGAATTTGGGGCAAAAATGTGGGATTTGGGGGGCAAAATGTGGGATATTGGTGTGAAATGCGGAAATCTGGGGGGAAAATGTGGGATTTGGGGGGAAATTGCGGGATTTTGGTGTAAAATGTAGGAATGCAGGGTAAAAATGTGGGATTTGGGAAGCAAAATGGGGGATTTTGGGGGGAAATTGCAGGATTTGGGGGGCAAAATGTGCGGTTTTAGGGTAAAAATGTGGGATTTGGGGGGAAATCGTGGGATTTTGGGGGCAAAATGTGGGAATTTGGTGTGAAATGTGCGAATTTGGGTCAAAATTGTGGGCTTTGGGGGGCGAAATGGGTGAATTTGGGGGGAAATCGCGGGACCTTGGAAGAAAAATGCGGGATTTGGGGGGCGAAATGTGGGAATTTGGGTCAAAAATGTGGGATTTGGGGGGCAAAATGTGGGAATTTGGGTCAAAAATGCGGGATTTGGGGGGCGAAATGTGGGAATTTGGGTCAAAATTGTGGGCTTTGGGGGGCGAAATTGGGGAATTTGGGGCAAAAATGTGGGATTTGGGGGGCGAAATGGGGGAATTTGGTGTTAAAGTTGGGAATTCAGGGCAAAAATGTGGGATTTGGGGGGGCAAAATGGGGGAATTTGGGGGGAAATCGCGGGACTTTGGAAGAAAAATGCGGGATTTGGGTGGCGAAATGTGGGAATTTGGGTCAAAAATGTGGGATTTGGGGGGCGAAATGTGGGAATATGGGGCAAAATTGCAGGATTTGGGGGCAAAATGTGGGGTTTTAGGGTAAAAATGGGGGATTTTGGGGGAAATCGTGGAATTTTGGGTGGCAAAATGTGGGAATTTGGTGTGAAATGTGGGAATTCAGGGCAAAACGGGGGAGTTTGGGGGGAAATCACGGGATTTGGGGGCAAAAATGTGGGAATTTGGTGTGAAATGCCGGAATTTGGGGCAAAATGTGGGATTCTGTTGCGAAATGCGGGAATTTGGTGCAAAGATGTGGGATTTTGGGGAAAAATTGCGGGATTTTGAGGGGGAAATTGCAGGATTTTGGGTGCAAAATGTGGGGTTTTAGGTCAAAAATGGGGGATTTTGGGGGAAATTGCAGGTTTTGGGTGGCAAAATGTGGGTATTTGGTGTGAAATGTGGGAATTTGGGGCAAAAATACAGGATTTTGGGGGCAAAATGTGGGAATTTGGTGTGAAATGTGGGAATTCAGGGCAAAAATGCGGGATTTGGGGGCAAAAATGTGGGATTTTGGGGTAAATTGTGGGATTTTGGTGCAAAATGCAGGAATTTGGGGCAAAAATGGGGGATTTGTGGGGAAATCGTGGGATTTTGGGGGCAAAATGTTGGATTTTGGTGCGAAATGCGGGGATTTGGGTCAAAAATGTGGGATTTGGGGGCAAAATGGGGGAATTTGGGTCAAAAATGTGGGATTTGGGGGGCAAAATGTGGGAATTTGGTGTAAAATGTGGGATTTGGGGGGCAAAAATGTGGGATTTTGGGGGCGAGATGGGGGAATTTGGGGGGAAATCGCTGGATTTTGGGGCAAAATGTGAGATATTGGTGTGAAATGTGGGAATTTGTGGAGAAATTGCAGGATTTTGGGTGCAAAATGTGGGGTTTTAGGGTAAAAATGGGGGATTTTGGGGGAAATCGTGGAATTTTGGGGGCGAAATGTGGGATATTGGTGTGAAATGTGGGAATTGGGGGCAAAAATGCGGGATTTGGGGGGCAAAATTGGGGATTTTGGGGGGAAATGCGGGGATTTGGGTCAAAAATGCGGGATTTGGGGGGCGAAATGGGGGAATTTGGGGCAAAAAGGCGGGATTTTGTTGTGAAATTGCAGAATTTGGGGCAAAAATGGGGGATTTTGGGGGCAAAATGTGGGATATTGGTGTGAAATGCGGAAATTTGGGGGGAAAATGTGGGATTTGGGGGGAAATTGCAGGATTTTGGTGTAAAATGTGGGAATGCAGGGCAAAACTGTGGGATTTGGGAAGCAAAATGGGGGATTTTTGGGGGAAATTGCAGGATTTTGGGGGCAAAATGTAGGGTTTTAGGTCAAAAATGGGGGGTTTTGGGGGAAATTGCAGGATTTTGGGGGCGAAATGTGGGATTTGGGTGTAAAATGAGGGGATTTGTGTCAAAAATGCGGGATTTGGAAGGCAAAACGGGGGAATTTGGGGGGAAATCACGGGATTTTGGGGCAAAAATGTGGGATTTTGGTGCAAAATGCGGGAATTTGGTGCAAAGATGTGGGATTTTGGGGGAAAAATTGCGGGATTTTGAGGGGCAAAATGTGGGATTTGACGGGCAAAATGTGGGAATTTGGCGGGAAATTGTGGAATTTGGGGGGCAAAATGTGGGATTTTGGTGCGAAATGCAGGAATTTGGGTTAAAATGCGGGATTTGGGGGCAAAATGGAGGAATTTGGGTCAAAAATGTGGGATTTTGGGGGCAAAATGTGGGAATTTGGTGTAAAATGTGGGAATTTGGGGCAAAAATGCGGGATTTGGGGGGCGAGATGGGGGAATTTGGGGGGAAATCACGGGATTTTGGGGCAAAATGTGAGATATTGGTGTGGAATGTGGGAATTTGGGTGAAAAATGCGGGATTTTGAGGGGGAAATTGCAGGATATTGGGGGCAAAATGTGGGGTTTTAGGTCAAAATTGGGGGATTTGGGGGGAAATTGCAGGATTTTTGGGGGCGAAATGTGGGATTTTGGTGTAAAATGTGGGGATTTGTGTCAAAAATGCGGGATTTGGGGGGCAAAACGGGGGAGTTTGGGGGGAAATCACGGGATTTGGGGGCAAAAATGTGGGAATTTGGTGTGAAATGCGGGAATTTGGGGCAAAATGTGGGATTTTGTTGCGAAATGCGGGAATTTGGTGCAAAGATGTGGGATTTTGGGGAAAAATTGCGGGATTTTGAGGGGGAAATTGCAGGATTTTGGGTGCAAAATGTGGGGTTTTAGGTCAAAAATGGGGGATTTTGGGGGAAATTGCAGGTTTTGGGCGGCAAAATGTGGGTATTTGGTGTGAAATGTGGGAATTTGGGGCAAAAATACAGGATTTTGGGGGCAAAATGTGGGAATTTGGTGTGAAATGTGGGAATTCAGGGCAAAAATGCGGGATTTGGGGGCAAAAATGTGGGATTTTGGGGTAAATTGTGGGATTTTGGTGCAAAATGCAGGAATTTGGGGCAAAAATGGGGGATTTGTGGGGAAATCGTGGGATTTTGGGGGCAAAATGTTGGATTTTGGTGCGAAATGCGGGGATTTGGGTCAAAAATGGGGGATTTGGGGGCAAAATGGGGGAATTTGGGTTAAAAATGTGGGATTTGGGGGGCGAAATTGGGGAATTTGGGGCAAAAATGTGGGATTTGGGGGGCAAAATGTGGGATATTGGTGTGAAATGCGGAAATCTGGGGGGAAAATGTGGGATTTGGGGGGAAATTGCGGGATTTTGGTGTAAAATGTAGGAATGCAGGGCAAAAATGTGGGATTTGGGAAGCAAAATGGGGGATTTTGGGGGGAAATTGCAGGATTTGGGGGGCAAAATGTGCGGTTTTAGGGTAAAAATGGGGGATTTGGGGGGAAATCGTGGGATTTTGGGGGCAAAATGTGGGAATTTGGTGTGAAATGTGCGAATTTGGGTCAAAATTGTGGGCTTTGGGGGGCGAAATGGGTGAATTTGGGGGGAAATCGCGGGACCTTGGAAGAAAAATGCGGGATTTGGGGGGCGAAATGTGGGAATTTGGGTCAAAAATGTGGGATTTGGGGGGCAAAATGTGGGAATTTGGGTCAAAAATGCGGGATTTGGGGGGCGAAATGTGGGAATTTGGGTCAAAATTGTGGGCTTTGGGGGGCGAAATTGGGGAATTTGGGGCAAAAATGTGGGATTTGGGGGGCGAAATGGGGGAATTTGGTGTTAAAGTTGGGAATTCAGGGCAAAAATGTGGGATTTGGGGGGCAAAATGGGGGAATTTGGGGGGAAATCGCGGGACTTTGGAAGAAAAATGCGGGATTTGGGTGGCGAAATGTGGGAATTTGGGTCAAAAATGTGGGATTTGGGGGGCGAAATGTGGGAATATGGGGCGAAATTGCAGGATTTGGGGGCAAAATGTGGGGTTTTAGGGTAAAAATGGGGGATTTTGGGGGAAATCGTGGAATTTTGGGTGGCAAAATGTGGGAATTTGGTGTGAAATGTGGGAATTCAGGGCAAAACGGGGGAGTTTGGGGGGAAATCACGGGATTTGGGGGCAAAAATGTGGGAATTTGGTGTGAAATGCCGGAATTTGGGGCAAAATGTGGGATTCTGTTGCGAAATGCGGGAATTTGGTGCAAAGATGTGGGATTTTGGGGAAAAATTGCGGGATTTTGAGGGGGAAATTGCAGGATTTTGGGTGCAAAATGTGGGGTTTTAGGTCAAAAATGGGGGATTTTGGGGGAAATTGCAGGTTTTGGGTGGCAAAATGTGGGTATTTGGTGTGAAATGTGGGAATTTGGGGCAAAAATACAGGATTTTGGGGGCAAAATGGGGGAATTTGGTGTGAAATGTGGGAATTCAGGGCAAAAATGCGGGATTTGGGGGCAAAATGTGGGATTTTGGGGGTAAATTGTGGGATTTTGGTGCAAAATGCAGGAATTTGGGGCAAAAATGGGGGATTTGTGGGGAAATCGTGGGATTTTGGGGGCAAAATGTTGGATTTTGGTGCGAAATGCGGGGATTTGGGTCAAAAATGTGGGATTTGGGGGCAAAATGGGGGAATTTGGGTCAAAAATGTGGGATTTGGGGGGCAAAATGTGGGAATTTGGTGTAAAATGTGGGAATTTGGGGCAAAAATGTGGGATTTTGGGGGCGAGATGGGGGAATTTGGGGGGAAATCGCTGGATTTTGGGGCAAAATGTGAGATATTGGTGTGAAATGTGGGAATTTGTGGAGAAATTGCAGGATTTTGGGTGCAAAATGTGGGGTTTTAGGGTAAAAATGGGGGATTTTGGGGGAAATCGTGGAATTTTGGGGGCGAAATGTGGGATATTGGTGTGAAATGTGGGAATTGGGGGCAAAAATGCGGGATTTGGGGGGCAAAATTGGGGATTTTGGGGGGAAATGCGGGGATTTGGGTCAAAAATGCGGGATTTGGGTGGCGAAATGGGGGAATTTGGGGCAAAAAGGCGGGATTTTGTTGTGAAATTGCAGAATTTGGGGCAAAAATGGGGGATTTTGGGGGCAAAATGTGGGATATTGGTGTGAAATGCGGAAATTTGGGGGGAAAATGTGGGATTTGGGGGGAAATTGCAGGATTTTGGTGTAAAATGTGGGAATGCAGGGCAAAACTGTGGGATTTGGGAAGCAAAATGGGGGATTTTTGGGGGAAATTGCAGGATTTTGGGGGCAAAATGTAGGGTTTTAGGTCAAAAATGGGGGGTTTTGGGGGAAATTGCAGGATTTTGGGGGCGAAATGTGGGATTTGGGTGTAAAATGAGGGGATTTGTGTCAAAAATGCGGGATTTGGAAGGCAAAACGGGGGAATTTGGGGGGAAATCACGGGATTTTGGGGCAAAAATGTGGGATTTTGGTGCAAAATGCGGGAATTTGGTGCAAAGATGTGGGATTTTGGGGGAAAAATTGCGGGATTTTGAGGGGCAAAATGTGGGATTTGACGGGCAAAATGTGGGAATTTGGCGGGAAATCGTGGAATTTGGGGGGCAAAATGTGGGATTTTGGTGCGAAATGCAGGAATTTGGGTTAAAATGCGGGATTTGGGGGCAAAATGGAGGAATTTGGGTCAAAAATGTGGGATTTTGGGGGCAAAATGTGGGAATTTGGTGTAAAATGTGGGAATTTGGGGCAAAAATGCGGGATTTGGCGGGCGAGATGGGGGAATTTGGGGTGAAATCACGGGATTTTGGGGCAAAATGTGAGATATTGGTGTGGAATGTGGGAATTTGGGTGAAAAATGCGGGATTTTGAGGGGGAAATTGCAGGATATTGGGGGCAAAATGTGGGGTTTTAGGTCAAAATTGGGGGATTTGGGGGGAAATTGCAGGATTTTTGGGGGCGAAATGTGGGATTTTGGTGTAAAATGTGGGGATTTGTGTCAAAAATGCGGGATTTGGGGGGCAAAACGGGGGAGTTTGGGGGGAAATCACGGGATTTGGGGGCAAAAATGTGGGAATTTGGTGTGAAATTCCGGAATTTGGGGCAAAATGTGGGATTTTGTTGCGAAATGCGGGAATTTGGTGCAAAGATGTGGGATTTTGGGGAAAAATTGCGGGATTTTGAGGGGGAAATTGCAGGATTTTGGGTGCAAAATGTGGGGTTTTAGGTCAAAAATGGGGGATTTTGGGGGAAATTGCAGGTTTTGGGCGGCAAAATGTGGGTATTTGGTGTGAAATGTGGGAATTTGGGGCAAAAATACAGGATTTTGGGGGCAAAATGTGGGAATTTGGTGTGAAATGTGGGAATTCAGGGCAAAAATGCGGGATTTGGGGGCAAAAATGTGGGATTTTGGGGTAAATTGTGGGATTTTGGTGCAAAATGCAGGAATTTGGGGCAAAAATGGGGGATTTGTGGGGAAATCGTGGGATTTTGGGGGCAAAATGTTGGATTTTGGTGCGAAATGCGGGGATTTGGGTCAAAAATGGGGGATTTGGGGGCAAAATGGGGGAATTTGGGTTAAAAATGTGGGATTTGGGGGGCGAAATTGGGGAATTTGGGGCAAAAATGTGGGATTTGGGGGGCAAAATGTGGGATATTGGTGTGAAATGCGGAAATCTGGGGGGAAAATGTGGGATTTGGGGGGAAATTGCGGGATTTTGGTGTAAAATGTAGGAATGCAGGGCAAAAATGTGGGATTTGGGAAGCAAAATGGGGGATTTTGGGGGGAAATTGCAGGATTTGGGGGGCAAAATGTGCGGTTTTAGGGTAAAAATGGGGGATTTGGGGGGAAATCGTGGGATTTTGGGGGCAAAATGTGGGAATTTGGTGTGAAATGTGCGAATTTGGGTCAAAATTGTGGGCTTTGGGGGGCGAAATGGGTGAATTTGGGGGGAAATCGCGGGACCTTGGAAGAAAAATGCGGGATTTGGGGGGCGAAATGTGGGAATTTGGGTCAAAAATGTGGGATTTGGGGGGCAAAATGTGGGAATTTGGGTCAAAAATGCGGGATTTGGGGGGCGAAATGTGGGAATTTGGGTCAAAATTGTGGGCTTTGGGGGGCGAAATTGGGGAATTTGGGGCAAAAATGTGGGATTTGGGGGGCGAAATGGGGGAATTTGGTGTTAAAGTTGGGAATTCAGGGCAAAAATGTGGGATTTGGGGGGCAAAATGGGGGAATTTGGGGGGAAATCGCGGGACTTTGGAAGAAAAATGCGGGATTTGGGTGGCGAAATGTGGGAATTTGGGTCAAAAATGTGGGATTTGGGGGGCGAAATGTGGGAATATGGGGCGAAATTGCAGGATTTGGGGGCAAAATGTGGGGTTTTAGGGTAAAAATGGGGGATTTTGGGGGAAATCGTGGAATTTTGGGTGGCAAAATGTGGGAATTTGGTGTGAAATGTGGGAATTCAGGGCAAAACGGGGGAGTTTGGGGGGAAATCACGGGATTTGGGGGCAAAAATGTGGGAATTTGGTGTGAAATGCCGGAATTTGGGGCAAAATGTGGGATTCTGTTGCGAAATGCGGGAATTTGGTGCAAAGATGTGGGATTTTGGGGAAAAATTGCGGGATTTTGAGGGGGAAATTGCAGGATTTTGGGTGCAAAATGTGGGGTTTTAGGTCAAAAATGGGGGATTTTGGGGGAAATTGCAGGTTTTGGGTGGCAAAATGTGGGTATTTGGTGTGAAATGTGGGAATTTGGGGCAAAAATACAGGATTTTGGGGGCAAAATGTGGGAATTTGGTGTGAAATGTGGGAATTCAGGGCAAAAATGCGGGATTTGGGGGCAAAATGTGGGATTTTGGGGGTAAATTGTGGGATTTTGGTGCAAAATGCAGGAATTTGGGGCAAAAATGGGGGATTTGTGGGGAAATCGTGGGATTTTGGGGGCAAAATGTTGGATTTTGGTGCGAAATGCGGGGATTTGGGTCAAAAATGTGGGATTTGGGGGCAAAATGGGGGAATTTGGGTCAAAAATGTGGGATTTGGGGGGCAAAATGTGGGAATTTGGTGTAAAATGTGGGAATTTGGGGCAAAAATGTGGGATTTTGGGGGCGAGATGGGGGAATTTGGGGGGAAATCGCTGGATTTTGGGGCAAAATGTGAGATATTGGTGTGAAATGTGGGAATTTGTGGAGAAATTGCAGGATTTTGGGTGCAAAATGTGGGGTTTTAGGGTAAAAATGGGGGATTTTGGGGGAAATCGTGGAATTTTGGGGGCGAAATGTGGGATATTGGTGTGAAATGTGGGAATTGGGGGCAAAAATGCGGGATTTGGGGGGCAAAATTGGGGATTTTGGGGGGAAATGCGGGGATTTGGGTCAAAAATGCGGGATTTGGGGGGCGAAATGGGGGAATTTGGGGCAAAAAGGCGGGATTTTGTTGTGAAATTGCAGAATTTGGGGCAAAAATGGGGGATTTTGGGGGCAAAATGTGGGATATTGGTGTGAAATGCGGAAATTTGGGGGGAAAATGTGGGATTTGGGGGGAAATTGCAGGATTTTGGTGTAAAATGTGGGAATGCAGGGCAAAACTGTGGGATTTGGGAAGCAAAATGGGGGATTTTTGGGGGAAATTGCAGGATTTTGGGGGCAAAATGTGGGATTTGGGTGTAAAATGAGGGGATTTGTGTCAAAAATGCGGGATTTGGGGGGCAAAACGGGGGAATTTGGGGGGAAATCTCGGGATTTTGGGGCAAAAATGTGGGATTTTGGTGCAAAATGCGGGAATTTGGTGCAAAGATGTGGGATTTGGGGGAAAAATTGCGGGATTTTGAGGGGCAAAATGTGGGATTTGACGGGCAAAATGTGGGAATTTGGCGGGAAATCGTGGAATTTGGGGGGCAAAATGTGGGATTTTGGTGCGAAATGCAGGAATTTGGGTTAAAATGCGGGATTTGGGGGCAAAATGGAGGAATTTGGGTCAAAAATGTGGGATTTTGGGGGCAAAATGTGGGAATTTGGTGTAAAATGTGGGGATTTGGGGCAAAAATGCGGGATTTGGGGGGCGAGATGGGGGAATTTGGGGTGAAATCACGGGATTTTGGGGCAAAATGTGAGATATTGGTGTGGAATGTGGGAATTTGGGTGAAAAATGCGGGATTTTGAGGGGGAAATTGCAGGATATTGGGGGCAAAATGTGGGGTTTTAGGTCAAAATTGGGGGATTTGGGGGGAAATTGCAGGATTTTTGGGGGCGAAATGTGGGATTTTGGTGTAAAATGTGGGGATTTGTGTCAAAAATGCGGGATTTGGGGGGCAAAACGGGGGAGTTTGGGGGGAAATCACGGGATTTGGGGGCAAAAATGTGGGAATTTGTGTGAAATGCCGGAATTTGGGGCAAAATGTGGGATTTTGTTGCGAAATGCGGGAATTTGGTGCAAAGATGTGGGATTTTGGGGAAAAATTGCGGGATTTTGAGGGGGAAATTGCAGGATTTTGGGTGCAAAATGTGGGGTTTTAGGTCAAAAATGGGGGATTTTGGGGGAAATTGCAGGTTTTGGGTGGCAAAATGTGGGTATTTGGTGTGAAATGTGGGAATTTGGGGCAAAAATACAGGATTTTGGGGGCAAAATGTGGGAATTTGGTGTTAAATGTGGGAATTCAGGGCAAAAATGCGGGATTTTGTTGTGAAATTGCAGAATTTGGGGCAAAAATGGGGGATTTTGGGGGCAAAAATGTGGGTTATTGGTGTGAAATGCGGAAATTTGGGGGGAAAATGTGGGATTTGGGGGGAAATTGCAGGATTTTGGTGTAAAATGTGGGAATTCAGGTCAAAAATGTGGGATTTGCGGGGCAAAATGGGGGAATTTGGGGGGAAATCGCGGGATTTTGGGGGCAAAATTTTGGATCTTGGTGCGAAATGCAGGGATTTGGGTCAAAAATGTGGGATTTGGGTCAAAAATGTGGGATTTTGGGGGCGAAATGTGGGAATTTGGGGCAAAAATGCAGGATTTGGGGCAAAAATGTGGGATTTGGGGGGCAAAATGTGGGAATTTAGGGGGAATCGCGGGATTTTGGTGTAAAATGTGGGAATTCGGGGGGTAAAATGGGGGAATTTGGGGGGAAATCGCGGTATTTTGTTGGCAAAATGGGGGGTTTTGGTGCGAAATGCGGGGATTTGGGTCCAAAATGCGGGATTTGGGTCAAAAATGTGGGATTTTGGGGGTGAAATGGGGGATTTTGGTGTAAAATGTGGGAATTTGTGGCAAAAATGGGGGATTTTGGTGTAAAATGCAGGAATTTGGGGCAAAAATGCGGGATTTGGGGGGCGAAATCGCAGAATTTGGGGCAAAAATGGGGGATTTTGGGGGCAAAATGTGGGATATTGGTGTGAAATGCGGAAATTTGGGGGAAAAATGTGGGATTTGGGGGGAAATTGCAGGATTTTGGTGTAAAATGTGGGAATGCAGGGCAAAACTGTGGGATTTGGGAAGCAAATTTGGGAATTTTTGGGGGAAATTGCAGGATTTTGGGGGCAAAATGTAGGGTTTTAGGTCAAAAATGGGGGGTTTTGGGGGAAATTGCAGGATTTTGGGGGCAAAATGTAGGGTTTTAGGTCAAAAATGGGGGGTTTTGGGGGAAATTGCAGGATTTTGGGGGCGAAATGTGGGATTTGGGTGTAAAATGAGGGGATTTGTGTCAAAAATGCGGGATTTGGGGGGCAAAACGGGGGAATTTGGGGGGAAATCACGGGATTTTGGGGCGAAAATGTGGGATTTTGGTGCAAAATGCGGGAATTTGGTGCAAGGATGGGGGATTTTGGGGAAAAATTGCGGGATTTTGAGGGGCAAAATGTGGGATTTGGGGGGCAAAATGTGGGATTTTGGTGCAAAATGCAGGAATTTGGGGCAAAAATGGGGGGAAATTGCGGGATTTTGGTGGCAAAATGTGGGATTTGGGGGGCAAAATGTGGGAATTTGGTGTAAAATGTTGGAACTTGGGGCAAAAATGCGGGATTTGGGGGGCGAGATGGGGGAATTTGGGGTGAAATCACGGGATTTTGGGGCAAAATGTGAGATATTGGTGTGAAATGTGGGAATTTGGGTGAAAAATACGGGATTTTGAGGGGGAAATTGCAGGATTTTGGGTGTAAAATGTGGGAATGCAGGGCAAAACTGTGGGATTTGGGAAGCAAAATGGGGGATTTTTGGGGAAAATTGCAGGATTTTGGGGGCAAAATGTGGGGTTTTAGGTCAAAAATGGGGGGTTTTGGGGGAAATTGCAGGATTTTGGGGGCGAAATGTGGGATTTGGGTGTAAAATGTGGGGATTTGTGTCAAAAATGCGGGATTTGGAAGGCAAAACGGGGGAATTTGGGGGGAAATCACGGGATTTGGGGCAAAAATGTGGGATTTTGGTGCGAAATGCGGGAATTTGGGGCAAAACGTGGGATTTTGGTGCAAATTGCGGGAATTTGGTGCAAAGATGTGGGATTTTGGAGAAAAATTGCGGGATTTTGAGGGGGAAAATGCAGGATTTTGGGTGCAAAATGTGGGGTTTTAGGTCAAAAATGGGGGGTTTTGGGGGAAATCGTGAGATTTTGGGGGCGAAATGTGGGATTTTGGTGTAAAATGTGGGGATTTGTGTCAAAACTGCAGGATTTGGGGGGCAAAATGTGGGAATTTGGGGGAAAATCGTGGGATTTGGGGGGCAAAATGTGTGATTTTGGTGCAAAATGCAGGAATTTGGGGCAAAAATGGGGGATTTTGGGGTCAAAATGTGGGATTTTGGTGCAAAATGCAGGAATTTGGGGCAAAAACGGGGGATTTTGGGGGAAGTCGCGGGATTTTGGGGGCAAAATGTGGGATATTGGTGTTAAATGTGGGAATTTGGGGGAAAAATGTGGGATTTGGGGGGCAAAATGGGGGAATTTGGTGTGAAATGTGGGAATTTGGGGCAAAAATGTGGGATTTGGGGGGAAAATGGGGGAATTTGGGGGGAAATCGCGGGATTTTGGTGTAAAATGGGGGATTTGGGGGGCGAAATGTGGGAATTTGTGTCAAAAATTTTGGATTTGGGGGAAAAATGGGGGAATTTGGGGCAAAAATGTGGGAATTTGTTGCGAAATGGGGTAATTTGGGGCAAAAATGGGAAAATTTGAGGAAATCGCGGGATTTTGGGGGCAAAATGTGGGAATTTGGGCCAAAAATGTGGGATTTGGGGGGCAAAATGTGGGATTTTGGTGGCGAAATGTAGGAATTTGGGGCAAAAATGCGGGATTTGGGGGGTGAAACGGGGGAATTTGGGGGGAAATCACAGGATTTTGGGGCAAAAATGGAGGATTTTGGGGGCAAAATGGGGGATTTGGGGGCAAAAATGTGGGATTTTGGGGGCAAAATGTGAGATTTTGGTGTAAAATGTGGGAATTCAGGTCAAAAATGTGGGATTTGCAGGGCAAAATGGGGGATTTGTGGGGAAATCGTGGGATTTTGGGGGCAAAATGTTGGATTTTGGTGCGAAATGCGGGGATTTGGGTCAAAAATGTGGGATTTGGGGGCAAAATGGGGGAATTTGGGTCAAAAATGTGGGATTTGGGGGGCAAAATGTGGGATATTGGTGTGAAATGCGGAAATTTGGGGGAAAAATGTGGGATTTGGGGGGAAATTGCGGGATTTTGGTGTAAAATGTGGGAATGCAGGGCAAAACTGTGGGATTTGGGAAGCAAAATGGGGGATTTTGGGGGGAAATTGCAGGATTTTGGGGGCAAAATGTGGGGTTTTAGGGTAAAAATGGGGGATTTGGGGGGAAATCGCGGGATTTTGGGCGCAAAATGTGGGAATTTGGTGTGAAATGTGCGAATTTGGGTCAAAATTGTGGGCTTTGGGGGGCGAAATGGGGGAATTTGGGGGGAAATCGCGGGACTTTGGAAGAAAAATGCGGGATTTGGGGGGCGAAATGTGGGAATTTGGGTCAAAAATTGCGGGATTTTGAGGGGCGAAATGTGGGAATTTGGGGCAAAAATGTGGGATTTGGGGGGCGAAATGTGGGAATTTGGGTCAAAATTGTGGGCTTTGGGGGGCGAAATTGGGGAATTTGGGGCAAAAATGTGGGATTTGGGGGGCGAAATGGGGGAATTTGGTGTTAAAGTTGGGAATTCAGGGCAAAAATGTGGGATTTGGGGGGCAAAATGGGGGAATTTGGGGGGAAATCGCGGGACTTTGGAAGAAAAATGTGGGATTTGGGGGGCGAAATGGGGGAATTTGGGGCAAAAAGGCGGGATTTTGTTGTGAAATTGCAGAATTTGGGGCAAAAATGGGGGATTTTGAGGGCAAAATGTGGGATATTGGTGTGAAATGCGGAAATTTGGGGGGAAAATGTGGGATTTGGGGGGAAATTGCAGGATTTTGGTGTAAAATGTGGGAATGCAGGGCAAAACTGTGGGATTTGGGAAGCAAAATGGGGGATTTTTGGGGGAAATTGCAGGATTTTGGGGGCAAAATGTAGGGTTTTAGGTCAAAAATGGGGGGTTTTGGGGGAAATTGCAGGATTTTGGGGGCGAAATGTGGGATTTGGGTGTAAAATGAGGGGATTTGTGTCAAAAATGCGGGATTTGGGGGGCAAAACGGGGGAATTTGGGGGGAAATCTCGGGATTTGGGGGCAAAAATGTGGGATTTTGGTGCAAAATGCGGGAATTTGGTGCAAAGATGTGGGATTTTGGGGAAAAATTGCGGGATTTTGAGGGGCAAAATGTGGGATTTGACGGGCAAAATGTGGGAATTTGGCGGGAAATCGTGGGATTTGGGGGGCAAAATGTGGGATTTTGGTGCGAAATGCAGGAATTTGGGTTAAAATGCGGGATTTGGGGGCAAAATGGAGGAATTTGGGTCAAAAATGTGGGATTTTGGGGGCAAAATGTGGGAATTTGGTGTAAAATGTGGGGATTTGGGGCAAAAATGCGGGATTTGGGGGGCGAGATGGGGGAATTTGGGGTGAAATCACGGGATTTTGGGGCAAAATGTGAGATATTGGTGTGGAATGTGGGAATTTGGGTGAAAAATGCGGGGTTTTGAGGGGGAAATTGCAGGATATTGGGGGCAAAATGTAGGGTTTTAGGTCAAAATTGGGGGATTTGGGGGGAAATTGCAGGATTTTTGGGGGCGAAATGTGGGATTTTGGTGTAAAATGTGGGGATTTGTGTCAAAAATGCGGGATTTGGGGGGCAAAACGGGGGAATTTGGGGGGAAATCACGGGATTTGGGGGCAAAAATGTGGGAATTTGGTGTGAAATGCCGGAATTTGGGGCAAAATGTGGGATTCTGTTGCGAAATGCGGGAATTTGGTGCAAAGATGTGGGATTTTGGGGAAAAATTGCGGGATTTTGAGGGGGAAATTGCAGGATTTTGGGTGCAAAATGTGGGGTTTTAGGTCAAAAATGGGGGATTTTGGGGGAAATCGTGGGGTTTTGGGTGGCGAAATGTGGGTATTTGGTGTGAAATGTGGGAATTTGGGGCAAAAATACAGGATTTTGGGGGAAAAATGTGGGAATTTGGTGTTAAATGTGGGAATTCAGGGCAAAAATGCGGGATTTTGTTGTGAAATTGCAGAATTTGGGGCAAAAATGGGGGATTTTGGGGGCAAAATGTGGGATATTGGTGTGAAATGCGGAAATTTGGGGGGAAAATGTGGGATTTGGGGGGCAAAATGTGAGATTTTGGTGTAAAATGTGGGAATTCAGGTCAAAAATGTGGGATTTGCGGGGCAAAATGGGGGAATTTGGGGGGAAATCGCGGGATTTTGGGGGCAAAATTTTGGATCTTGGTGCGAAATGCAGGGATTTGGGTCAAAAATGCGGGATTTGGGGGCAAAATGGGGGAATTTGGGGAAAAAATGCAGGATTTGGGTCAAAAATGTGGGATTTTGGGGGCGAAATGTGGGAATTTGGGGCAAAAATGCAGGATTTGGGGCAAAAATGTGGGATTTGGGGGGCAAAATGTGGGAATTTAGGGGGAATCGCGGGATTTTGGTGTAAAATGTGGGAATTCGGGGGGCAAAATGGGGGAATTTGGGGGGAAATCGCGGTATTTTGTTGGCAAAATGGGGGGTTTTGGTGCGAAATGCGGGGATTTGGGTCCAAAATGCGGGATTTGGGTCAAAAATGTGGGATTTTGGGGGTGAAATGGGGGATTTTGGTGTAAAATGTGGGAATTTGTGGCAAAAATGTGGGATTTTGGTGTAAAATGCAGGAATTTGGGGCAAAAATGCGGGATTTGGGGGGCGAAATTGCAGAATTTGGGGCAAAAATGGGGGATTTGGGGGGCAAAATGTGGGATATTGGTGTGAAATGCGGAAATTTGGGGGAAAAATGTGGGATTTGGGGGGAAATTGCAGGATTTTGGTGTAAAATGTGGGAATGCAGGGCAAAACTGTGGGATTTGGGAAGCAAAATGGGGGATTTTTGGGGGAAATTGCAGGATTTTTGGGGCAAAATGTAGGGTTTTAGGTCAAAAATGGGGGGTTTTGGGGGAAATCGTGGGATTTTGGGGGCGAAATGTGGGATTTGGGTGTAAAATGAGGGGATTTGTGTCAAAAATGCGGGATTTGGGGGGCAAAACGGGGGAATTTGGGGGGAAATCTCGGGATTTTGGGGCAAAAATGGGGGATTTTGGTGCAAAATGCGGGAATTTGGTGCAAAGATGTGGGATTTTGGGGAAAAATTGCGGGATTTTGAGGGGCAAAATGTGGGATTTGGGGGGCAAAATGTGGGAATTTGGCGGGAAATCGTGGAATTTGGGGGCCAAAATGTGGGATTTTGGTGCAAAATGCAGGAATTTGGGGCAAAAATGGGGGGAAATTGCGGGATTTTGGTGGCAAAATGTGGGATTTGGGGGGCAAAATGTGGGAATTTGGTGTAAAATGTTGGAACTTGGGTCAAAAATGCGGGATTTGGGGGGCGAGATGGGGGAATTTGGGGTGAAATCACGGGATTTTGGGGCAAAATGTGAGATATTGGTGTGAAATGTGGGAATTTGGGTGAAAAATACGGGATTTTGAGGGGGAAATTGCAGGATTTTGGGTGTAAAATGTGGGAATGCAGGGCAAAACTGTGGGATTTGGGAAGCAAAATGGGGGATTTTTGGGGAAAATTGCAGGATTTTGGGGGCAAAATGTGGGGTTTTAGGTCAAAAATGGGGGGTTTTGGGGGAAATTGCAGGATTTTGGGGGCGAAATGTGGGATTTGGGTGTAAAATGTGGGGATTTGTGTCAAAAATGCGGGATTTGGAAGGCAAAACGGGGGAATTTGGGGGGAAATCACGGGATTTGGGGCAAAAATGTGGGATTTTGGTGCAAAATGCGGGAATTTGGGGCAAAATGTGGGATTTTGGTGCAAATTGCGGGAATTTGGTGCAAAGATGTGGGATTTTGGGGAAAAATTGCGGGATTTTGAGGGGGAAATTGCAGGATTTTGGGTGCAAAATGTGGGGTTTTAGGTCAAAAATGGGGGGTTTTGTTGGAAATCGTGAGATTTTGGGGGCGAAATGTGGGATTTTGGTGTAAAATGGGGGATTTGGGGGGCGAAATGTGGGAATTTGTGTCAAAAATTTTGGATATGGGGGGCAAAATGGGGGAATTTGGGGCAAAAATGTGGGAATTTGTTGCGAAATGGGGTAATTTGGGGCAAAAATGGGGGAATTTGGGGGAAATCGTGGGAATTTGGGGGCAAAATGTGGGAATTTGGGGCAAAAATGTGGGATTTGGGGGGCAAAATGTGGGATTTTGGTGGCGAAATGTGGGAATTTGGGGCAAAAATGCAAGATTTGGGGGGTGAAACGGGGGAATTTGGGGGGAAATCACGGGAATTTGGGGCAAAAATGCGGGATTTGGGGGGTGAAACGGGGGAATTTGGGGGGAAATCACAGGATTTTGGGGCAAAAATGGAGGATTTTGGGGGCAAAATGGGGGATTTGGGGGCAAAAATGTGGGATTTTGGGGGCAAAATGTGAGATTTTGGTGTAAAATGTGGGAATTCAGGTCAAAAATGTGGGATTTGCGGGGCAAAATGGGGGATTTGTGGGGAAATCGTGGGATTTTGGGGGCAAAATGTTGGATTTTGGTGCGAAATGCGGGGATTTGGGTCAAAAATGTGGGATTTGGGGGGCAAAATGTGGGAATTTGGTGTAAAATGTGGAAATTTGGGGCAAAATTGTGGGCTTTGGGGGGCGAAATTGGGGAATTTGGGGCAAAAATGTGGGATTTGGGCGGCAAAATGTGGGATATTGGTGTGAAATGCGGAAATTTGGGGGGAAAATGTGGGATCTGGGGGGAAATTGCAGGATTTTGGTGTAAAATGTGGGAATGCAGGGCAAAACTGTGGGATTTGGGAAGCAAAATGGGGGATTTTGGGGGGAAATTGCAGGATTTTGGGTGCAAAATGTGGGGTTTTAGGGTAAAAATGGGGGATTTGGGGGGAAATCGCGGGATTTTGGGGGCAAAATGTGGGAATTTGGTGTGAAATGTGCGAATTTGGGTCAAAATTGTGGGCTTTGGGGGGCGAAATGGGGGAATTTGGGGGGAAATCGCGGGACTTTGGAAGAAAAATGCGGGATTTGGGGGGCGAAATGTGGGAATTTGGGTCAAAAATTGCGGGATTTTGATGGGCGAAATGTGGGAATTTGGGTCAAAAATGCGGGATTTGGGGGGCGAAATGTGGGAATTTGGGTCAAAATTGTGGGCTTTGGGGGGCGAAATTGGGGAATTTGGGGCAAAAATGTGGGATTTGGGGGGCGAAATGGGGGAATTTGGTGTTAAAGTTGGGAATTCAGGGCAAAAATGTGGGATTTGGGGGGCAAAATGGGGGAATTTGGGGGGAAATCGCGGGACTTTGGAAGAAAAATGCGGGATTTGGGTGGCGAAATGTGGGAATTTGGGGCAAAAATGTGGGATTTGGGGGGCGAAATGTTGGAATTTGGGGCGAAATTGCAGGATTTGGGGGCAAAATGTGGGGTTTTAGGGTAAAAATGGGGGATTTTGGGGGAAATCGTGGGGTTTGGGGTGGCAAAATGTGGGAATTTGGTGTGAAATGTGGGAATTCAGGGCAAAAATGCGGGATTTGGGGGCAAAATGTGGGATTTTGGGGGTAAATTGTGGGATTTTGGTGCAAAATGCAGGAATTTGGGGCAAAAATGGGGGATTTGTGGGGAAATCGTGGGATTTTGGGGGCAAAATGTTGGATTTTGGTGCGAAATGCGGGGATTTGGGTCAAAAATGTGGGATTTGGGGGCAAAATGGGGGAATTTGGGTTAAAAATGTGGGATTTGGGGGGCGAAATTGGGGAATTTGGGGCAAAAATGTGGGATTTGGGGGGCAAAATGTGGGATATTGGTGTGAAATGCGGAAATTTGGGGGGAAAATGTGGGATTTGGGGGGAAATTGCGGGATTTTGGTGTAAAATGTGGGAATGCAGGGCAAAAATGTGGGATTTGGGAAGCAAAATGGGGGATTTTGGGGGGAAATTGCAGGATTTGGGGGGCAAAATGTGCGGTTTTAGGGTAAAAATGGGGGATTTGGGGGGAAATCGTGGGATTTTGGGGGCAAAATGTGGGAATTTGGTGTGAAATGTGCGAATTTGGGTCAAAATTGTGGGCTTTGGGGGGCGAAATGGGTGAATTTGGGGGGAAATCGCGGGACTTTGGAAGAAAAATGCGGGATTTGGGGGGCGAAATGTGGGAATTTGGGTCAAAAATGTGGGATTTGGGGGGCAAAATGTGGGAATTTGGGTCAAAAATGCGGGATTTGGGGGGCGAAATGTGGGAATTTGGGTCAAAAATGTGGGATTTGGGGGGCGAAATGGGGGAATTTGGTGTTAAAGTTGGGAATTCAGGGCAAAAATGTGGGATTTGGGGGGCAAAATGGGGGAATTTGGGGGGAAATCGCGGGACTTTGGAAGAAAAATGCGGGATTTGGGGGGCGAAATGTGGGAATTTGGGTCAAAAATGTGGGATTTGGGGGGCAAAATGTGGGAATTTGGGTCAAAAATGCGGGATTTGGGGGGCGAAATGTGGGAATTTGGGTCAAAATTGTGGGCTTTGGGGGGCGAAATTGGGGAATTTGGGGCAAAAATGTGGGATTTGGGGGGCGAAATAGGGGAATTTGGTGTTAAAGTTGGGAATTCAGGGCAAAAATGTGGGATTTGGGGGGCAAAATGGGGGAATTTGGGGGGAAATCGCGGGACTTTGGAAGAAAAATGTGGGATTTGGGTGGCGAAATGTGGGAATTTGGGTCAAAAATGTGGGATTTGGGGGGCGAAATGTGGGAATATGGGGCGAAATTGCAGGACTTGGGGGCAAAATGTGGGGTTTTAGGGTAAAAATGGGGGATTTTGGGGGAAATCGTGGAATTTTGGGTGGCAAAATGTGGGAATTTGGTGTGAAATGTGGGAATTCAGGGCAAAAATGCGGGATTTGGGGGCAAAATGTGGGATTTTGGGGGTAAATTGTGGGATTTTGGTGCAAAATGCAGGAATTTGGGGCAAAAATGGGGGATTTGTGGGGAAATCGTGGGATTTTGGGGGCAAAATGTTGGATTTTGGTGCGAAATGCGGGGATTTGGGTCAAAAATGTGGGATTTGGGGGCAAAATGGGGGAATTTGGGTCAAAAATGTGGGATTTGGGGGGCAAAATGTGGGAATTTGGTGTAAAATGTGGGAATTTGGGGCAAAAATGTGGGATTTTGGGGGCGAGATGGGGGAATTTGGGGGGAAATCGCTGGATTTTGGGGCAAAATGTGAGATATTGGTGTGAAATGTGGGAATTTGTGGAGAAATTGCAGGATTTTGGGTGCAAAATGTGGGGTTTTAGGGTAAAAATGGGGGATTTTGGGGGAAATCGTGGAATTTTGGGGGCGAAATGTGGGATATTGGTGTGAAATGTGGGAATTGGGGGCAAAAATGCGAGATTTGGGGAGCAAAATTGGGGATTTTGGGGGGAAATGCGGGGATTTGGGTCAAAAATGCGGGATTTGGGGGGCGAAATGGGGGAATTTGGGGCAAAAAGGCGGGATTTTGTTGTGAAATTGCAGAATTTGGGGCAAAAATGGGGGATTTTGGGGGCAAAATGTGGGATATTGGTGTGAAATGCGGAAATTTGTGGGGAAAATGTGGGATTTGGGGGGAAATTGCAGGATTTTGGTGTAAAATGTGGGAATGCAGGGCAAAACTGTGGGATTTGGGAAGCAAAATGGGGGATTTTTGGGGGAAATTGCAGGATTTTGGGGGCAAAATGTAGGGTTTTAGGTCAAAAATGGGGGGTTTTGGGGGAAATTGCAGGATTTTGGGGGCGAAATGTGGGATTTGGGTGTAAAATGAGGGGATTTGTGTCAAAAATGCGGGATTTGGGGGGCAAAACGGGGGAATTTGGGGGGAAATCTCGGGATTTTGGGGCAAAAATGTGGGATTTTGGTGCAAAATGCGGGAATTTGGGGTAAAATGTGGAAATTTGGGGCAAAATTGTGGGCTTTGGGGGGCGAAATTGGGGAATTTGGGGCAAAAATGTGGGATTTGGGGGGCAAAATGTGGGATATTGGTGTGAAATGCGGAAATTTGGGGGGAAAATGTGGGATCTGGGGGGAAATTGCAGGATTTTGGTGTAAAATGTGGGAATGCAGGGCAAAACTGTGGGATTTGGGAAGCAAAATGGGGGATTTTGGGGGGAAATTGCAGGATTTTGGGTGCAAAATGTGGGGTTTTAGGGTAAAAATGGGGGATTTTGGGGGAAATCGTGGGATTTTGGGGGCAAAATGTGGGAATTTGGTGTGAAATGTGGGAATTTGGGTCAAAATTGTGGGCTTTGGGGGGCGAAATGGGGGAATTTGGGGGGAAATCGCGGGACTTTGGAAGAAAAATGCGGGATTTGGGGGGCGAAATGTGGGAATTTGGGTCAAAAATTGCGGGATTTTGATGGGCGAAATGTGGGAATTTGGGGCAAAAATGTGGGATTTGGGGGGCGAAATGTGGGAATTTGGGTCAAAATTGTGGGCTTTGGGGGGCGAAATTGGGGAATTTGGGGCAAAAATGTGGGATTTGGGGGGCGAAATGGGGGAATTTGGTGTTAAAGTTGGGAATTCAGGGCAAAAATGTGGGATTTGGGGGGCAAAATGGGGGAATTTGGGGGGAAATCGCGGGACTTTGGAAGAAAAATGCGGGATTTGGGTGGCGAAATGTGGGAATTTGGGGCAAAAATGTGGGATTTGGGGGGCGAAATGTTGGAATTTGGGGCGAAATTGCAGGATTTGGGGGCAAAATGTGGGGTTTTAGGGTAAAAATGGGGGATTTTGGGGGAAATCGTGGAATTTTGGGTGGCAAAATGTGGGAATTTGGTGTGAAATGTGGGAATTCAGGGCAAAAATGCGGGATTTGGGGGCAAAATGTGGGATTTTGGGGGTAAATTGTGGGATTTTGGTGCAAAATGCAGGAATTTGGGGCAAAAATGGGGGATTTGTGGGGAAATCGTGGGATTTTGGGGGCAAAATGTTGGATTTTGGTGCGAAATGCGGGGATTTGGGTCAAAAATGTGGGATTTGGGGGCAAAATGGGGGAATTTGGGTTAAAAATGTGGGATTTGGGGGGCGAAATTGGGGAATTTGGGGCAAAAATGTGGGATTTGGGGGGCAAAATGTGGGATATTGGTGTGAAATGCGGAAATTTGGGGGGAAAATGTGGGATTTGGGGGGAAATTGCGGGATTTTGGTGTAAAATGTGGGAATGCAGGGCAAAAATGTGGGATTTGGGAAGCAAAATGGGGGATTTTGGGGGGAAATTGCAGGATTTGGGGGGCAAAATGTGGGGTTTTAGGGTAAAAATGGGGGATTTGGGGGGAAATCGTGGGATTTTGGGGGCAAAATGTGGGAATTTGGTGTGAAATGTGCGAATTTGGGTCAAAATTGTGGGCTTTGGGGGGCGAAATGGGTGAATTTGGGGGGAAATCGCGGGACTTTGGAAGAAAAATGCGGGATTTGGGGGGCAAAATGTGGGAATTTGGGTCAAAAATGTGGGATTTGGGGGGCAAAATGTGGGAATTTGGGTCAAAAATGCGGGATTTGGGGGGCGAAATGTGGGAATTTGGGTCAAAAATGTGGGATTTGGGGGGCGAAATGGGGGAATTTGGTGTTAAAGTTGGGAATTCAGGGCAAAAATGTGGGATTTGGGGGGCAAAATGGGGGAATTTGGGGGGAAATCGCGGGACTTTGGAAGAAAAATGCGGGATTTGGGGGGCGAAATGTGGGAATTTGGGTCAAAAATGTGGGATTTGGGGGGCAAAATGTGGGAATTTGGGTCAAAAATGCGGGATTTGGGGGGCGAAATGTGGGAATTTGGGTCAAAATTGTGGGCTTTGGGGGGCGAAATTGGGGAATTTGGGGCAAAAATGTGGGATTTGGGGGGCGAAATAGGGGAATTTGGTGTTAAAGTTGGGAATTCAGGGCAAAAATGTGGGATTTGGGGGGCAAAATGGGGGAATTTGGGGGGAAATCGCGGGACTTTGGAAGAAAAATGTGGGATTTGGGTGGCGAAATGTGGGAATTTGGGTCAAAAATGTGGGATTTGGGGGGCGAAATGTGGGAATATGGGGCGAAATTGCAGGACTTGGGGGCAAAATGTGGGGTTTTAGGGTAAAAATGGGGGATTTTGGGGGAAATCGTGGAATTTTGGGTGGCAAAATGTGGGAATTTGGTGTGAAATGTGGGAATTCAGGGCAAAAATGCGGGATTTGGGGGCAAAATGTGGGATTTTGGGGGTAAATTGTGGGATTTTGGTGCAAAATGCAGGAATTTGGGGCAAAAATGGGGGATTTGTGGGGAAATCGTGGGATTTTGGGGGCAAAATGTTGGATTTTGGTGCGAAATGCGGGGATTTGGGTCAAAAATGTGGGATTTGGGGGCAAAATGGGGGAATTTGGGTCAAAAATGTGGGATTTGGGGGGCAAAATGTGGGAATTTGGTGTAAAATGTGGGAATTTGGGGCAAAAATGTGGGATTTTGGGGGCGAGATGGGGGAATTTGGGGGGAAATCGCTGGATTTTGGGGCAAAATGTGAGATATTGGTGTGAAATGTGGGAATTTGTGGAGAAATTGCAGGATTTTGGGTGCAAAATGTGGGGTTTTAGGGTAAAAATGGGGGATTTTGGGGGAAATCGTGGAATTTTGGGGGCGAAATGTGGGATATTGGTGTGAAATGTGGGAATTGGGGGCAAAAATGCGGGATTTGGGGAGCAAAATTGGGGATTTTGGGGGGAAATGCGGGGATTTGGGTCAAAAATGTGGGATTTGGGGGGCGAAATGTTGGAATTTGGGGCGAAATTGCAGGATTTGGGGGCAAAATGTGGGGTTTTAGGGTAAAAATGGGGGATTTTGGGGGAAATCGTGGGGTTTGGGGTGGCAAAATGTGGGAATTTGGTGTGAAATGTGGGAATTCAGGGCAAAAATGCGGGATTTGGGGGCAAAATGTGGGATTTTGGGGGTAAATTGTGGGATTTTGGTGCAAAATGCAGGAATTTGGGGCAAAAATGGGGGATTTGTGGGGAAATCGTGGGATTTTGGGGGCAAAATGTTGGATTTTGGTGCGAAATGCGGGGATTTGGGTCAAAAATGTGGGATTTGGGGGCAAAATGGGGGAATTTGGGTTAAAAATGTGGGATTTGGGGGGCGAAATTGGGGAATTTGGGGCAAAAATGTGGGATTTGGGGGGCAAAATGTGGGATATTGGTGTGAAATGCGGAAATTTGGGGGGAAAATGTGGGATTTGGGGGGAAATTGCGGGATTTTGGTGTAAAATGTGGGAATGCAGGGCAAAAATGTGGGATTTGGGAAGCAAAATGGGGGATTTTGGGGGGAAATTGCAGGATTTGGGGGGCAAAATGTGCGGTTTTAGGGTAAAAATGGGGGATTTGGGGGGAAATCGTGGGATTTTGGGGGCAAAATGTGGGAATTTGGTGTGAAATGTGCGAATTTGGGTCAAAATTGTGGGCTTTGGGGGGCGAAATGGGTGAATTTGGGGGGAAATCGCGGGACTTTGGAAGAAAAATGCGGGATTTGGGGGGCGAAATGTGGGAATTTGGGTCAAAAATGTGGGATTTGGGGGGCAAAATGTGGGAATTTGGGTCAAAAATGCGGGATTTGGGGGGCGAAATGTGGGAATTTGGGTCAAAAATGTGGGATTTGGGGGGCGAAATGGGGGAATTTGGTGTTAAAGTTGGGAATTCAGGGCAAAAATGTGGGATTTGGGGGGCAAAATGGGGGAATTTGGGGGGAAATCGCGGGACTTTGGAAGAAAAATGCGGGATTTGGGGGGCGAAATGTGGGAATTTGGGTCAAAAATGTGGGATTTGGGGGGCAAAATGTGGGAATTTGGGTCAAAAATGCGGGATTTGGGGGGCGAAATGTGGGAATTTGGGTCAAAATTGTGGGCTTTGGGGGGCGAAATTGGGGAATTTGGGGCAAAAATGTGGGATTTGGGGGGCGAAATAGGGGAATTTGGTGTTAAAGTTGGGAATTCAGGGCAAAAATGTGGGATTTGGGGGGCAAAATGGGGGAATTTGGGGGGAAATCGCGGGACTTTGGAAGAAAAATGTGGGATTTGGGTGGCGAAATGTGGGAATTTGGGTCAAAAATGTGGGATTTGGGGGGCGAAATGTGGGAATATGGGGCGAAATTGCAGGACTTGGGGGCAAAATGTGGGGTTTTAGGGTAAAAATGGGGGATTTTGGGGGAAATCGTGGAATTTTGGGTGGCAAAATGTGGGAATTTGGTGTGAAATGTGGGAATTCAGGGCAAAAATGCGGGATTTGGGGGCAAAATGTGGGATTTTGGGGGTAAATTGTGGGATTTTGGTGCAAAATGCAGGAATTTGGGGCAAAAATGGGGGATTTGTGGGGAAATCGTGGGATTTTGGGGGCAAAATGTTGGATTTTGGTGCGAAATGCGGGGATTTGGGTCAAAAATGTGGGATTTGGGGGCAAAATGGGGGAATTTGGGTCAAAAATGTGGGATTTGGGGGGCAAAATGTGGGAATTTGGTGTAAAATGTGGGAATTTGGGGCAAAAATGTGGGATTTTGGGGGCGAGATGGGGGAATTTGGGGGGAAATCGCTGGATTTTGGGGCAAAATGTGAGATATTGGTGTGAAATGTGGGAATTTGTGGAGAAATTGCAGGATTTTGGGTGCAAAATGTGGGGTTTTAGGGTAAAAATGGGGGATTTTGGGGGAAATCGTGGAATTTTGGGGGCGAAATGTGGGATATTGGTGTGAAATGTGGGAATTGGGGGCAAAAATGCGAGATTTGGGGAGCAAAATTGGGGATTTTGGGGGGAAATGCGGGGATTTGGGTCAAAAATGCGGGATTTGGGGGGCGAAATGGGGGAATTTGGGGCAAAAAGGCGGGATTTTGTTGTGAAATTGCAGAATTTGGGGCAAAAATGGGGGATTTGGGGGGCAAAATGTGGGATATTGGTGTGAAATGCGGAAATTTGGGGGGAAAATGTGGGATTTGGGGGGAAATTGCAGGATTTTGGTGTAAAATGTGGGAATGCAGGGCAAAACTGTGGGATTTGGGAAGCAAAATGGGGGATTTTTGGGGGAAATTGCAGGATTTTGGGGGCAAAATGTAGGGTTTTAGGTCAAAAATGGGGGGGTTTGGGGGAAATTGCAGGATTTTGGGGGCGAAATGTGGGATTTGGGTGTAAAATGAGGGGATTTGTGTCAAAAATGCGGGATTTGGGGGGCAAAACGGGGGAATTTGGGGGGAAATCTCGGGATTTTGGGGCAAAAATGTGGGATTTTGGTGCAAAATGCGGGAATTTGGGGTAAAATGTGGAAATTTGGGGCAAAATTGTGGGCTTTGGGGGGCGAAATTGGGGAATTTGGGGCAAAAATGTGGGATTTGGGGGGCAAAATGTGGGATATTGGTGTGAAATGCGGAAATTTGGGGGGAAAATGTGGGATCTGGGGGGAAATTGCAGGATTTTGGTGTAAAATGTGGGAATGCAGGGCAAAACTGTGGGATTTGGGAAGCAAAATGGGGGATTTTGGGGGGAAATTGCAGGATTTTGGGTGCAAAATGTGGGGTTTTAGGGTAAAAATGGGGGATTTTGGGGGAAATCGTGGGATTTTGGGGGCAAAATGTGGGAATTTGGTGTGAAATGTGCGAATTTGGGTCAAAATTGTGGGCTTTGGGGGGCGAAATGGGGGAATTTGGGGGGAAATCGCGGGACTTTGGAAGAAAAATGCGGGATTTGGGGGGCGAAATGTGGGAATTTGGGTCAAAAATTGCGGGATTTTGATGGGCGAAATGTGGGAATTTGGGGCAAAAATGTGGGATTTGGGGGGCGAAATGTGGGAATTTGGGTCAAAATTGTGGGCTTTGGGGGGCGAAATTGGGGAATTTGGGGCAAAAATGTGGGATTTGGGGGGCGAAATGGGGGAATTTGGTGTTAAAGTTGGGAATTCAGGGCAAAAATGTGGGATTTGGGGGGCAAAATGGGGGAATTTGGGGGGAAATCGCGGGACTTTGGAAGAAAAATGCGGGATTTGGGGGGCGAAATGTGGGAATTTGGGTCAAAAATGTGGGATTTGGGGGGCAAAATGTGGGAATTTGGGTCAAAAATGCGGGATTTGGGGGGCGAAATGTGGGAATTTGGGTCAAAATTGTGGGCTTTGGGGGGCGAAATTGGGGAATTTGGGGCAAAAATGTGGGATTTGGGGGGCGAAATAGGGGAATTTGGTGTTAAAGTTGGGAATTCAGGGCAAAAATGTGGGATTTGGGGGGCAAAATGGCGGAATTTGGGGGGAAATCGCGGGACTTTGGAAGAAAAATGTGGATTTGGGTGGCGAAATGTGGGAATTTGGGTCAAAAATGTGGGATTTGGGGGGCGAAATGTGGGAATATGGGGCGAAATTGCAGGACTTGGGGGCAAAATGTGGGGTTTTAGGGTAAAAATGGGGGATTTTGGGGGAAATCGTGGAATTTTGGGTGGCAAAATGTGGGAATTTGGTGTGAAATGTGGGAATTCAGGGCAAAAATGCGGGATTTGGGGGCAAAATGTGGGATTTTGGGGGTAAATTGTGGGATTTTGGTGCAAAATGCAGGAATTTGGGGCAAAAATGGGGGATTTGTGGGGAAATCGTGGGATTTTGGGGGCAAAATGTTGGATTTTGGTGCGAAATGCGGGGATTTGGGTCAAAAATGTGGGATTTGGGGGCAAAATGGGGGAATTTGGGTCAAAAATGTGGGATTTGGGGGGCAAAATGTGGGAATTTGGTGTAAAATGTGGGAATTTGGGGCAAAAATGTGGGATTTTGGGGGCGAGATGGGGGAATTTGGGGGGAAATCGCTGGATTTTGGGGCAAAATGTGAGATATTGGTGTGAAATGTGGGAATTTGTGGAGAAATTGCAGGATTTTGGGTGCAAAATGTGGGGTTTTAGGGTAAAAATGGGGGATTTTGGGGGAAATCGTGGAATTTTGGGGGCGAAATGTGGGATATTGGTGTGAAATGTGGGAATTGGGGGCAAAAATGCGAGATTTGGGGAGCAAAATTGGGGATTTTGGGGGGAAATGCGGGGATTTGGGTCAAAAATGCGGGATTTGGGGGGCGAAATGGGGGAATTTGGGGCAAAAAGGCGGGATTTTGTTGTGAAATTGCAGAATTTGGGGCAAAAATGGGGGATTTTGGGGGCAAAATGTGGGATATTGGTGTGAAATGCGGAAATTTGGGGGGAAAATGTGGGATTTGGGGGGAAATTGCAGGATTTTGGTGTAAAATGTGGGAATGCAGGGCAAAACTGTGGGATTTGGGAAGCAAAATGGGGGATTTTTGGGGGAAATTGCAGGATTTTGGGGGCAAAATGTAGGGTTTTAGGTCAAAAATGGGGGGTTTTGGGGGAAATTGCAGGATTTTGGGGGCGAAATGTGGGATTTGGGTGTAAAATGAGGGGATTTGTGTCAAAAATGCGGGATTTGGGGGGCAAAACGGGGGAATTTGGGGGGAAATCTCGGGATTTTGGGGCAAAAATGTGGGATTTTGGTGCAAAATGCGGGAATTTGGTGCAAAGATGTGGGATTTGGGGGAAAAATTGCGGGATTTTGAGGGGCAAAATGTGGGATTTGACGGGCAAAATGTGGGAATTTGGCGGGAAATCGTGGAATTTGGGGGGCAAAATGTGGGATTTTGGTGCGAAATGCAGGAATTTGGGTTAAAATGCGGGATTTGGGGGTAAAATGGAGGAATTTGGGTCAAAAATGTGGGATTTGGGGGGCAAAATGTGGGAATTTGGTGTAAAATGTGGGAATTTGGGGCAAAAATGCGGGATTTGGGGGGCGAGATGGGGGAATTTGGGGTGAAATCACGGGATTTTGGGGCAAAATGTGAGATATTGGTGTGGAATGTGGGAATTTGGGTGAAAAATGCGGGGTTTTGAGGGGGAAATTGCAGGATATTGGGGGCAAAATGTAGGGTTTTAGGTCAAAATTGGGGGATTTGGGGGGAAATTGCAGGATTTTTGGGGGCGAAATGTGGGATTTTGGTGTAAAATGTGGGGATTTGTGTCAAAAATGCGGGATTTGGGGGGCAAAACGGGGGAATTTGGGGGGAAATCACGGGATTTGGGGGCAAAAATGTGGAAATTTGGTGTGAAATTCCGGAATTTGGGGCAAAATGTGGGATTTTGTTGCGAAATGCGGGAATTTGGTGCAAAGATGTGGGATTTTGGGGAAAAATTGCGGGATTTTGAGGGGGAAATTGCAGGATTTTGGGTGCAAAATGTGGGGTTTTAGGTCAAAAATGGGGGATTTTGGGGGAAATTGCAGGTTTTGGGTGGCAAAATGTGGGTATTTGGTGTGAAATGTGGGAATTTGGGGCAAAAATACAGGATTTTGGGGGAAAAATGTGGGAATTTGGTGTTAAATGTGGGAATTCAGGGCAAAAATGCGGGATTTTGTTGTGAAATTGCAGAATTTGGGGCAAAAATGGGGGATTTTGGGGGCAAAATGTGGGATATTGGTGTGAAATGCGGAAATTTGGGGGAAAATGTGGGATTTGGGGGGCAAAATGTGAGATTTTGGTGTAAAATGTGGGAATTCAGGTCAAAAATGTGGGATTTGCGGGGCAAAATGGGGGAATTTGGGGGGAAATCGCGGGATTTTGGGGGCAAAATTTTGGATCTTGGTGCGAAATGCAGGGATTTGGGTCAAAAATGTGGGATTTGGGTCAAAAATGTGGGATTTTGGGGGCGAAATGTGGGAATTTGGGGCAAAAATGCAGGATTTGGGGCAAAAATGTGGGATTTGGGGGGCAAAATGTGGGAATTTAGGGGGAATCGCGGGATTTTGGTGTAAAATGTGGGAATTCGGGGGGTAAAATGGGGGAATTTGGGGGGAAATCGCGGTATTTTGTTGGCAAAATGGGGGGTTTTGGTGCGAAATGCGGGGATTTGGGTCCAAAATGCGGGATTTGGGTCAAAAATGTGGGATTTTGGGGGTGAAATGGGGGATTTTGGTGTAAAATGTGGGAATTTGTGGCAAAAATGGGGGATTTTGGTGTAAAATGCAGGAATTTGGGGCAAAAATGCGGGATTTGGGGGGCGAAATCGCAGAATTTGGGGCAAAAATGGGGGATTTTGGGGGCAAAATGTGGGATATTGGTGTGAAATGCGGAAATTTGGGGGAAAAATGTGGGATTTGGGGGGAAATTGCAGGATTTTGGTGTAAAATGTGGGAATGCAGGGCAAAACTGTGGGATTTGGGAAGCAAATTTGGGAATTTTTGGGGGAAATTGCAGGATTTTGGGGGCAAAATGTAGGGTTTTAGGTCAAAAATGGGGGGTTTTGGGGGAAATTGCAGGATTTTGGGGGCAAAATGTAGGGTTTTAGGTCAAAAATGGGGGGTTTTGGGGGAAATTGCAGGATTTTGGGGGCGAAATGTGGGATTTGGGTGTAAAATGAGGGGATTTGTGTCAAAAATGCGGGATTTGGGGGGCAAAACGGGGGAATTTGGGGGGAAATCACGGGATTTTGGGGCGAAAATGTGGGATTTTGGTGCAAAATGCGGGAATTTGGTGCAAGGATGGGGGATTTTGGGGAAAAATTGCGGGATTTTGAGGGGCAAAATGTGGGATTTGGGGGGCAAAATGTGGGATTTTGGTGCAAAATGCAGGAATTTGGGGCAAAAATGGGGGGAAATTGCGGGATTTTGGTGGCAAAATGTGGGATTTGGGGGGCAAAATGTGGGAATTTGGTGTAAAATGTTGGAACTTGGGGCAAAAATGCGGGATTTGGGGGGCGAGATGGGGGAATTTGGGGTGAAATCACGGGATTTTGGGGCAAAATGTGAGATATTGGTGTGAAATGTGGGAATTTGGGTGAAAAATACGGGATTTTGAGGGGGAAATTGCAGGATTTTGGGTGTAAAATGTGGGAATGCAGGGCAAAACTGTGGGATTTGGGAAGCAAAATGGGGGATTTTTGGGGAAAATTGCAGGATTTTGGGGGCAAAATGTGGGGTTTTAGGTCAAAAATGGGGGGTTTTGGGGGAAATTGCAGGATTTTGGGGGCGAAATGTGGGATTTGGGTGTAAAATGTGGGGATTTGTGTCAAAAATGCGGGATTTGGAAGGCAAAACGGGGGAATTTGGGGGGAAATCACGGGATTTGGGGCAAAAATGTGGGATTTTGGTGCGAAATGCGGGAATTTGGGGCAAAACGTGGGATTTTGGTGCAAATTGCGGGAATTTGGTGCAAAGATGTGGGATTTTGGAGAAAAATTGCGGGATTTTGAGGGGGAAAATGCAGGATTTTGGGTGCAAAATGTGGGGTTTTAGGTCAAAAATGGGGGGTTTTGGGGGAAATCGTGAGATTTTGGGGGCGAAATGTGGGATTTTGGTGTAAAATGTGGGGATTTGTGTCAAAACTGCAGGATTTGGGGGGCAAAATGTGGGAATTTGGGGGAAAATCGTGGGATTTGGGGGGCAAAATGTGTGATTTTGGTGCAAAATGCAGGAATTTGGGGCAAAAATGGGGGATTTTGGGGTCAAAATGTGGGATTTTGGTGCAAAATGCAGGAATTTGGGGCAAAAACGGGGGATTTTGGGGGAAGTCGCGGGATTTTGGGGGCAAAATGTGGGATATTGGTGTTAAATGTGGGAATTTGGGGGAAAAATGTGGGATTTGGGGGGCAAAATGGGGGAATTTGGTGTGAAATGTGGGAATTTGGGGCAAAAATGTGGGATTTGGGGGGAAAATGGGGGAATTTGGGGGGAAATCGCGGGATTTTGGTGTAAAATGGGGGATTTGGGGGGCGAAATGTGGGAATTTGTGTCAAAAATTTTGGATTTGGGGGAAAAATGGGGGAATTTGGGGCAAAAATGTGGGAATTTGTTGCGAAATGGGGTAATTTGGGGCAAAAATGGGAAAATTTGAGGAAATCGCGGGATTTTGGGGGCAAAATGTGGGAATTTGGGCCAAAAATGTGGGATTTGGGGGGCAAAATGTGGGATTTTGGTGGCGAAATGTAGGAATTTGGGGCAAAAATGCGGGATTTGGGGGGTGAAACGGGGGAATTTGGGGGGAAATCACAGGATTTTGGGGCAAAAATGGAGGATTTTGGGGGCAAAATGGGGGATTTGGGGGCAAAAATGTGGGATTTTGGGGGCAAAATGTGAGATTTTGGTGTAAAATGTGGGAATTCAGGTCAAAAATGTGGGATTTGCAGGGCAAAATGGGGGATTTGTGGGGAAATCGTGGGATTTTGGGGGCAAAATGTTGGATTTTGGTGCGAAATGCGGGGATTTGGGTCAAAAATGTGGGATTTGGGGGCAAAATGGGGGAATTTGGGTCAAAAATGTGGGATTTGGGGGGCAAAATGTGGGATATTGGTGTGAAATGCGGAAATTTGGGGGAAAAATGTGGGATTTGGGGGGAAATTGCGGGATTTTGGTGTAAAATGTGGGAATGCAGGGCAAAACTGTGGGATTTGGGAAGCAAAATGGGGGATTTTGGGGGGAAATTGCAGGATTTTGGGGGCAAAATGTGGGGTTTTAGGGTAAAAATGGGGGATTTGGGGGGAAATCGCGGGATTTTGGGCGCAAAATGTGGGAATTTGGTGTGAAATGTGCGAATTTGGGTCAAAATTGTGGGCTTTGGGGGGCGAAATGGGGGAATTTGGGGGGAAATCGCGGGACTTTGGAAGAAAAATGCGGGATTTGGGGGGCGAAATGTGGGAATTTGGGTCAAAAATTGCGGGATTTTGAGGGGCGAAATGTGGGAATTTGGGGCAAAAATGTGGGATTTGGGGGGCGAAATGTGGGAATTTGGGTCAAAATTGTGGGCTTTGGGGGGCGAAATTGGGGAATTTGGGGCAAAAATGTGGGATTTGGGGGGCGAAATGGGGGAATTTGGTGTTAAAGTTGGGAATTCAGGGCAAAAATGTGGGATTTGGGGGGCAAAATGGGGGAATTTGGGGGGAAATCGCGGGACTTTGGAAGAAAAATGTGGGATTTGGGGGGCGAAATGGGGGAATTTGGGGCAAAAAGGCGGGATTTTGTTGTGAAATTGCAGAATTTGGGGCAAAAATGGGGGATTTTGAGGGCAAAATGTGGGATATTGGTGTGAAATGCGGAAATTTGGGGGGAAAATGTGGGATTTGGGGGGAAATTGCAGGATTTTGGTGTAAAATGTGGGAATGCAGGGCAAAACTGTGGGATTTGGGAAGCAAAATGGGGGATTTTTGGGGGAAATTGCAGGATTTTGGGGGCAAAATGTAGGGTTTTAGGTCAAAAATGGGGGGTTTTGGGGGAAATTGCAGGATTTTGGGGGCGAAATGTGGGATTTGGGTGTAAAATGAGGGGATTTGTGTCAAAAATGCGGGATTTGGGGGGCAAAACGGGGGAATTTGGGGGGAAATCTCGGGATTTGGGGGCAAAAATGTGGGATTTTGGTGCAAAATGCGGGAATTTGGTGCAAAGATGTGGGATTTTGGGGAAAAATTGCGGGATTTTGAGGGGCAAAATGTGGGATTTGACGGGCAAAATGTGGGAATTTGGCGGGAAATCGTGGGATTTGGGGGGCAAAATGTGGGATTTTGGTGCGAAATGCAGGAATTTGGGTTAAAATGCGGGATTTGGGGGCAAAATGGAGGAATTTGGGTCAAAAATGTGGGATTTTGGGGGCAAAATGTGGGAATTTGGTGTAAAATGTGGGGATTTGGGGCAAAAATGCGGGATTTGGGGGGCGAGATGGGGGAATTTGGGGTGAAATCACGGGATTTTGGGGCAAAATGTGAGATATTGGTGTGGAATGTGGGAATTTGGGTGAAAAATGCGGGGTTTTGAGGGGGAAATTGCAGGATATTGGGGGCAAAATGTAGGGTTTTAGGTCAAAATTGGGGGATTTGGGGGGAAATTGCAGGATTTTTGGGGGCGAAATGTGGGATTTTGGTGTAAAATGTGGGGATTTGTGTCAAAAATGCGGGATTTGGGGGGCAAAACGGGGGAATTTGGGGGGAAATCACGGGATTTGGGGGCAAAAATGTGGGAATTTGGTGTGAAATGCCGGAATTTGGGGCAAAATGTGGGATTTTGTTGCGAAATGCGGGAATTTGGTGCAAAGATGTGGGATTTTGGGGAAAAATTGCGGGATTTTGAGGGGGAAATTGCAGGATTTTGGGTGCAAAATGTGGGGTTTTAGGTCAAAAATGGGGGATTTTGGGGGAAATCGTGGGGTTTTGGGTGGCGAAATGTGGGTATTTGGTGTGAAATGTGGGAATTTGGGGCAAAAATACAGGATTTTGGGGGAAAAATGTGGGAATTTGGTGTTAAATGTGGGAATTCAGGGCAAAAATGCGGGATTTTGTTGTGAAATTGCAGAATTTGGGGCAAAAATGGGGGATTTTGGGGGCAAAATGTGGGATATTGGTGTGAAATGCGGAAATTTGGGGGGAAAATGTGGGATTTGGGGGGCAAAATGTGAGATTTTGGTGTAAAATGTGGGAATTCAGGTCAAAAATGTGGGATTTGCGGGGCAAAATGGGGGAATTTGGGGGGAAATCGCGGGATTTTGGGGGCAAAATTTTGGATCTTGGTGCGAAATGCAGGGATTTGGGTCAAAAATGCGGGATTTGGGGGCAAAATGGGGGAATTTGGGGAAAAAATGCAGGATTTGGGTCAAAAATGTGGGATTTTGGGGGCGAAATGTGGGAATTTGGGGCAAAAATGCAGGATTTG
This sequence comes from Chlamydotis macqueenii, assembly GCF_036417535.1. NCBI lineage: Eukaryota > Metazoa > Chordata > Aves > Otidiformes > Otididae > Chlamydotis > Chlamydotis macqueenii. The sequence continues at coordinate 408,183 of NW_028239063.1, forward strand.
GGGCAAAAATGTGGGATTTGGGGGGCAAAATGTGGGAATTTAGGGGGAATCGCGGGATTTTGGTGTAAAATGTGGGAATTCGGGGGGTAAAATGGGGGAATTTGGGGGGAAATCGCGGTATTTTGTTGGCAAAATGGGGGGTTTTGGTGCGAAATGCGGGGATTTGGGTCCAAAATGCGGGATTTGGGTCAAAAATGTGGGATTTTGGGGGTGAAATGGGGGATTTTGGTGTAAAATGTGGGAATTTGTGGCAAAAATGTGGGATTTTGGTGTAAAATGCAGGAATTTGGGGCAAAAATGCGGGATTTGGGGGGCGAAATTGCAGAATTTGGGGCAAAAATGGGGGATTTGGGGGGCAAAATGTGGGATATTGGTGTGAAATGCGGAAATTTGGGGGAAAAATGTGGGATTTGGGGGGAAATTGCAGGATTTTGGTGTAAAATGTGGGAATGCAGGGCAAAACTGTGGGATTTGGGAAGCAAAATGGGGGATTTTTGGGGGAAATTGCAGGATTTTTGGGGCAAAATGTAGGGTTTTAGGTCAAAAATGGGGGGTTTTGGGGGAAATCGTGGGATTTTGGGGGCGAAATGTGGGATTTGGGTGTAAAATGAGGGGATTTGTGTCAAAAATGCGGGATTTGGGGGGCAAAACGGGGGAATTTGGGGGGAAATCTCGGGATTTTGGGGCAAAAATGGGGGATTTTGGTGCAAAATGCGGGAATTTGGTGCAAAGATGTGGGATTTTGGGGAAAAATTGCGGGATTTTGAGGGGCAAAATGTGGGATTTGGGGGGCAAAATGTGGGAATTTGGCGGGAAATCGTGGAATTTGGGGGCCAAAATGTGGGATTTTGGTGCAAAATGCAGGAATTTGGGGCAAAAATGGGGGGAAATTGCGGGATTTTGGTGGCAAAATGTGGGATTTGGGGGGCAAAATGTGGGAATTTGGTGTAAAATGTTGGAACTTGGGTCAAAAATGCGGGATTTGGGGGGCGAGATGGGGGAATTTGGGGTGAAATCACGGGATTTTGGGGCAAAATGTGAGATATTGGTGTGAAATGTGGGAATTTGGGTGAAAAATACGGGATTTTGAGGGGGAAATTGCAGGATTTTGGGTGTAAAATGTGGGAATGCAGGGCAAAACTGTGGGATTTGGGAAGCAAAATGGGGGATTTTTGGGGAAAATTGCAGGATTTTGGGGGCAAAATGTGGGGTTTTAGGTCAAAAATGGGGGGTTTTGGGGGAAATTGCAGGATTTTGGGGGCGAAATGTGGGATTTGGGTGTAAAATGTGGGGATTTGTGTCAAAAATGCGGGATTTGGAAGGCAAAACGGGGGAATTTGGGGGGAAATCACGGGATTTGGGGCAAAAATGTGGGATTTTGGTGCAAAATGCGGGAATTTGGGGCAAAATGTGGGATTTTGGTGCAAATTGCGGGAATTTGGTGCAAAGATGTGGGATTTTGGGGAAAAATTGCGGGATTTTGAGGGGGAAATTGCAGGATTTTGGGTGCAAAATGTGGGGTTTTAGGTCAAAAATGGGGGGTTTTGTTGGAAATCGTGAGATTTTGGGGGCGAAATGTGGGATTTTGGTGTAAAATGGGGGATTTGGGGGGCGAAATGTGGGAATTTGTGTCAAAAATTTTGGATATGGGGGGCAAAATGGGGGAATTTGGGGCAAAAATGTGGGAATTTGTTGCGAAATGGGGTAATTTGGGGCAAAAATGGGGGAATTTGGGGGAAATCGTGGGAATTTGGGGGCAAAATGTGGGAATTTGGGGCAAAAATGTGGGATTTGGGGGGCAAAATGTGGGATTTTGGTGGCGAAATGTGGGAATTTGGGGCAAAAATGCAAGATTTGGGGGGTGAAACGGGGAATTTGGGGGGAATCACAGGATTTTGGGGCAAAAATGGAGGATTTTGGGGGCAAAATGGGGGATTTGGGGGCAAAAATGTGGGATTTTGGGGGCAAAATGTGAGATTTTGGTGTAAAATGTGGGAATTCAGGTCAAAAATGTGGGATTTGCGGGGCAAAATGGGGGAATTTGGGGGGAAATCGCGGGATTTTGGGGGCAAAATTTTGGATCTTGGTGCGAAATGTAGGGATTTGGGTCAAAAATGCGGGATTTGGGGGCAAAATGGGGGAATTTGGGGAAAAAATGTGGGATTTGGGTCAAAAATCTGGGATTTTGGGGGCAAAATGCGGGAATTTGGGGCAAAAATGCAGTATTTGGGGCAAAAATGTGGGATTTGGGGGGCAAAATGTGGGAATTTAGGGGGAATCGCGGGATTTTGGTGTAAAATGTGGGAATTCGAGGGGTAAAATGGGGGAATTTGGGGGGAAATCGCGGTATTTTTGGGGCAAAATGGGGGGTTTTGGTGCGAAATGCGGGGATTTGGGTCCAAAATGCGGGATTTGGGTCAAAAATGTGGGATTTTGGGGGCGAAATGGGGGGTTTTGGTGTAAAATGTGGGAATTTGGGGCAAAAATGCAGGATTTGGGTCAAAATTGTGGGATTTGGGGGGCAAAATGGGGGAATTTGGGGGGAATCGCGGGATTTTGGTGTAAAATGTGGGAATTCGGGGGGCAAAATGGGGGAATTTGGGGGGAAATCGTGGTATTTTGGGGGCAAAATGGGGGGTTTTGGTGCGAAATGCGGGGATTTGGGTCCAAAATGCGGGATTTGGGTCAAAAATGTGGGATTTTGGGGGTGAAATGGGGGATTTTGGTGTAAAATGTGGGAATTTGTGGCAAAAATGTGGGATTTTGGTGTAAAATGCAGGAATTTGGGGCAAAAATGCGGGATTTGGGGGGCGAAATTGCAGAATTTGGGGGAAAAATGGGGGATTTTGGGGGCAAAATGTGGGATATTGGTGTGAAATGCGGAAATTTGGGGGAAAAATGTGGGATTTGGGGGGAAATTGCAGGATTTTGGTGTAAAATGTGGGAATGCAGGGCAAAACTGTGGGATTTGGGAAGCAAAATGGGGGATTTTGGGGGGAAATTGCAGGATTTTGGGGGCAAAATGTAGGGTTTTAGGTCAAAAATGGGGGGTTTTGGGGGAAATCGCGGGATTTTGGGGGCGAAATGTGGGATTTGGGTGTAAAATGAGGGGATTTGTGTCAAAAATGCGGGATTTGGGGGGCAAAACGGGGGAATTTGGGGGGAAATCACGGGAATTTGGGGCAAAAATGCGGGATTTGGGGGGTGAAACGGGGGAATTTGGGGGGAAATCACAGGATTTTGGGGCAAAAATGGAGGATTTTGGGGGCAAAATGGGGGATTTGGGGGCAAAAATGTGGGATTTTGGGGGCAAAATGTGAGATTTTGGTGTAAAATGTGGGAATTCAGGTCAAAAATGTGGGATTTGCGGGGCAAAATGGGGGATTTGTGGGGAAATCGTGGGATTTTGGGGGCAAAATGTTGGATTTTGGTGCGAAATGCGGGGATTTGGGTCAAAAATGTGGGATTTGGGGGGCAAAATGTGGGAATTTGGTGTAAAATGTGGAAATTTGGGGCAAAATTGTGGGCTTTGGGGGGCGAAATTGGGGAATTTGGGGCAAAAATGTGGGATTTGGGCGGCAAAATGTGGGATATTGGTGTGAAATGCGGAAATTTGGGGGGAAAATGTGGGATCTGGGGGGAAATTGCAGGATTTTGGTGTAAAATGTGGGAATGCAGGGCAAAACTGTGGGATTTGGGAAGCAAAATGGGGGATTTTGGGGGGAAATTGCAGGATTTTGGGTGCAAAATGTGGGGTTTTAGGGTAAAAATGGGGGATTTGGGGGGAAATCGCGGGATTTTGGGGGCAAAATGTGGGAATTTGGTGTGAAATGTGCGAATTTGGGTCAAAATTGTGGGCTTTGGGGGGCGAAATGGGGGAATTTGGGGGGAAATCGCGGGACTTTGGAAGAAAAATGCGGGATTTGGGGGGCGAAATGTGGGAATTTGGGTCAAAAATTGCGGGATTTTGATGGGCGAAATGTGGGAATTTGGGTCAAAAATGCGGGATTTGGGGGGCGAAATGTGGGAATTTGGGTCAAAATTGTGGGCTTTGGGGGGCGAAATTGGGGAATTTGGGGCAAAAATGTGGGATTTGGGGGGCGAAATGGGGGAATTTGGTGTTAAAGTTGGGAATTCAGGGCAAAAATGTGGGATTTGGGGGGCAAAATGGGGGAATTTGGGGGGAAATCGCGGGACTTTGGAAGAAAAATGCGGGATTTGGGTGGCGAAATGTGGGAATTTGGGGCAAAAATGTGGGATTTGGGGGGCGAAATGTTGGAATTTGGGGCGAAATTGCAGGATTTGGGGGCAAAATGTGGGGTTTTAGGGTAAAAATGGGGGATTTTGGGGGAAATCGTGGGGTTTGGGGTGGCAAAATGTGGGAATTTGGTGTGAAATGTGGGAATTCAGGGCAAAAATGCGGGATTTGGGGGCAAAATGTGGGATTTTGGGGGTAAATTGTGGGATTTTGGTGCAAAATGCAGGAATTTGGGGCAAAAATGGGGGATTTGTGGGGAAATCGTGGGATTTTGGGGGCAAAATGTTGGATTTTGGTGCGAAATGCGGGGATTTGGGTCAAAAATGTGGGATTTGGGGGCAAAATGGGGGAATTTGGGTTAAAAATGTGGGATTTGGGGGGCGAAATTGGGGAATTTGGGGCAAAAATGTGGGATTTGGGGGGCAAAATGTGGGATATTGGTGTGAAATGCGGAAATTTGGGGGGAAAATGTGGGATTTGGGGGGAAATTGCGGGATTTTGGTGTAAAATGTGGGAATGCAGGGCAAAAATGTGGGATTTGGGAAGCAAAATGGGGGATTTTGGGGGGAAATTGCAGGATTTGGGGGGCAAAATGTGGGGTTTTAGGGTAAAAATGGGGGATTTGGGGGGAAATCGTGGGATTTTGGGGGCAAAATGTGGGAATTTGGTGTGAAATGTGCGAATTTGGGTCAAAATTGTGGGCTTTGGGGGGCGAAATGGGTGAATTTGGGGGGAAATCGCGGGACTTTGGAAGAAAAATGCGGGATTTGGGGGGCGAAATGTGGGAATTTGGGTCAAAAATGTGGGATTTGGGGGGCAAAATGTGGGAATTTGGGTCAAAAATGCGGGATTTGGGGGGCGAAATGTGGGAATTTGGGTCAAAAATGTGGGATTTGGGGGGCGAAATGGGGGAATTTGGTGTTAAAGTTGGGAATTCAGGGCAAAAATGTGGGATTTGGGGGGCAAAATGGGGGAATTTGGGGGGAAATCGCGGGACTTTGGAAGAAAAATGCGGGATTTGGGGGGCGAAATGTGGGAATTTGGGTCAAAAATGTGGGATTTGGGGGGCAAAATGTGGGAATTTGGGTCAAAAATGCGGGATTTGGGGGGCGAAATGTGGGAATTTGGGTCAAAATTGTGGGCTTTGGGGGGCGAAATTGGGGAATTTGGGGCAAAAATGTGGGATTTGGGGGGCGAAATAGGGGAATTTGGTGTTAAAGTTGGGAATTCAGGGCAAAAATGTGGGATTTGGGGGGCAAAATGGGGGAATTTGGGGGGAAATCGCGGGACTTTGGAAGAAAAATGTGGGATTTGGGTGGCGAAATGTGGGAATTTGGGTCAAAAATGTGGGATTTGGGGGGCGAAATGTGGGAATATGGGGCGAAATTGCAGGACTTGGGGGCAAAATGTGGGGTTTTAGGGTAAAAATGGGGGATTTTGGGGGAAATCGTGGAATTTTGGGTGGCAAAATGTGGGAATTTGGTGTGAAATGTGGGAATTCAGGGCAAAAATGCGGGATTTGGGGGCAAAATGTGGGATTTTGGGGGTAAATTGTGGGATTTTGGTGCAAAATGCAGGAATTTGGGGCAAAAATGGGGGATTTGTGGGGAAATCGTGGGATTTTGGGGGCAAAATGTTGGATTTTGGTGCGAAATGCGGGGATTTGGGTCAAAAATGTGGGATTTGGGGGCAAAATGGGGGAATTTGGGTCAAAAATGTGGGATTTGGGGGGCAAAATGTGGGAATTTGGTGTAAAATGTGGGAATTTGGGGCAAAAATGTGGGATTTTGGGGGCGAGATGGGGGAATTTGGGGGGAAATCGCTGGATTTTGGGGCAAAATGTGAGATATTGGTGTGAAATGTGGGAATTTGTGGAGAAATTGCAGGATTTTGGGTGCAAAATGTGGGGTTTTAGGGTAAAAATGGGGGATTTTGGGGGAAATCGTGGAATTTTGGGGGCGAAATGTGGGATATTGGTGTGAAATGTGGGAATTGGGGGCAAAAATGCGAGATTTGGGGAGCAAAATTGGGGATTTTGGGGGGAAATGCGGGGATTTGGGTCAAAAATGTGGGATTTGGGGGGCGAAATGTTGGAATTTGGGGCGAAATTGCAGGATTTGGGGGCAAAATGTGGGGTTTTAGGGTAAAAATGGGGGATTTTGGGGGAAATCGTGGGGTTTGGGGTGGCAAAATGTGGGAATTTGGTGTGAAATGTGGGAATTCAGGGCAAAAATGCGGGATTTGGGGGCAAAATGTGGGATTTTGGGGGTAAATTGTGGGATTTTAGTGCAAAATGCAGGAATTTGGGGCAAAAATGGGGGATTTGTGGGGAAATCGTGGGATTTTGGGGGCAAAATGTTGGATTTTGGTGCGAAATGCGGGGATTTGGGTCAAAAATGTGGGATTTGGGGGCAAAATGGGGGAATTTGGGTTAAAAATGTGGGATTTGGGGGGCGAAATTGGGGAATTTGGGGCAAAAATGTGGGATTTGGGGGGCAAAATGTGGGATATTGGTGTGAAATGCGGAAATTTGGGGGGAAAATGTGGGATTTGGGGGGAAATTGCGGGATTTTGGTGTAAAATGTGGGAATGCAGGGCAAAAATGTGGGATTTGGGAAGCAAAATGGGGGATTTTGGGGGGAAATTGCAGGATTTGGGGGGCAAAATGTGGGGTTTTAGGGTAAAAATGGGGGATTTGGGGGGAAATCGTGGGATTTTGGGGGCAAAATGTGGGAATTTGGTGTGAAATGTGCGAATTTGGGTCAAAATTGTGGGCTTTGGGGGGCGAAATGGGTGAATTTGGGGGGAAATCGCGGGACTTTGGAAGAAAAATGCGGGATTTGGGGGGCAAAATGTGGGAATTTGGGTCAAAAATGTGGGATTTGGGGGGCAAAATGTGGGAATTTGGGTCAAAAATGCGGGATTTGGGGGGCGAAATGTGGGAATTTGGGTCAAAAATGTGGGATTTGGGGGGCGAAATGGGGGAATTTGGTGTTAAAGTTGGGAATTCAGGGCAAAAATGTGGGATTTGGGGGGCAAAATGGGGGAATTTGGGGGGAAATCGCGGGACTTTGGAAGAAAAATGCGGGATTTGGGGGGCGAAATGTGGGAATTTGGGTCAAAAATGTGGGATTTGGGGGGCAAAATGTGGGAATTTGGGTCAAAAATGCGGGATTTGGGGGGCGAAATGTGGGAATTTGGGTCAAAATTGTGGGCTTTGGGGGGCGAAATTGGGGAATTTGGGGCAAAAATGTGGGATTTGGGGGGCGAAATAGGGGAATTTGGTGTTAAAGTTGGGAATTCAGGGCAAAAATGTGGGATTTGGGGGGCAAAATGGGGGAATTTGGGGGGAAATCGCGGGACTTTGGAAGAAAAATGTGGGATTTGGGTGGCGAAATGTGGGAATTTGGGTCAAAAATGTGGGATTTGGGGGGCGAAATGTGGGAATATGGGGCGAAATTGCAGGACTTGGGGGCAAAATGTGGGGTTTTAGGGTAAAAATGGGGGATTTTGGGGGAAATCGTGGAATTTTGGGTGGCAAAATGTGGGAATTTGGTGTGAAATGTGGGAATTCAGGGCAAAAATGCGGGATTTGGGGGCAAAATGTGGGATTTTGGGGGTAAATTGTGGGATTTTGGTGCAAAATGCAGGAATTTGGGGCAAAAATGGGGGATTTGTGGGGAAATCGTGGGATTTTGGGGGCAAAATGTTGGATTTTGGTGCGAAATGCGGGGATTTGGGTCAAAAATGTGGGATTTGGGGGCAAAATGGGGGAATTTGGGTCAAAAATGTGGGATTTGGGGGGCAAAATGTGGGAATTTGGTGTAAAATGTGGGAATTTGGGGCAAAAATGTGGGATTTTGGGGGCGAGATGGGGGAATTTGGGGGGAAATCGCTGGATTTTGGGGCAAAATGTGAGATATTGGTGTGAAATGTGGGAATTTGTGGAGAAATTGCAGGATTTTGGGTGCAAAATGTGGGGTTTTAGGGTAAAAATGGGGGATTTTGGGGGAAATCGTGGAATTTTGGGGGCGAAATGTGGGATATTGGTGTGAAATGTGGGAATTGGGGGCAAAAATGCGAGATTTGGGGAGCAAAATTGGGGATTTTGGGGGGAAATGCGGGGATTTGGGTCAAAAATGTGGGATTTGGGGGGCGAAATGTTGGAATTTGGGGCGAAATTGCAGGATTTGGGGGCAAAATGTGGGGTTTTAGGGTAAAAATGGGGGATTTTGGGGGAAATCGTGGGGTTTGGGGTGGCAAAATGTGGGAATTTGGTGTGAAATGTGGGAATTCAGGGCAAAAATGCGGGATTTGGGGGCAAAATGTGGGATTTTGGGGGTAAATTGTGGGATTTTAGTGCAAAATGCAGGAATTTGGGGCAAAAATGGGGGATTTGTGGGGAAATCGTGGGATTTTGGGGGCAAAATGTTGGATTTTGGTGCGAAATGCGGGGATTTGGGTCAAAAATGTGGGATTTGGGGGCAAAATGGGGGAATTTGGGTTAAAAATGTGGGATTTGGGGGGCGAAATTGGGGAATTTGGGGCAAAAATGTGGGATTTGGGGGGCAAAATGTGGGATATTGGTGTGAAATGCGGAAATTTGGGGGGAAAATGTGGGATTTGGGGGGAAATTGCGGGATTTTGGTGTAAAATGTGGGAATGCAGGGCAAAAATGTGGGATTTGGGAAGCAAAATGGGGGATTTTGGGGGGAAATTGCAGGATTTGGGGGGCAAAATGTGCGGTTTTAGGGTAAAAATGGGGGATTTGGGGGGAAATCGTGGGATTTTGGGGGCAAAATGTGGGAATTTGGTGTGAAATGTGCGAATTTGGGTCAAAATTGTGGGCTTTGGGGGGCGAAATGGGTGAATTTGGGGGGAAATCGCGGGACTTTGGAAGAAAAATGCGGGATTTGGGGGGCGAAATGTGGGAATTTGGGTCAAAAATGTGGGATTTGGGGGGCAAAATGTGGGAATTTGGGTCAAAAATGCGGGATTTGGGGGGCGAAATGTGGGAATTTGGGTCAAAATTGTGGGCTTTGGGGGGCGAAATTGGGGAATTTGGGGCAAAAATGTGGGATTTGGGGGGCGAAATAGGGGAATTTGGTGTTAAAGTTGGGAATTCAGGGCAAAAATGTGGGATTTGGGGGGCAAAATGGGGGAATTTGGGGGGAAATCGCGGGACTTTGGAAGAAAAATGTGGGATTTGGGTGGCGAAATGTGGGAATTTGGGTCAAAAATGTGGGATTTGGGGGGCGAAATGTGGGAATATGGGGCGAAATTGCAGGATTTGGGGGCAAAATGTGGGGTTTTAGGGTAAAAATGGGGGATTTTGGGGGAAATCGTGGAATTTTGGGTGGCAAAATGTGGGAATTTGGTGTGAAATGTGGGAATTCAGGGCAAAAATGCGGGATTTGGGGGCAAAATGTGGGATTTTGGGGGTAAATTGTGGGATTTTGGTGCAAAATGCAGGAATTTGGGGCAAAAATGGGGGATTTGTGGGGAAATCGTGGGATTTTGGGGGCAAAATGTTGGATTTTGGTGCGAAATGCGGGGATTTGGGTCAAAAATGTGGGATTTGGGGGCAAAATGGGGGAATTTGGGTCAAAAATGTGGGATTTGGGGGGCAAAATGTGGGAATTTGGTGTAAAATGTGGGAATTTGGGGCAAAAATGTGGGATTTTGGGGGCGAGATGGGGGAATTTGGGGGGAAATCGCTGGATTTTGGGGCAAAATGTGAGATATTGGTGTGAAATGTGGGAATTTGTGGAGAAATTGCAGGATTTTGGGTGCAAAATGTGGGGTTTTAGGGTAAAAATGGGGGATTTTGGGGGAAATCGTGGAATTTTGGGGGCGAAATGTGGGATATTGGTGTGAAATGTGGGAATTGGGGGCAAAAATGCGAGATTTGGGGAGCAAAATTGGGGATTTTGGGGGGAAATGCGGGGATTTGGGTCAAAAATGCGGGATTTGGGGGGCGAAATGGGGGAATTTGGGGCAAAAAGGCGGGATTTTGTTGTGAAATTGCAGAATTTGGGGCAAAAATGGGGGATTTTGGGGGCAAAATGTGGGATATTGGTGTGAAATGCGGAAATTTGGGGGGAAAATGTGGGATTTGGGGGGAAATTGCAGGATTTTGGTGTAAAATGTGGGAATGCAGGGCAAAACTGTGGGATTTGGGAAGCAAAATGGGGGATTTTTGGGGGAAATTGCAGGATTTTGGGGGCAAAATGTAGGGTTTTAGGTCAAAAATGGGGGGGTTTGGGGGAAATTGCAGGATTTTGGGGGCGAAATGTGGGATTTAGGTGTAAAATGAGGGGATTTGTGTCAAAAATGCGGGATTTGGGGGGCAAAACGGGGGAATTTGGGGGGAAATCTCGGGATTTTGGGGCAAAAATGTGGGATTTTGGTGCAAAATGCGGGAATTTGGGGTAAAATGTGGAAATTTGGGGCAAAATTGTGGGCTTTGGGGGGCGAAATTGGGGAATTTGGGGCAAAAATGTGGGATTTGGGGGGCAAAATGTGGGATATTGGTGTGAAATGCGGAAATTTGGGGGGAAAATGTGGGATCTGGGGGGAAATTGCAGGATTTTGGTGTAAAATGTGGGAATGCAGGGCAAAACTGTGGGATTTGGGAAGCAAAATGGGGGATTTTGGGGGGAAATTGCAGGATTTTGGGTGCAAAATGTGGGGTTTTAGGGTAAAAATGGGGGATTTTGGGGGAAATCGTGGGATTTTGGGGGCAAAATGTGGGAATTTGGTGTGAAATGTGCGAATTTGGGTCAAAATTGTGGGCTTTGGGGGGCGAAATGGGGGAATTTGGGGGGAAATCGCGGGACTTTGGAAGAAAAATGCGGGATTTGGGGGGCGAAATGTGGGAATTTGGGTCAAAAATTGCGGGATTTTGATGGGCGAAATGTGGGAATTTGGGGCAAAAATGTGGGATTTGGGGGGCGAAATGTGGGAATTTGGGTCAAAATTGTGGGCTTTGGGGGGCGAAATTGGGGAATTTGGGGCAAAAATGTGGGATTTGGGGGGCGAAATGGGGGAATTTGGTGTTAAAGTTGGGAATTCAGGGCAAAAATGTGGGATTTGGGGGGCAAAATGGGGGAATTTGGGGGGAAATCGCGGGACTTTGGAAGAAAAATGCGGGATTTGGGGGGCGAAATGTGGGAATTTGGGTCAAAAATGTGGGATTTGGGGGGCAAAATGTGGGAATTTGGGTCAAAAATGCGGGATTTGGGGGGCGAAATGTGGGAATTTGGGTCAAAATTGTGGGCTTTGGGGGGCGAAATTGGGGAATTTGGGGCAAAAATGTGGGATTTGGGGGGCGAAATAGGGGAATTTGGTGTTAAAGTTGGGAATTCAGGGCAAAAATGTGGGATTTGGGGGGCAAAATGGCGGAATTTGGGGGGAAATCGCGGGACTTTGGAAGAAAAATGTGGATTTGGGTGGCGAAATGTGGGAATTTGGGTCAAAAATGTGGGATTTGGGGGGCGAAATGTGGGAATATGGGGCGAAATTGCAGGACTTGGGGGCAAAATGTGGGGTTTTAGGGTAAAAATGGGGGATTTTGGGGGAAATCGTGGAATTTTGGGTGGCAAAATGTGGGAATTTGGTGTGAAATGTGGGAATTCAGGGCAAAAATGCGGGATTTGGGGGCAAAATGTGGGATTTTGGGGGTAAATTGTGGGATTTTGGTGCAAAATGCAGGAATTTGGGGCAAAAATGGGGGATTTGTGGGGAAATCGTGGGATTTTGGGGGCAAAATGTTGGATTTTGGTGCGAAATGCGGGGATTTGGGTCAAAAATGTGGGATTTGGGGGCAAAATGGGGGAATTTGGGTCAAAAATGTGGGATTTGGGGGGCAAAATGTGGGAATTTGGTGTAAAATGTGGGAATTTGGGGCAAAAATGTGGGATTTTGGGGGCGAGATGGGGGAATTTGGGGGGAAATCGCTGGATTTTGGGGCAAAATGTGAGATATTGGTGTGAAATGTGGGAATTTGTGGAGAAATTGCAGGATTTTGGGTGCAAAATGTGGGGTTTTAGGGTAAAAATGGGGGATTTTGGGGGAAATCGTGGAATTTTGGGGGCGAAATGTGGGATATTGGTGTGAAATGTGGGAATTGGGGGCAAAAATGCGAGATTTGGGGAGCAAAATTGGGGATTTTGGGGGGAAATGCGGGGATTTGGGTCAAAAATGCGGGATTTGGGGGGCGAAATGGGGGAATTTGGGGCAAAAAGGCGGGATTTTGTTGTGAAATTGCAGAATTTGGGGCAAAAATGGGGGATTTGGGGGGCAAAATGTGGGATATTGGTGTGAAATGCGGAAATTTGGGGGGAAAATGTGGGATTTGGGGGGAAATTGCAGGATTTTGGTGTAAAATGTGGGAATGCAGGGCAAAACTGTGGGATTTGGGAAGCAAAATGGGGGATTTTTGGGGGAAATTGCAGGATTTTGGGGGCAAAATGTAGGGTTTTAGGTCAAAAATGGGGGGTTTTGGGGGAAATTGCAGGATTTTGGGGGCGAAATGTGGGATTTGGGTGTAAAATGAGGGGATTTGTGTCAAAAATGCGGGATTTGGGGGGCAAAACGGGGGAATTTGGGGGGAAATCTCGGGATTTGGGGGCAAAAATGTGGGATTTTGGTGCAAAATGCGGGAATTTGGTGCAAAGATGTGGGATTTGGGGGAAAAATTGCGGGATTTTGAGGGGCAAAATGTGGGATTTGACGGGCAAAATGTGGGAATTTGGCGGGAAATCGTGGAATTTGGGGGGCAAAATGTGGGATTTTGGTGCGAAATGCAGGAATTTGGGTTAAAATGCGGGATTTGGGGGTAAAATGGAGGAATTTGGGTCAAAAATGTGGGATTTTGGGGGCAAAATGTGGGAATTTGGTGTAAAATGTGGGAATTTGGGGCAAAAATGCGGGATTTGGGGGGCGAGATGGGGGAATTTGGGGTGAAATCACGGGATTTTGGGGCAAAATGTGAGATATTGGTGTGGAATGTGGGAATTTGGGTGAAAAATGCGGGGTTTTGAGGGGGAAATTGCAGGATATTGGGGGCAAAATGTAGGGTTTTAGGTCAAAATTGGGGGATTTGGGGGGAAATTGCAGGATTTTTGGGGGCGAAATGTGGGATTTTGGTGTAAAATGTGGGGATTTGTGTCAAAAATGCGGGATTTGGGGGGCAAAACGGGGGAATTTGGGGGGAAATCACGGGATTTGGGGGCAAAAATGTGGAAATTTGGTGTGAAATTCCGGAATTTGGGGCAAAATGTGGGATTTTGTTGCGAAATGCGGGAATTTGGTGCAAAGATGTGGGATTTTGGGGAAAAATTGCGGGATTTTGAGGGGGAAATTGCAGGATTTTGGGTGCAAAATGTGGGGTTTTAGGTCAAAAATGGGGGATTTTGGGGGAAATTGCAGGTTTTGGGTGGCAAAATGTGGGTATTTGGTGTGAAATGTGGGAATTTGGGGCAAAAATACAGGATTTTGGGGGAAAAATGTGGGAATTTGGTGTTAAATGTGGGAATTCAGGGCAAAAATGCGGGATTTTGTTGTGAAATTGCAGAATTTGGGGCAAAAATGGGGGATTTTGGGGGCAAAATGTGGGATATTGGTGTGAAATGCGGAAATTTGGGGGAAAATGTGGGATTTGGGGGGCAAAATGTGAGATTTTGGTGTAAAATGTGGGAATTCAGGTCAAAAATGTGGGATTTGCGGGGCAAAATGGGGGAATTTGGGGGGAAATCGCGGGATTTTGGGGGCAAAATTTTGGATCTTGGTGCGAAATGCAGGGATTTGGGTCAAAAATGCGGGATTTGGGGGCAAAATGGGGGAATTTGGGTCAAAAATGTGGGATTTGGGTCAAAAATGTGGGATTTTGGGGGCGAAATGTGGGAATTTGGGGCAAAAATGCAGGATTTGGGGCAAAAATGTGGGATTTGGGGGGCAAAATGTGGGAATTTAGGGGGAATCGCGGGATTTTGGTGTAAAATGTGGGAATTCGGGGGGTAAAATGGGGGAATTTGGGGGGAAATCGCGGTATTTTGTTGGCAAAATGGGGGGTTTTGGTGCGAAATGCGGGGATTTGGGTCCAAAATGCGGGATTTGGGTCAAAAATGTGGGATTTTGGGGGTGAAATGGGGGATTTTGGTGTAAAATGTGGGAATTTGTGGCAAAAATGTGGGATTTTGGTGTAAAATGCAGGAATTTGGGGCAAAAATGCGGGATTTGGGGGGCGAAATTGCAGAATTTGGGGCAAAAATGGGGGATTTGGGGGGCAAAATGTGGGATATTGGTGTGAAATGCGGAAATTTGGGGGAAAAATGTGGGATTTGGGGGGAAATTGCAGGATTTTGGTGTAAAATGTGGGAATGCAGGGCAAAACTGTGGGATTTGGGAAGCAAAATGGGGGATTTTTGGGGGAAATTGCAGGATTTTGGGGGCAAAATGTGGGGTTTTAGGTCAAAAATGGGGGGTTTTGGGGGAAATCGTGGGATTTTGGGGGCGAAATGTGGGATTTGGGTGTAAAATGTGGGGATTTGTGTCAAAAATGCGGGATTTGGAAGGCAAAACGGGGGAATTTGGGGGGAAATCTCGGGATTTGGGGCAAAAATGTGGGATTTTGGTGCGAAATGCGGGAATTTGGGGCAAAATGTGGGATTTTGGTGCAAATTGCGGGAATTTGGTGCAAAGATGTGGGATTTTGGGGAAAAATTGCGGGATTTTGAGGGGGAAATTGCAGGATTTTGGGTTCAAAATGTGGGGTTTTAGGTCAAAAATGGGGGGTTTTGGGGGAAATCGTGAGATTTTGGGGGCGAAATGTGGGATTTTGGTGTAAAATGTGGGGATTTGTGTCAAAACTGCAGGATTTGGGGGGCAAAATGTGGGAATTTGGGGGAAAATCGTGGGATTTGTGGGGCAAAATGTGGGATTTTGGTGCAAAATGCCGGAATTTGGGGCAAAAATGGGGGATTTTGGGGTCAAAATGTGGGATTTTGGTGCAAAATGCAGGAATTTGGGGCAAAAACGGGGGATTTTGGGGGAAGTCGCGGGATTTTTTGGGCAAAATGTGGGATATTGGTGTTAAATGTGGGAATTTGGGGGAAAAATGTGGGATTTGGGGGGCAAAATGGGGGAATTTGGTGTGAAATGTGGGAATTTGGGGCAAAAATGTGGGATTTGGGGGGAAAATAGGGGAATTTGGGGGGAAATCGTGGGATTTTGGTGTAAAATGGGGGATTTGGGGGGCGAAATGTGGGAATTTGTGTCAAAAATTTTGGATATGGGGGGCAAAATGGGGGAATTTGGGGCAAAAATGCAGGAATTTGTTGCGAAATGGGGTAATTTGGGGCAAAAATGGGGGAATTTGGGGGAAATCGTGGGATTTTGGGGGCAAAATGTGGGAATTTGGGGCAAAAATGTGGGATTTGGGGGGCAAAATGTGGGATTTTGGTGGCGAAATGTGGGAATTTGGGGCAAAAATGCGGGATTTGGGGGGTGAAACGGGGGAATTTGGGGGGAAATCACAGGATTTTGGGGCAAAAATGGAGGATTTTGGGGGCAAAATGGGGGATTTGGGGGCAAAAATGTGGGATTTTGGGGGCAAAATGTGAGATTTTGGTGTAAAATGTGGGAATTCAGGTCAAAAATGTGGGATTTGCGGGGCAAAATGGGGGAATTTGGGGGGAAATCGCGGGATTTTGGGGGCAAAATTTTGGATCTTGGTGCGAAATGTAGGGATTTGGGTCAAAAATGCGGGATTTGAGGGCAAAATGGGGGAATTTGGGGAAAAAATGTGGGATTTGGGTCAAAAATCTGGGATTTTGGGGGCAAAATGCGGGAATTTGGGGCAAAAATGCAGTATTTGGGGCAAAAATGTGGGATTTGGGGGGCAAAATGTGGGAATTTGGGGGGAATCGCGGGATTTTGGTGTAAAATGTGGGAATTCGAGGGGTAAAATGGGGGAATTTGGGGGGAAATCGCGGTATTTTGGGGGCAAAATGGGGGGTTTTGGTGCGAAATGCGGGGATTTGGGTCCAAAATGCGGGATTTGGGTCAAAAATGTGGGATTTTGGGGGCGAAATGGGGGATTTTGGTGTAAAATGTGGGAATTTGTGGCAAAAATGCAGGATTTGGGTCAAAATTGTGGGATTTGGGGGGCAAAATGGGGGAATTTGGGGGGAATCGCGGGATTTTGGTGTAAAATGTGGGAATTCGGGGGGCAAAATGGGGGAATTTGGGGGGAAATCGTGGTATTTTGGGGGCAAAATGGGGGGTTTTGGTGCGAAATGCGGGGATTTGGGTCCAAAATGCGGGATTTGGGTCAAAAATGTGGGATTTTGGGGGTGAAATGGGGGATTTTGGTGTAAAATGTGGGAATTTGTGGCAAAAATGTGGGATTTTGGTGTAAAATGCAGGAATTTGGGGCAAAAATGCGGGATTTGGGGGGCGAAATTGCAGAATTTGGGGGAAAAATGGGGGATTTTGGGGGCAAAATGTGGGATATTGGTGTGAAATGCGGAAATTTGGGGGAAAAATGTGGGATTTGGGGGGAAATTGCAGGATTTTGGTGTAAAATGTGGGAATGCAGGGCAAAACTGTGGGATTTGGGAAGCAAAATGGGGGATTTTGGGGGGAAATTGCAGGATTTTGGGGGCAAAATGTAGGGTTTTAGGTCAAAAATGGGGGGTTTTGGGGGAAATCGCGGGATTTTGGGGGCGAAATGTGGGATTTGGGTGTAAAATGAGGGGATTTGTGTCAAAAATGCGGGATTTGGGGGGCAAAACGGGGGAATTTGGGGGGAAATCACGGGAATTTGGGGCAAAAATGCGGGATTTGGGGGGTGAAACGGGGGAATTTGGGGGGAAATCACAGGATTTTGGGGCAAAAATGGAGGATTTTGGGGGCAAAATGGGGGATTTGGGGGCAAAAATGTGGGATTTTGGGGGCAAAATGTGAGATTTTGGTGTAAAATGTGGGAATTCAGGTCAAAAATGTGGGATTTGCGGGGCAAAATGGGGGATTTGTGGGGAAATCGTGGGATTTTGGGGGCAAAATGTTGGATTTTGGTGCGAAATGCGGGGATTTGGGTCAAAAATGTGGGATTTGGGGGCAAAATGGGGGAATTTGGGTCAAAAATGTGGGATTTGGGGGGCAAAATGTGGGAATTTGGTGTAAAGTGTGGAAATTTGGGGCAAAATTGTGGGCTTTGGGGGGCGAAATTGGGGAATTTGGGGCAAAAATGTGGGATTTGGGCGGCAAAATGTGGGATATTGGTGTGAAATGCGGAAATTTGGGGGGAAAATGTGGGATCTGGGGGGAAATTGCAGGATTTTGGTGTAAAATGTGGGAATGCAGGGCAAAACTGTGGGATTTGGGAAGCAAAATGGGGGATTTTGGGGGGAAATTGCAGGATTTTGGGTGCAAAATGTGGGGTTTTAGGGTAAAAATGGGGGATTTTGGGCGAAATCGCGGGATTTTGGGGGCAAAATGTGGGAATTTGGTGTGAAATGTGCGAATTTGGGTCAAAATTGTGGGCTTTGGGGGGCGAAATGGGGGAATTTGGGGGGAAATCGCGGGACTTTGGAAGAAAAATGCGGGATTTGGGGGGCGAAATGTGGGAATTTGGGTCAAAAATTGCGGGATTTTGATGGGCGAAATGTGGGAATTTGGGGCAAAAATGTGGGATTTGGGGGGCGAAATGTGGGAATTTGGGTCAAAATTGTGGGCTTTGGGGGGCGAAATTGGGGAATTTGGGGCAAAAATGTGGGATTTGGGGGGCGAAATGGGGGAATTTGGTGTTAAAGTTGGGAATTCAGGGCAAAAATGTGGGATTTGGGGGCCAAAATGGGGGAATTTGGGGGGAAATCGCGGGACTTTGGAAGAAAAATGCGGGATTTGGGTGGCGAAATGTGGGAATTTGGGGCAAAAATGTGGGATTTGGGGGGCGAAATGTTGGAATTTGGGGCGAAATTGCAGGATTTGGGGGCAAAATGTGGGGTTTTAGGGTAAAAATGGGGGATTTTGGGGGAAATCGTGGGGTTTGGGGTGGCAAAATGTGGGAATTTGGTGTGAAATGTGGGAATTCAGGGCAAAAATGCGGGATTTGGGGGCAAAATGTGGGATTTTGGGGGTAAATTGTGGGATTTTGGTGCAAAATGCAGGAATTTGGGGCAAAAATGGGGGATTTGTGGGGAAATCGTGGGATTTTGGGGGCAAAATGTTGGATTTTGGTGCGAAATGCGGGGATTTGGGTCAAAAATGTGGGATTTGGGGGCAAAATGGGGGAATTTGGGTTAAAAATGTGGGATTTGGGGGGCGAAATTGGGGAATTTGGGGCAAAAATGTGGGATTTGGGGGGCAAAATGTGGGATATTGGTGTGAAATGCGGAAATTTGGGGGGAAAATGTGGGATTTGGGGGGAAATTGCGGGATTTTGGTGTAAAATGTGGGAATGCAGGGCAAAAATGTGGGATTTGGGAAGCAAAATGGGGGATTTTGGGGGGAAATTGCAGGATTTGGGGGGCAAAATGTGCGGTTTTAGGGTAAAAATGGGGGATTTGGGGGGAAATCGTGGGATTTTGGGGGCAAAATGTGGGAATTTGGTGTGAAATGTGCGAATTTGGGTCAAAATTGTGGGCTTTGGGGGGCGAAATGGGTGAATTTGGGGGGAAATCGCGGGACTTTGGAAGAAAAATGCGGGATTTGGGGGGCGAAATGTGGGAATTTGGGTCAAAAATGTGGGATTTGGGGGGCAAAATGTGGGAATTTGGGTCAAAAATGCGGGATTTGGGGGGCGAAATGTGGGAATTTGGGTCAAAAATGTGGGATTTGGGGGGCGAAATGGGGGAATTTGGTGTTAAAGTTGGGAATTCAGGGCAAAAATGTGGGATTTGGGGGGCAAAATGGGGGAATTTGGGGGGAAATCGCGGGACTTTGGAAGAAAAATGCGGGATTTGGGGGGCGAAATGTGGGAATTTGGGTCAAAAATGTGGGATTTGGGGGGCAAAATGTGGGAATTTGGGTCAAAAATGCGGGATTTGGGGGGCGAAATGTGGGAATTTGGGTCAAAATTGTGGGCTTTGGGGGGCGAAATTGGGGAATTTGGGGCAAAAATGTGGGATTTGGGGGGCGAAATAGGGGAATTTGGTGTTAAAGTTGGGAATTCAGGGCAAAAATGTGGGATTTGGGGGGCAAAATGGGGGAATTTGGGGGGAAATCGCGGGACTTTGGAAGAAAAATGTGGGATTTGGGTGGCGAAATGTGGGAATTTGGGTCAAAAATGTGGGATTTGGGGGGCGAAATGTGGGAATATGGGGCGAAATTGCAGGACTTGGGGGCAAAATGTGGGGTTTTAGGGTAAAAATGGGGGATTTTGGGGGAAATCGTGGAATTTTGGGTGGCAAAATGTGGGAATTTGGTGTGAAATGTGGGAATTCAGGGCAAAAATGCGGGATTTGGGGGCAAAATGTGGGATTTTGGGGGTAAATTGTGGGATTTTGGTGCAAAATGCAGGAATTTGGGGCAAAAATGGGGGATTTGTGGGGAAATCGTGGGATTTTGGGGGCAAAATGTTGGATTTTGGTGCGAAATGCGGGGATTTGGGTCAAAAATGTGGGATTTGGGGGCAAAATGGGGGAATTTGGGTCAAAAATGTGGGATTTGGGGGGCAAAATGTGGGAATTTGGTGTAAAATGTGGGAATTTGGGGCAAAAATGTGGGATTTTGGGGGCGAGATGGGGGAATTTGGGGGGAAATCGCTGGATTTTGGGGCAAAATGTGAGATATTGGTGTGAAATGTGGGAATTTGTGGAGAAATTGCAGGATTTTGGGTGCAAAATGTGGGGTTTTAGGGTAAAAATGGGGGATTTTGGGGGAAATCGTGGAATTTTGGGGGCGAAATGTGGGATATTGGTGTGAAATGTGGGAATTGGGGGCAAAAATGCGAGATTTGGGGAGCAAAATTGGGGATTTTGGGGGGAAATGCGGGGATTTGGGTCAAAAATGCGGGATTTGGGGGGCGAAATGGGGGAATTTGGGGCAAAAAGGCGGGATTTTGTTGTGAAATTGCAGAATTTGGGGCAAAAATGGGGGATTTTGGGGGCAAAATGTGGGATATTGGTGTGAAATGCGGAAATTTGGGGGGAAAATGTGGGATTTGGGGGGAAATTGCAGGATTTTGGTGTAAAATGTGGGAATGCAGGGCAAAACTGTGGGATTTGGGAAGCAAAATGGGGGATTTTTGGGGGAAATTGCAGGATTTTGGGGGCAAAATGTAGGGTTTTAGGTCAAAAATGGGGGGTTTTGGGGGAAATTGCAGGATTTTGGGGGCGAAATGTGGGATTTGGGTGTAAAATGAGGGGATTTGTGTCAAAAATGCGGGATTTGGGGGGCAAAACGGGGGAATTTGGGGGGAAATCTCGGGATTTGGGGGCAAAAATGTGGGATTTTGGTGCAAAATGCGGGAATTTGGTGCAAAGATGTGGGATTTGGGGGAAAAATTGCGGGATTTTGAGGGGCAAAATGTGGGATTTGACGGGCAAAATGTGGGAATTTGGCGGGAAATCGTGGAATTTGGGGGGCAAAATGTGGGATTTTGGTGCGAAATGCAGGAATTTGGGTTAAAATGCGGGATTTGGGGGTAAAATGGAGGAATTTGGGTCAAAAATGTGGGATTTTGGGGGCAAAATGTGGGAATTTGGTGTAAAATGTGGGAATTTGGGGCAAAAATGCGGGATTTGGGGGGCGAGATGGGGGAATTTGGGGTGAAATCACGGGATTTTGGGGCAAAATGTGAGATATTGGTGTGGAATGTGGGAATTTGGGTGAAAAATGCGGGGTTTTGAGGGGGAAATTGCAGGATATTGGGGGCAAAATGTAGGGTTTTAGGTCAAAATTGGGGGATTTGGGGGGAAATTGCAGGATTTTTGGGGGCGAAATGTGGGATTTTGGTGTAAAATGTGGGGATTTGTGTCAAAAATGCGGGATTTGGGGGGCAAAACGGGGGAATTTGGGGGGAAATCACGGGATTTGGGGGCAAAAATGTGGGAATTTGGTGTGAAATGCCGGAATTTGGGGCAAAATGTGGGATTTTGTTGCGAAATGCGGGAATTTGGTGCAAAGATGTGGGATTTTGGGGAAAAATTGCGGGATTTTGAGGGGGAAATTGCAGGATTTTGGGTGCAAATGTGGGGTTTTAGGTCAAAAATGGGGGATTTTGGGGGAAATCGTGGGGTTTTGGGTGGCAAAATGTGGGTATTTGGTGTGAAATGTGGGAATTTGGGGCAAAAATACAGGATTTTGGGGGCAAAATGTGGGAATTTGGTGTTAAATGTGGGAATTCAGGGCAAAAATGCGGGATTTTGTTGTGAAATTGCAGAATTTGGGGCAAAAATGGGGGATTTTGGAGGCAAAATGTGGGATATTGGTGTGAAATGCGGAAATTTGGGGGAAAATGTGGGATTTGGGGGGCAAAATGTGAGATTTTGGTGTAAAATGTGGGAATTCAGGTCAAAAATGTGGGATTTGCGGGGCAAAATGGGGGAATTTGGGGGGAAATCGCGGGATTTTGGGGGCAAAATTTTGGATCTTGGTGCGAAATGCAGGGATTTGGGTCAAAAATGCGGGATTTGGGGGCAAAATGGGGGAATTTGGGGAAAAAATGCAGGATTTGGGTCAAAAATGTGGGATTTTGGGTGCGAAATGTGGGAATTTGGGGCAAAAATGCAGGATTTGGGGCAAAAATGTGGGATTTGGGGGGCAAAATGTGGGAATTTAGGGGGAATCGCGGGATTTTGGTGTAAAATGTGGGAATTCGGGGGGTAAAATGGGGGAATTTGGGGGGAAATCGCGGTATTTTGTTGGCAAAATGGGGGGTTTTGGTGCGAAATGCGGGGATTTGGGTCCAAAATGCGGGATTTGGGTCAAAAATGTGGGATTTTGGGGGCGAAATGGGGGATTTTGGTGTAAAATGTGGGAATTTGTGGCAAAAATGTGGGATTTTGGTGTAAAATGCAGGAATTTGGGGCAAAAATGCGGGATTTGGGGGGCGAAATTGCAGAATTTGGGGCAAAAATGGGGGATTTGGGGGGCAAAATGTGGGATATTGGTGTGAAATGCGGAAATTTGGGGGAAAAATGTGGGATTTGGGGGGAAATTGCAGGATTTTGGTGTAAAATGTGGGAATGCAGGTCAAAACTGTGGGATTTGGGAAGCAAAATGGGGGATTTTTGGGGGAAATTGCAGGATTTTGGGGGCAAAATGTGGGGTTTTAGGTCAAAAATGGGGGGTTTTGGGGGAAATCGTGGGATTTTGGGGGCGAAATGTGGGATTTGGGTGTAAAATGTGGGGATTTGTGTCAAAAATGCGGGATTTGGAAGGCAAAACGGGGGAATTTGGGGGGAAATCTCGGGATTTGGGGCAAAAATGTGGGATTTTGGTGCGAAATGCGGGAATTTGGGGCAAAATGTGGGATTTTGGTGCAAATTGCGGGAATTTGGTGCAAAGATGTGGGATTTTGGGGAAAAATTGCGGGATTTTGAGGGGGAAATTGCAGGATTTTGGGTTCAAAATGTGGGGTTTTAGGTCAAAAATGGGGGGTTTTGGGGGAAATCGTGAGATTTTGGGGGCGAAATGTGGGATTTTGGTGTAAAATGTGGGGATTTGTGTCAAAACTGCAGGATTTGGGGGGCAAAATGTGGGAATTTGGGGGAAAATCGTGGGATTTGTGGGGCAAAATGTGGGATTTTGGTGCAAAATGCCGGAATTTGGGGCAAAAATGGGGGATTTTGGGGTCAAAATGTGGGATTTTGGTGCAAAATGCAGGAATTTGGGGCAAAAACGGGGGATTTTGGGGGAAGTCGCGGGATTTTTGGGGCAAAATGTGGGATATTGGTGTTAAATGTGGGAATTTGGGGGAAAAATGTGGGATTTGGGGGGCAAAATGGGGGAATTTGGTGTGAAATGTGGGAATTTGGGGCAAAAATGTGGGATTTGGGGGGAAAATAGGGGAATTTGGGGGGAAATCGTGGGATTTTGGTGTAAAATGGGGGATTTGGGGGGCGAAATGTGGGAATTTGTGTCAAAAATTTTGGATATGGGGGGCAAAATGGGGGAATTTGGTGCCAAAATGTGGGAATTTGTTGCGAAATGGGGTAATTTGGGGCAAAAATGGGGGAATTTGGGGGAAATCGTGGGATTTTGGGGGCAAAATGTGGGAATTTGGGGCAAAAATGTGGGATTTGGGGGGCAAAATGTGGGATTTTGGTGGCGAAATGTGGGAATTTGGGGCAAAAATGCGGGATTTGGGGGGTGAAACGGGGGAATTTGGGGGGAAATCACAGGATTTTGGGGCAAAAATGGAGGATTTTGGGGGCAAAATGGGGGATTTGGGGGCAAAAATGTGGGATTTTGGGGGCAAAATGTGAGATTTTGGTGTAAAATGTGGGAATTCAGGTCAAAAATGTGGGATTTGCGGGGCAAAATGGGGGAATTTGGGGGGAAATCGCGGGATTTTGGGGGCAAAATTTTGGATCTTGGTGCGAAATGTAGGGATTTGGGTCAAAAATGCGGGATTTGAGGGCAAAATGGGGGAATTTGGGGAAAAAATGTGGGATTTGGGTCAAAAATCTGGGATTTTGGGGGCAAAATGCGGGAATTTGGGGCAAAAATGCAGTATTTGGGGCAAAAATGTGGGATTTGGGGGGCAAAATGTGGGAATTTGGGGGGAATCGCGGGATTTTGGTGTAAAATGTGGGAATTCGAGGGGTAAAATGGGGGAATTTGGGGGGAAATCGCGGTATTTTGGGGGCAAAATGGGGGGTTTTGGTGCGAAATGCGGGGATTTGGGTCCAAAATGCGGGATTTGGGTCAAAAATGTGGGATTTTGGGGGTGAAATGGGGGATTTTGGTGTAAAATGTGGGAATTTGTGGCAAAAATGCAGGATTTGGGTCAAAATTGTGGGATTTGGGGGGCAAAATGGGGGAATTTGGGGGGAATCGCGGGATTTTGGTGTAAAATGTGGGAATTCGGGGGGCAAAATGGGGGAATTTGGGGGGAAATCGTGGTATTTTGGGGGCAAAATGGGGGGTTTTGGTGCGAAATGCGGGGATTTGGGTCCAAAATGCGGGATTTGGGTCAAAAATGTGGGATTTTGGGGGTGAAATGGGGGATTTTGGTGTAAAATGTGGGAATTTGTGGCAAAAATGTGGGATTTTGGTGTAAAATGCAGGAATTTGGGGCAAAAATGCGGGATTTGGGGGGCGAAATTGCAGAATTTGGGGGAAAAATGGGGGATTTTGGGGGCAAAATGTGGGATATTGGTGTGAAATGCGGAAATTTGGGGGAAAAATGTGGGATTTGGGGGGAAATTGCAGGATTTTGGTGTAAAATGTGGGAATGCAGGGCAAAACTGTGGGATTTGGGAAGCAAAATGGGGGATTTTGGGGGGAAATTGCAGGATTTTGGGGGCAAAATGTAGGGTTTTAGGTCAAAAATGGGGGGTTTTGGGGGAAATCGCGGGATTTTGGGGGCGAAATGTGGGATTTGGGTGTAAAATGAGGGGATTTGTGTCAAAAATGCGGGATTTGGGGGGCAAAACGGGGGAATTTGGGGGGAAATCACGGGAATTTGGGGCAAAAATGCGGGATTTGGGGGGTGAAACGGGGGAATTTGGGGGGAAATCACAGGATTTTGGGGCAAAAATGGAGGATTTTGGGGGCAAAATGGGGGATTTGGGGGCAAAAATGTGGGATTTTGGGGGCAAAATGTGAGATTTTGGTGTAAAATGTGGGAATTCAGGTCAAAAATGTGGGATTTGCGGGGCAAAATGGGGGATTTGTGGGGAAATCGTGGGATTTTGGGGGCAAAATGTTGGATTTTGGTGCGAAATGCGGGGATTTGGGTCAAAAATGTGGGATTTGGGGGCAAAATGGGGGAATTTGGGTCAAAAATGTGGGATTTGGGGGGCAAAATGTGGGAATTTGGTGTAAAGTGTGGAAATTTGGGGCAAAATTGTGGGCTTTGGGGGGCGAAATTGGGGAATTTGGGGCAAAAATGTGGGATTTGGGCGGCAAAATGTGGGATATTGGTGTGAAATGCGGAAATTTGGGGGGAAAATGTGGGATCTGGGGGGAAATTGCAGGATTTTGGTGTAAAATGTGGGAATGCAGGGCAAAACTGTGGGATTTGGGAAGCAAAATGGGGGATTTTGGGGGGAAATTGCAGGATTTTGGGTGCAAAATGTGGGGTTTTAGGGTAAAAATGGGGGATTTTGGGCGAAATCGCGGGATTTTGGGGGCAAAATGTGGGAATTTGGTGTGAAATGTGCGAATTTGGGTCAAAATTGTGGGCTTTGGGGGGCGAAATGGGGGAATTTGGGGGGAAATCGCGGGACTTTGGAAGAAAAATGCGGGATTTGGGGGGCGAAATGTGGGAATTTGG
Organism: Chlamydotis macqueenii; assembly: GCF_036417535.1. Classification (NCBI taxonomy): domain Eukaryota; kingdom Metazoa; phylum Chordata; class Aves; order Otidiformes; family Otididae; genus Chlamydotis; species Chlamydotis macqueenii. The sequence goes on from NW_028239063.1 coordinate 433,892, forward strand.
GTCAAAAATTGCGGGATTTTGATGGGCGAAATGTGGGAATTTGGGGCAAAAATGTGGGATTTGGGGGGCGAAATGTGGGAATTTGGGTCAAAATTGTGGGCTTTGGGGGGCGAAATTGGGGAATTTGGGGCAAAAATGTGGGATTTGGGGGGCGAAATGGGGGAATTTGGTGTTAAAGTTGGGAATTCAGGGCAAAAATGTGGGATTTGGGGGGCAAAATGGGGGAATTTGGGGGGAAATCGCGGGACTTTGGAAGAAAAATGCGGGATTTGGGTGGCGAAATGTGGGAATTTGGGGCAAAAATGTGGGATTTGGGGGGCGAAATGTTGGAATTTGGGGCGAAATTGCAGGATTTGGGGGCAAAATGTGGGGTTTTAGGGTAAAAATGGGGGATTTTGGGGGAAATCGTGGGGTTTGGGGTGGCAAAATGTGGGAATTTGGTGTGAAATGTGGGAATTCAGGGCAAAAATGCGGGATTTGGGGGCAAAATGTGGGATTTTGGGGGTAAATTGTGGGATTTTGGTGCAAAATGCAGGAATTTGGGGCAAAAATGGGGGATTTGTGGGGAAATCGTGGGATTTTGGGGGCAAAATGTTGGATTTTGGTGCGAAATGCGGGGATTTGGGTCAAAAATGTGGGATTTGGGGGCAAAATGGGGGAATTTGGGTTAAAAATGTGGGATTTGGGGGGCGAAATTGGGGAATTTGGGGCAAAAATGTGGGATTTGGGGGGCAAAATGTGGGATATTGGTGTGAAATGCGGAAATTTGGGGGGAAAATGTGGGATTTGGGGGGAAATTGCGGGATTTTGGTGTAAAATGTGGGAATGCAGGGCAAAAATGTGGGATTTGGGAAGCAAAATGGGGGATTTTGGGGGGAAATTGCAGGATTTGGGGGGCAAAATGTGCGGTTTTAGGGTAAAAATGGGGGATTTGGGGGGAAATCGTGGGATTTTGGGGGCAAAATGTGGGAATTTGGTGTGAAATGTGCGAATTTGGGTCAAAATTGTGGGCTTTGGGGGGCGAAATGGGTGAATTTGGGGGGAAATCGCGGGACTTTGGAAGAAAAATGCGGGATTTGGGGGGCGAAATGTGGGAATTTGGGTCAAAAATGTGGGATTTGGGGGGCAAAATGTGGGAATTTGGGTCAAAAATGCGGGATTTGGGGGGCGAAATGTGGGAATTTGGGTCAAAAATGTGGGATTTGGGGGGCGAAATGGGGGAATTTGGTGTTAAAGTTGGGAATTCAGGGCAAAAATGTGGGATTTGGGGGGCAAAATGGGGGAATTTGGGGGGAAATCGCGGGACTTTGGAAGAAAAATGCGGGATTTGGGGGGCGAAATGTGGGAATTTGGGTCAAAAATGTGGGATTTGGGGGGCAAAATGTGGGAATTTGGGTCAAAAATGCGGGATTTGGGGGGCGAAATGTGGGAATTTGGGTCAAAATTGTGGGCTTTGGGGGGCGAAATTGGGGAATTTGGGGCAAAAATGTGGGATTTGGGGGGCGAAATAGGGGAATTTGGTGTTAAAGTTGGGAATTCAGGGCAAAAATGTGGGATTTGGGGGGCAAAATGGGGGAATTTGGGGGGAAATCGCGGGACTTTGGAAGAAAAATGTGGGATTTGGGTGGCGAAATGTGGGAATTTGGGTCAAAAATGTGGGATTTGGGGGGCGAAATGTGGGAATATGGGGCGAAATTGCAGGATTTGGGGGCAAAATGTGGGGTTTTAGGGTAAAAATGGGAGATTTTGGGGGAAATCGTGGAATTTTGGGTGGCAAAATGTGGGAATTTGGTGTGAAATGTGGGAATTCAGGGCAAAAATGCGGGATTTGGGGGCAAAATGTGGGATTTTGGGGGTAAATTGTGGGATTTTGGTGCAAAATGCAGGAATTTGGGGCAAAAATGGGGGATTTGTGGGGAAATCGTGGGATTTTGGGGGCAAAATGTTGGATTTTGGTGCGAAATGCGGGGATTTGGGTCAAAAATGTGGGATTTGGGGGCAAAATGGGGGAATTTGGGTTAAAAATGTGGGATTTGGGGGGCGAAATTGGGGAATTTGGGGCAAAAATGTGGGATTTGGGGGGCAAAATGTGGGATATTGGTGTGAAATGCGGAAATTTGGGGGGAAAATGTGGGATTTGGGGGGAAATTGCGGGATTTTGGTGTAAAATGTGGGAATGCAGGGCAAAACTGTGGGATTTGGGAAGCAAAATGGGGGATTTTGGGGGGAAATTGCAGGATTTTGGGTGCAAAATGTGGGGTTTTAGGGTAAAAATGGGGGATTTTGGGCGAAATCGCGGGATTTTGGGGGCAAAATGTGGGAATTTGGTGTGAAATGTGCGAATTTGGGTCAAAATTGTGGGCTTTGGGGGGCGAAATGGGGGAATTTGGGGGGAAATCGCGGGACTTTGGAAGAAAAATGCGGGATTTGGGGGGCGAAATGTGGGAATTTGGGTCAAAAATTGCGGGATTTTGATGGGCGAAATGTGGGAATTTGGGGCAAAAATGTGGGATTTGGGGGGCGAAATGTGGGAATTTGGGTCAAAATTGTGGGCTTTGGGGGGCGAAATTGGGGAATTTGGGGCAAAAATGTGGGATTTGGGGGGCGAAATGGGGGAATTTGGTGTTAAAGTTGGGAATTCAGGGCAAAAATGTGGGATTTGGGGGGCAAAATGGGGGAATTTGGGGGGAAATCGCGGGACTTTGGAAGAAAAATGCGGGATTTGGGTGGCGAAATGTGGGAATTTGGGGCAAAAATGTGGGATTTGGGGGGCGAAATGTTGGAATTTGGGGCGAAATTGCAGGATTTGGGGGCAAAATGTGGGGTTTTAGGGTAAAAATGGGGGATTTTGGGGGAAATCGTGGGGTTTGGGGTGGCAAAATGTGGGAATTTGGTGTGAAATGTGGGAATTCAGGGCAAAAATGCGGGATTTGGGGGCAAAATGTGGGATTTTGGGGGTAAATTGTGGGATTTTGGTGCAAAATGCAGGAATTTGGGGCAAAAATGGGGGATTTGTGGGGAAATCGTGGGATTTTGGGGGCAAAATGTTGGATTTTGGTGCGAAATGCGGGGATTTGGGTCAAAAATGTGGGATTTGGGGGCAAAATGGGGGAATTTGGGTTAAAAATGTGGGATTTGGGGGGCGAAATTGGGGAATTTGGGGCAAAAATGTGGGATTTGGGGGGCAAAATGTGGGATATTGGTGTGAAATGCGGAAATTTGGGGGGAAAATGTGGGATTTGGGGGGAAATTGCGGGATTTTGGTGTAAAATGTGGGAATGCAGGGCAAAAATGTGGGATTTGGGAAGCAAAATGGGGGATTTTGGGGGGAAATTGCAGGATTTGGGGGGCAAAATGTGCGGTTTTAGGGTAAAAATGGGGGATTTGGGGGGAAATCGTGGGATTTTGGGGGCAAAATGTGGGAATTTGGTGTGAAATGTGCGAATTTGGGTCAAAATTGTGGGCTTTGGGGGGCGAAATGGGTGAATTTGGGGGGAAATCGCGGGACTTTGGAAGAAAAATGCGGGATTTGGGGGGCGAAATGTGGGAATTTGGGTCAAAAATGTGGGATTTGGGGGGCAAAATGTGGGAATTTGGGTCAAAAATGCGGGATTTGGGGGGCGAAATGTGGGAATTTGGGTCAAAAATGTGGGATTTGGGGGGCGAAATGGGGGAATTTGGTGTTAAAGTTGGGAATTCAGGGCAAAAATGTGGGATTTGGGGGGCAAAATGGGGGAATTTGGGGGGAAATCGCGGGACTTTGGAAGAAAAATGCGGGATTTGGGGGGCGAAATGTGGGAATTTGGGTCAAAAATGTGGGATTTGGGGGGCAAAATGTGGGAATTTGGGTCAAAAATGCGGGATTTGGGGGGCGAAATGTGGGAATTTGGGTCAAAATTGTGGGCTTTGGGGGGCGAAATTGGGGAATTTGGGGCAAAAATGTGGGATTTGGGGGGCGAAATAGGGGAATTTGGTGTTAAAGTTGGGAATTCAGGGCAAAAATGTGGGATTTGGGGGGCAAAATGGGGGAATTTGGGGGGAAATCGCGGGACTTTGGAAGAAAAATGTGGGATTTGGGTGGCGAAATGTGGGAATTTGGGTCAAAAATGTGGGATTTGGGGGGCGAAATGTGGGAATATGGGGCGAAATTGCAGGATTTGGGGGCAAAATGTGGGGTTTTAGGGTAAAAATGGGAGATTTTGGGGGAAATCGTGGAATTTTGGGTGGCAAAATGTGGGAATTTGGTGTGAAATGTGGGAATTCAGGGCAAAAATGCGGGATTTGGGGGCAAAATGTGGGATTTTGGGGGTAAATTGTGGGATTTTGGTGCAAAATGCAGGAATTTGGGGCAAAAATGGGGGATTTGTGGGGAAATCGTGGGATTTTGGGGGCAAAATGTTGGATTTTGGTGCGAAATGCGGGGATTTGGGTCAAAAATGTGGGATTTGGGGGCAAAATGGGGGAATTTGGGTCAAAAATGTGGGATTTGGGGGGCAAAATGTGGGAATTTGGTGTAAAATGTGGGAATGCAGGGCAAAAATGTGGGATTTTGGGGGCGAGATGGGGGAATTTGGGGGGAAATCGCTGGATTTTGGGGCAAAATGTGAGATATTGGTGTGAAATGTGGGAATTTGTGGAGAAATTGCAGGATTTTGGGTGCAAAATGTGGGGTTTTAGGGTAAAAATGGGGGATTTTGGGGGAAATCGTGGAATTTTGGGGGCGAAATGTGGGATATTGGTGTGAAATGTGGGAATTGGGGGCAAAAATGCGAGATTTGGGGAGCAAAATTGGGGATTTTGGGGGGAAATGCGGGGATTTGGGTCAAAAATGCGGGATTTGGGGGGCGAAATGGGGGAATTTGGGGCAAAAAGGCGGGATTTTGTTGTGAAATTGCAGAATTTGGGGCAAAAATGGGGGATTTTGGGGGCAAAATGTGGGATATTGGTGTGAAATGCGGAAATTTGGGGGGAAAATGTGGGATTTGGGGGGAAATTGCAGGATTTTGGTGTAAAATGTGGGAATGCAGGGCAAAACTGTGGGATTTGGGAAGCAAAATGGGGGATTTTTGGGGGAAATTGCAGGATTTTGGGGGCAAAATGTAGGGTTTTAGGTCAAAAATGGGGGGTTTTGGGGGAAATTGCAGGATTTTGGGGGCGAAATGTGGGATTTGGGTGTAAAATGAGGGGATTTGTGTCAAAAATGCGGGATTTGGGGGGCAAAACGGGGGAATTTGGGGGGAAATCTCGGGATTTGGGGGCAAAAATGTGGGATTTTGGTGCAAAATGCGGGAATTTGGTGCAAAGATGTGGGATTTGGGGGAAAAATTGCGGGATTTTGAGGGGCAAAATGTGGGATTTGACGGGCAAAATGTGGGAATTTGGCGGGAAATCGTGGAATTTGGGGGGCAAAATGTGGGATTTTGGTGCGAAATGCAGGAATTTGGGTTAAAATGCGGGATTTGGGGGTAAAATGGAGGAATTTGGGTCAAAAATGTGGGATTTTGGGGGCAAAATGTGGGAATTTGGTGTAAAATGTGGGAATTTGGGGCAAAAATGCGGGATTTGGGGGGCGAGATGGGGGAATTTGGGGTGAAATCACGGGATTTTGGGGCAAAATGTGAGATATTGGTGTGGAATGTGGGAATTTGGGTGAAAAATGCGGGGTTTTGAGGGGGAAATTGCAGGATATTGGGGGCAAAATGTAGGGTTTTAGGTCAAAATTGGGGGATTTGGGGGGAAATTGCAGGATTTTTGGGGGCGAAATGTGGGATTTTGGTGTAAAATGTGGGGATTTGTGTCAAAAATGCGGGATTTGGGGGGCAAAACGGGGGAATTTGGGGGGAAATCACGGGATTTGGGGGCAAAAATGTGGGAATTTGGTGTGAAATGCCGGAATTTGGGGCAAAATGTGGGATTTTGTTGCGAAATGCGGGAATTTGGTGCAAAGATGTGGGATTTTGGGGAAAAATTGCGGGATTTTGAGGGGGAAATTGCAGGATTTTGGGTGCAAATGTGGGGTTTTAGGTCAAAAATGGGGGATTTTGGGGGAAATCGTGGGGTTTTGGGTGGCAAAATGTGGGTATTTGGTGTGAAATGTGGGAATTTGGGGCAAAAATACAGGATTTTGGGGGCAAAATGTGGGAATTTGGTGTTAAATGTGGGAATTCAGGGCAAAAATGCGGGATTTTGTTGTGAAATTGCAGAATTTGGGGCAAAAATGGGGGATTTTGGGGGCAAAATGTGGGATATTGGTGTGAAATGCGGAAATTTGGGGGAAAATGTGGGATTTGGGGGGCAAAATGTGAGATTTTGGTGTAAAATGTGGGAATTCAGGTCAAAAATGTGGGATTTGCGGGGCAAAATGGGGGAATTTGGGGGGAAATCGCGGGATTTTGGGGGCAAAATTTTGGATCTTGGTGCGAAATGCAGGGATTTGGGTCAAAAATGCGGGATTTGGGGGCAAAATGGGGGAATTTGGGGAAAAAATGCAGGATTTGGGTCAAAAATGTGGGATTTTGGGTGCGAAATGTGGGAATTTGGGGCAAAAATGCAGGATTTGGGGCAAAAATGTGGGATTTGGGGGGCAAAATGTGGGAATTTAGGGGGAATCGCGGGATTTTGGTGTAAAATGTGGGAATTCGGGGGGTAAAATGGGGGAATTTGGGGGGAAATCGCGGTATTTTGTTGGCAAAATGGGGGGTTTTGGTGCGAAATGCGGGGATTTGGGTCCAAAATGCGGGATTTGGGTCAAAAATGTGGGATTTTGGGGGCGAAATGGGGGATTTTGGTGTAAAATGTGGGAATTTGTGGCAAAAATGTGGGATTTTGGTGTAAAATGCAGGAATTTGGGGCAAAAATGCGGGATTTGGGGGGCGAAATTGCAGAATTTGGGGCAAAAATGGGGGATTTGGGGGGCAAAATGTGGGATATTGGTGTGAAATGCGGAAATTTGGGGGGAAAATGTGGGATTTGGGGGGAAATTGCAGGATTTTGGTGTAAAATGTGGGAATGCAGGGCAAAACTGTGGGATTTGGGAAGCAAAATGGGGGATTTGTGGGGAAATCGTGGGATTTTGGGGGCAAAATGTTGGATTTTGGTGCGAAATGCGGGGATTTGGGTCAAAAATGTGGGATTTGGGGGCAAAATGGGGGAATTTGGGTCAAAAATGTGGGATTTGGGGGGCAAAATGTGGGAATTTGGTGTAAAATGTGGGAATTTGGGGCAAAAATGTGGGATTTTGGGGGCGAGATGGGGGAATTTGGGGGGAAATCGCTGGATTTTGGGGCAAAATGTGAGATATTGGTGTGAAATGTGGGAATTTGTGGAGAAATTGCAGGATTTTGGGTGCAAAATGTGGGGTTTTAGGGTAAAAATGGGGGATTTTGGGGGAAATCGTGGAATTTTGGGGGCGAAATGTGGGATATTGGTGTGAAATGTGGGAATTGGGGGCAAAAATGCGAGATTTGGGGAGCAAAATTGGGGATTTTGGGGGGAAATGCGGGGATTTGGGTCAAAAATGTGGGATTTGGGGGGCGAAATGTTGGAATTTGGGGCGAAATTGCAGGATTTGGGGGCAAAATGTGGGGTTTTAGGGTAAAAATGGGGGATTTTGGGGGAAATCGTGGGGTTTGGGGTGGCAAAATGTGGGAATTTGGTGTGAAATGTGGGAATTCAGGGCAAAAATGCGGGATTTGGGGGCAAAATGTGGGATTTTGGGGGTAAATTGTGGGATTTTGGTGCAAAATGCAGGAATTTGGGGCAAAAATGGGGGATTTGTGGGGAAATCGTGGGATTTTGGGGGCAAAATGTTGGATTTTGGTGCGAAATGCGGGGATTTGGGTCAAAAATGTGGGATTTGGGGGCAAAATGGGGGAATTTGGGTTAAAAATGTGGGATTTGGGGGGCGAAATTGGGGAATTTGGGGCAAAAATGTGGGATTTGGGGGGCAAAATGTGGGATATTGGTGTGAAATGCGGAAATTTGGGGGGAAAATGTGGGATTTGGGGGGAAATTGCGGGATTTTGGTGTAAAATGTGGGAATGCAGGGCAAAAATGTGGGATTTGGGAAGCAAAATGGGGGATTTTGGGGGGAAATTGCAGGATTTGGGGGGCAAAATGTGCGGTTTTAGGGTAAAAATGGGGGATTTGGGGGGAAATCGTGGGATTTTGGGGGCAAAATGTGGGAATTTGGTGTGAAATGTGCGAATTTGGGTCAAAATTGTGGGCTTTGGGGGGCGAAATGGGTGAATTTGGGGGGAAATCGCGGGACTTTGGAAGAAAAATGCGGGATTTGGGGGGCGAAATGTGGGAATTTGGGTCAAAAATGTGGGATTTGGGGGGCAAAATGTGGGAATTTGGGTCAAAAATGCGGGATTTGGGGGGCGAAATGTGGGAATTTGGGTCAAAAATGTGGGATTTGGGGGGCGAAATGGGGGAATTTGGTGTTAAAGTTGGGAATTCAGGGCAAAAATGTGGGATTTGGGGGGCAAAATGGGGGAATTTGGGGGGAAATCGCGGGACTTTGGAAGAAAAATGCGGGATTTGGGGGGCGAAATGTGGGAATTTGGGTCAAAAATGTGGGATTTGGGGGGCAAAATGTGGGAATTTGGGTCAAAAATGCGGGATTTGGGGGGCGAAATGTGGGAATTTGGGTCAAAATTGTGGGCTTTGGGGGGCGAAATTGGGGAATTTGGGGCAAAAATGTGGGATTTGGGGGGCGAAATAGGGGAATTTGGTGTTAAAGTTGGGAATTCAGGGCAAAAATGTGGGATTTGGGGGGCAAAATGGGGGAATTTGGGGGGAAATCGCGGGACTTTGGAAGAAAAATGTGGGATTTGGGTGGCGAAATGTGGGAATTTGGGTCAAAAATGTGGGATTTGGGGGGCGAAATGTGGGAATATGGGGCGAAATTGCAGGATTTGGGGGCAAAATGTGGGGTTTTAGGGTAAAAATGGGGGATTTTGGGGGAAATCGTGGAATTTTGGGTGGCAAAATGTGGGAATTTGGTGTGAAATGTGGGAATTCAGGGCAAAAATGCGGGATTTGGGGGCAAAATGTGGGATTTTGGGGGTAAATTGTGGGATTTTGGTGCAAAATGCAGGAATTTGGGGCAAAAATGGGGGATTTGTGGGGAAATCGTGGGATTTTGGGGGCAAAATGTTGGATTTTGGTGCGAAATGCGGGGATTTGGGTCAAAAATGTGGGATTTGGGGGCAAAATGGGGGAATTTGGGTCAAAAATGTGGGATTTGGGGGGCAAAATGTGGGAATTTGGTGTAAAATGTGGGAATTTGGGGCAAAAATGTGGGATTTTGGGGGCGAGATGGGGGAATTTGGGGGGAAATCGCTGGATTTTGGGGCAAAATGTGAGATATTGGTGTGAAATGTGGGAATTTGTGGAGAAATTGCAGGATTTTGGGTGCAAAATGTGGGGTTTTAGGGTAAAAATGGGGGATTTTGGGGGAAATCGTGGAATTTTGGGGGCGAAATGTGGGATATTGGTGTGAAATGTGGGAATTGGGGGCAAAAATGCGAGATTTGGGGAGCAAAATTGGGGATTTTGGGGGGAAATGCGGGGATTTGGGTCAAAAATGCGGGATTTGGGGGGCGAAATGGGGGAATTTGGGGCAAAAAGGCGGGATTTTGTTGTGAAATTGCAGAATTTGGGGCAAAAATGGGGGATTTTGGGGGCAAAATGTGGGATATTGGTGTGAAATGCGGAAATTTGGGGGGAAAATGTGGGATTTGGGGGGAAATTGCAGGATTTTGGTGTAAAATGTGGGAATGCAGGGCAAAACTGTGGGATTTGGGAAGCAAAATGGGGGATTTTTGGGGGAAATTGCAGGATTTTGGGGGCAAAATGTAGGGTTTTAGGTCAAAAATGGGGGGTTTTGGGGGAAATTGCAGGATTTTGGGGGCGAAATGTGGGATTTGGGTGTAAAATGAGGGGATTTGTGTCAAAAATGCGGGATTTGGGGGGCAAAACGGGGGAATTTGGGGGGAAATCTCGGGATTTGGGGGCAAAAATGTGGGATTTTGGTGCAAAATGCGGGAATTTGGTGCAAAGATGTGGGATTTGGGGGAAAAATTGCGGGATTTTGAGGGGCAAAATGTGGGATTTGACGGGCAAAATGTGGGAATTTGGCGGGAAATCGTGGAATTTGGGGGGCAAAATGTGGGATTTTGGTGCGAAATGCAGGAATTTGGGTTAAAATGCGGGATTTGGGGGTAAAATGGAGGAATTTGGGTCAAAAATGTGGGATTTTGGGGGCAAAATGTGGGAATTTGGTGTAAAATGTGGGAATTTGGGGCAAAAATGCGGGATTTGGGGGGCGAGATGGGGGAATTTGGGGTGAAATCACGGGATTTTGGGGCAAAATGTGAGATATTGGTGTGGAATGTGGGAATTTGGGTGAAAAATGCGGGATTTTGAGGGGGAAATTGCAGGATATTGGGGGCAAAATGTAGGGTTTTAGGTCAAAATTGGGGGATTTGGGGGGAAATTGCAGGATTTTTGGGGGCGAAATGTGGGATTTTGGTGTAAAATGTGGGGATTTGTGTCAAAAATGCGGGATTTGGGGGGCAAAACGGGGGAATTTGGGGGGAAATCACGGGATTTGGGGGCAAAAATGTGGGAATTTGGTGTGAAATTCCGGAATTTGGGGCAAAATGTGGGATTTTGTTGCGAAATGCGGGAATTTGGTGCAAAGATGTGGGATTTTGGGGAAAAATTGCGGGATTTTGAGGGGGAAATTGCAGGATTTTGGGTGCAAAATGTGGGGTTTTAGGGTAAAAATGGGGGATTTTGGGCGAAATCGTGGGATTTTGGGGGCAAAATGTGGGAATTTGGTGTTAAAGTTGGGAATTCAGGGCAAAAATGTGGGATTTGGGGGGCAAAATGGGGGAATTTGGGGGGAAATCGCGGGACTTTGGAAGAAAAATGCGGGATTTGGGGGGCGAAATGTGGGAATTTGGGTCAAAAATGTGGGATTTGGGGGGCAAAATGTGGGAATTTGGGTCAAAAATGCGGGATTTGGGGGGCGAAATGTGGGAATTTGGGTCAAAATTGTGGGCTTTGGGGGGCGAAATTGGGGAATTTGGGGCAAAAATGTGGGATTTGGGGGGCGAAATAGGGGAATTTGGTGTTAAAGTTGGGAATTCAGGGCAAAAATGTGGGATTTGGGGGGCAAAATGGGGGAATTTGGGGGGAAATCGCGGGACTTTGGAAGAAAAATGTGGGATTTGGGTGGCGAAATGTGGGAATTTGGGTCAAAAATGTGGGATTTGGGGGGCGAAATGTGGGAATATGGGGCGAAATTGCAGGATTTGGGGGCAAAATGTGGGGTTTTAGGGTAAAAATGGGAGATTTTGGGGGAAATCGTGGAATTTTGGGTGGCAAAATGTGGGAATTTGGTGTGAAATGTGGGAATTCAGGGCAAAAATGCGGGATTTGGGGGCAAAATGTGGGATTTTGGGGGTAAATTGTGGGATTTTGGTGCAAAATGCAGGAATTTGGGGCAAAAATGGGGGATTTGTGGGGAAATCGTGGGATTTTGGGGGCAAAATGTTGGATTTTGGTGCGAAATGCGGGGATTTGGGTCAAAAATGTGGGATTTGGGGGCAAAATGGGGGAATTTGGGTCAAAAATGTGGGATTTGGGGGGCAAAATGTGGGAATTTGGTGTAAAATGTGGGAATTTGGGGCAAAAATGTGGGATTTTGGGGGCGAGATGGGGGAATTTGGGGGGAAATCGCTGGATTTTGGGGCAAAATGTGAGATATTGGTGTGAAATGTGGGAATTTGTGGAGAAATTGCAGGATTTTGGGTGCAAAATGTGGGGTTTTAGGGTAAAAATGGGGGATTTTGGGGGAAATCGTGGAATTTTGGGGGCGAAATGTGGGATATTGGTGTGAAATGTGGGAATTGGGGGCAAAAATGCGAGATTTGGGGAGCAAAATTGGGGATTTTGGGGGGAAATGCGGGGATTTGGGTCAAAAATGCGGGATTTGGGGGGCGAAATGGGGGAATTTGGGGCAAAAAGGCGGGATTTTGTTGTGAAATTGCAGAATTTGGGGCAAAAATGGGGGATTTGGGGGGCAAAATGTGGGATATTGGTGTGAAATGCGGAAATTTGGGGGGAAAATGTGGGATTTGGGGGGAAATTGCAGGATTTTGGTGTAAAATGTGGGAATGCAGGGCAAAACTGTGGGATTTGGGAAGCAAAATGGGGGATTTTTGGGGGAAATTGCAGGATTTTGGGGGCAAAATGTAGGGTTTTAGGTCAAAAATGGGGGGTTTTGGGGGAAATTGCAGGATTTTGGGGGCGAAATGTGGGATTTGGGTGTAAAATGAGGGGATTTGTGTCAAAAATGCGGGATTTGGGGGGCAAAACGGGGGAATTTGGGGGGAAATCTCGGGATTTTGGGGCAAAAATGTGGGATTTTGGTGCAAAATGCGGGAATTTGGTGCAAAGATGTGGGATTTGGGGGAAAAATTGCGGGATTTTGAGGGGCAAAATGTGGGATTTGACGGGCAAAATGTGGGAATTTGGCGGGAAATCGTGGAATTTGGGGGGCAAAATGTGGGATTTTGGTGCGAAATGCAGGAATTTGGGTTAAAATGCGGGATTTGGGGGTAAAATGGAGGAATTTGGGTCAAAAATGTGGGATTTTGGGGGCAAAATGTGGGAATTTGGTGTAAAATGTGGGAATTTGGGGCAAAAATGCGGGATTTGGGGGGCGAGATGGGGGAATTTGGGGTGAAATCACGGGATTTTGGGGCAAAATGTGAGATATTGGTGTGGAATGTGGGAATTTGGGTGAAAAATGCGGGGTTTTGAGGGGGAAATTGCAGGATATTGGGGGCAAAATGTAGGGTTTTAGGTCAAAATTGGGGGATTTGGGGGGAAATTGCAGGATTTTTGGGGGCGAAATGTGGGATTTTGGTGTAAAATGTGGGGATTTGTGTCAAAAATGCGGGATTTGGGGGGCAAAACGGGGGAATTTGGGGGGAAATCACGGGATTTGGGGGCAAAAATGTGGGAATTTGGTGTGAAATGCCGGAATTTGGGGCAAAATGTGGGATTTTGTTGCGAAATGCGGGAATTTGGTGCAAAGATGTGGGATTTTGGGGAAAAATTGCGGGATTTTGAGGGGGAAATTGCAGGATTTTGGGTGCAAATGTGGGGTTTTAGGTCAAAAATGGGGGATTTTGGGGGAAATCGTGGGGTTTTGGGTGGCAAAATGTGGGTATTTGGTGTGAAATGTGGGAATTTGGGGCAAAAATACAGGATTTTGGGGGCAAAATGTGGGAATTTGGTGTTAAATGTGGGAATTCAGGGCAAAAATGCGGGATTTTGTTGTGAAATTGCAGAATTTGGGGCAAAAATGTGGGATTTTGGAGGCAAAATGTGGGATATTGGTGTGAAATGCGGAAATTTGGGGGGAAAATGTGGGATTTGGGGGGCAAAATGTGAGATTTTGGCGTAAAATGTGGGAATTCAGGTCAAAAATGTGGGATTTGCGGGGCAAAATGGGGGAATTTGGGGGGAAATCGCGGGATTTTGGGGGCAAAATTTTGGATCTTGGTGCGAAATGCGGGGATTTGGGTCAAAAATGCGGGATTTGGGGGCAAAATGGGGGAATTTGGGGAAAAAATGTGGGATTTGGGTCAAAAATGTGGGATTTTGGGGGCGAAATGCGGGAATTTGGGGCAAAAATGCAGGATTTGGGGCAAAAATGTGGGATTTGGGGGGCAAAATGTGGGAATTTAGGGGGAATCGCGGGATTTTGGTGTAAAATGTGGGAATTCGGGGGGTAAAATGGGGGAATTTGGGGGGAAATCGCGGTATTTTGGGGGCAAAATGGGGGGTTTTGGTGCGAAATGCGGGGATTTGGGTCCAAAATGCGGGATTTGGGTCAAAAATGTGGGATTTTGGGGGTGAAATGGGGGATTTTGGTGTAAAATGTGGGAATTTGTGGCAAAAATGTGGGATTTTGGTGTAAAATGCAGGAATTTGGGGCAAAAATGCGGGATTTGGGGGGCGAAATTGCAGAATTTGGGGCAAAAATGGGGGATTTTGGGGGCAAAATGTGGGATATTGGTGTGAAATGCGGAAATTTGGGGGAAAAATGTGGGATTTGGGGGGCGAAATTGGGGAATTTGGGGCAAAAATGTGGGATTTGGGCGGCAAAATGTGGGATATTGGTGTGAAATGCGGAAATTTGGGGGGAAAATGTGGGATCTGGGGGGAAATTGCAGGATTTTGGTGTAAAATGTGGGAATGCAGGGCAAAACTGTGGGATTTGGGAAGCAAAATGGGGGATTTTGGGGGGAAATTGCAGGATTTTGGGTGCAAAATGTGGGGTTTTAGGGTAAAAATGGGGGATTTTGGGCGAAATCGCGGGATTTTGGGGGCAAAATGTGGGAATTTGGTGTGAAATGTGCGAATTTGGGTCAAAATTGTGGGCTTTGGGGGGCGAAATGGGGGAATTTGGGGGGAAATCGCGGGACTTTGGAAGAAAAATGCGGGATTTGGGGGGCGAAATGTGGGAATTTGGGTCAAAAATTGCGGGATTTTGATGGGCGAAATGTGGGAATTTGGGTCAAAAATGCGGGATTTGGGGGGCGAAATGTGGGAATTTGGGTCAAAATTGTGGGCTTTGGGGGGCGAAATTGGGGAATTTGGGGCAAAAATGTGGGATTTGGGGGGCGAAATGGGGGAATTTGGTGTTAAAGTTGGGAATTCAGGGCAAAAATGTGGGATTTGGGGGGCAAAATGGGGGAATTTGGGGGGAAATCGCGGGACTTTGGAAGAAAAATGCGGGATTTGGGTGGCGAAATGTGGGAATTTGGGGCAAAAATGTGGGATTTGGGGGGCGAAATGTTGGAATTTGGGGCGAAATTGCAGGATTTGGGGGCAAAATGTGGGGTTTTAGGGTAAAAATGGGGGATTTTGGGGGAAATCGTGGGGTTTGGGGTGGCAAAATGTGGGAATTTGGTGTGAAATGTGGGAATTCAGGGCAAAAATGCGGGATTTGGGGGCAAAATGTGGGATTTTGGGGGTAAATTGTGGGATTTTGGTGCAAAATGCAGGAATTTGGGGCAAAAATGGGGGATTTGTGGGGAAATCGTGGGATTTTGGGGGCAAAATGTTGGATTTTGGTGCGAAATGCGGGGATTTGGGTCAAAAATGTGGGATTTGGGGGCAAAATGGGGGAATTTGGGTTAAAAATGTGGGATTTGGGGGGCGAAATTGGGGAATTTGGGGCAAAAATGTGGGATTTGGGGGGCAAAATGTGGGATATTGGTGTGAAATGCGGAAATTTGGGGGGAAAATGTGGGATTTGGGGGGAAATTGCGGGATTTTGGTGTAAAATGTGGGAATGCAGGGCAAAAATGTGGGATTTGGGAAGCAAAATGGGGGATTTTGGGGGGAAATTGCAGGATTTGGGGGGCAAAATGTGCGGTTTTAGGGTAAAAATGGGGGATTTGGGGGGAAATCGTGGGATTTTGGGGGCAAAATGTGGGAATTTGGTGTGAAATGTGCGAATTTGGGTCAAAATTGTGGGCTTTGGGGGGCGAAATGGGTGAATTTGGGGGGAAATCGCGGGACTTTGGAAGAAAAATGCGGGATTTGGGGGGCGAAATGTGGGAATTTGGGTCAAAAATGTGGGATTTGGGGGGCAAAATGTGGGAATTTGGGTCAAAAATGCGGGATTTGGGGGGCGAAATTGGGGAATTTGGGGCAAAAATGTGGGATTTGGGGGGCGAAATGGGGGAATTTGGTGTTAAAGTTGGGAATTCAGGGCAAAAATGTGGGATTTGGGGGGCAAAATGGGGGAATTTGGGGGGAAATCGCGGGACTTTGGAAGAAAAATGCGGGATTTGGGGGGCGAAATGTGGGAATTTGGGTCAAAAATGTGGGATTTGGGGGGCAAAATGTGGGAATTTGGGTCAAAAATGCGGGATTTGGGGGGCGAAATGTGGGAATTTGGGTCAAAATTGTGGGCTTTGGGGGGCGAAATTGGGGAATTTGGGGCAAAAATGTGGGATTTGGGGGGCGAAATAGGGGAATTTGGTGTTAAAGTTGGGAATTCAGGGCAAAAATGTGGGATTTGGGGGGCAAAATGGGGGAATTTGGGGGGAAATCGCGGGACTTTGGAAGAAAAATGTGGGATTTGGGTGGCGAAATGTGGGAATTTGGGTCAAAAATGTGGGATTTGGGGGGCGAAATGTGGGAATATGGGGCGAAATTGCAGGATTTGGGGGCAAAATGTGGGGTTTTAGGGTAAAAATGGGGGATTTTGGGGGAAATCGTGGAATTTTGGGTGGCAAAATGTGGGAATTTGGTGTGAAATGTGGGAATTCAGGGCAAAAATGCGGGATTTGGGGGCAAAATGTGGGATTTTGGGGGTAAATTGTGGGATTTTGGTGCAAAATGCAGGAATTTGGGGCAAAAATGGGGGATTTGTGGGGAAATCGTGGGATTTTGGGGGCAAAATGTTGGATTTTGTTGCGAAATGCGGGGATTTGGGTCAAAAATGTGGGATTTGGGGGCAAAATGGGGGAATTTGGGTCAAAAATGTGGGATTTGGGGGGCAAAATGTGGGAATTTGGTGTAAAATGTGGGAATTTGGGGCAAAAATGTGGGATTTTGGGGGCGAGATGGGGGAATTTGGGGGGAAATCGCTGGATTTTGGGGCAAAATGTGAGATATTGGTGTGAAATGTGGGAATTTGTGGAGAAATTGCAGGATTTTGGGTGCAAAATGTGGGGTTTTAGGGTAAAAATGGGGGATTTTGGGGGAAATCGTGGAATTTTGGGGGCGAAATGTGGGATATTGGTGTGAAATGTGGGAATTGGGGGCAAAAATGCGAGATTTGGGGAGCAAAATTGGGGATTTTGGGGGGAAATGCGGGGATTTGGGTCAAAAATGCGGGATTTGGGGGGCGAAATGGGGGAATTTGGGGCAAAAAGGCGGGATTTTGTTGTGAAATTGCAGAATTTGGGGCAAAAATGGGGGATTTTGGGGGCAAAATGTGGGATATTGGTGTGAAATGCGGAAATTTGTGGGGAAAATGTGGGATTTGGGGGGAAATTGCAGGATTTTGGTGTAAAATGTGGGAATGCAGGGCAAAACTGTGGGATTTGGGAAGCAAAATGGGGGATTTTTGGGGGAAATTGCAGGATTTTGGGGGCAAAATGTAGGGTTTTAGGTCAAAAATGGGGGGTTTTGGGGGAAATTGCAGGATTTTGGGGGCGAAATGTGGGATTTGGGTGTAAAATGAGGGGATTTGTGTCAAAAATGCGGGATTTGGGGGGCAAAACGGGGGAATTTGGGGGGAAATCTCGGGATTTTGGGGCAAAAATGTGGGATTTTGGTGCAAAATGCGGGAATTTGGTGCAAAGATGTGGGATTTGGGGGAAAAATTGCGGGATTTTGAGGGGCAAAATGTGGGATTTGACGGGCAAAATGTGGGAATTTGGCGGGAAATCGTGGAATTTGGGGGGCAAAATGTGGGATTTTGGTGCGAAATGCAGGAATTTGGGTTAAAATGCGGGATTTGGGGGTAAAATGGAGGAATTTGGGTCAAAAATGTGGGATTTTGGGGGCAAAATGTGGGAATTTGGTGTAAAATGTGGGAATTTGGGGCAAAAATGCGGGATTTGGGGGGCGAGATGGGGGAATTTGGGGTGAAATCACGGGATTTTGGGGCAAAATGTGAGATATTGGTGTGGAATGTGGGAATTTGGGTGAAAAATGCGGGGTTTTGAGGGGGAAATTGCAGGATATTGGGGGCAAAATGTAGGGTTTTAGGTCAAAATTGGGGGATTTGGGGGGAAATTGCAGGATTTTTGGGGGCGAAATGTGGGATTTTGGTGTAAAATGTGGGGATTTGTGTCAAAAATGCGGGATTTGGGGGGCAAAACGGGGGAATTTGGGGGGAAATCACGGGATTTGGGGGCAAAAATGTGGGAATTTGGTGTGAAATGCCGGAATTTGGGGCAAAATGTGGGATTTTGTTGCGAAATGCGGGAATTTGGTGCAAAGATGTGGGATTTTGGGGAAAAATTGCGGGATTTTGAGGGGGAAATTGCAGGATTTTGGGTGCAAATGTGGGGTTTTAGGTCAAAAATGGGGGATTTTGGGGGAAATCGTGGGGTTTTGGGTGGCAAAATGTGGGTATTTGGTGTGAAATGTGGGAATTTGGGGCAAAAATACAGGATTTTGGGGGCAAAATGTGGGAATTTGGTGTTAAATGTGGGAATTCAGGGCAAAAATGCGGGATTTTGTTGTGAAATTGCAGAATTTGGGGCAAAAATGGGGGATTTTGGAGGCAAAATGTGGGATATTGGTGTGAAATGCGGAAATTTGGGGGGAAAATGTGGGATTTGGGGGGCAAAATGTGAGATTTTGGCGTAAAATGTGGGAATTCAGGTCAAAAATGTGGGATTTGCGGGGCAAAATGGGGGAATTTGGGGGGAAATCGCGGGATTTTGGGGGCAAAATTTTGGATCTTGGTGCGAAATGCGGGGATTTGGGTCAAAAATGCGGGATTTGGGGGCAAAATGGGGGAATTTGGGGAAAAATGTGGGATTTGGGTCAAAAATGTGGGATTTTGGGGGCGAAATGCGGGAATTTGGGGCAAAAATGCAGGATTTGGGGCAAAAATGTGGGATTTGGGGGGCAAAATGTGGGAATTTAGGGGGAATCGCGGGATTTTGGTGTAAAATGTGGGAATTCGGGGGGTAAAATGGGGGAATTTGGGGGGAAATCGCGGTATTTTGGGGGCAAAATGGGGGGTTTTGGTGCGAAATGCGGGGATTTGGGTCCAAAATGCGGGATTTGGGTCAAAAATGTGGGATTTTGGGGGTGAAATGGGGGATTTTGGTGTAAAATGTGGGAATTTGTGGCAAAAATGTGGGATTTTGGTGTAAAATGCAGGAATTTGGGGCAAAAATGCGGGATTTGGGGGGCGAAATTGCAGAATTTGGGGCAAAAATGGGGGATTTTGGGGGCAAAATGTGGGATATTGGTGTGAAATGCGGAAATTTGGGGGAAAAATGTGGGATTTGGGGGGAAATTGCAGGATTTTGGTGTAAAATGTGGGAATGCAGGGCAAAACTGTGGGATTTGGGAAGCAAAATGGGGGATTTTGGGGGGAAATTGCAGGATTTTGGGGGCAAAATGTAGGGTTTTAGGTCAAAAATGGGGGGTTTTGGGGGAAATCGCGGGATTTTGGGGGCGAAATGTGGGATTTGGGTGTAAAATGAGGGGATTTGTGTCAAAAATGCGGGATTTGGGGGGCAAAACGGGGGAATTTGGGGGGAAATCACGGGAATTTGGGGCAAAAATGCGGGATTTGGGGGGTGAAACGGGGGAATTTGGGGGGAAATCACAGGATTTTGGGGCAAAAATGGAGGATTTTGGGGGCAAAATGGGGGATTTGGGGGCAAAAATGTGGGATTTTGGGGGCAAAATGTGAGATTTTGGTGTAAAATGTGGGAATTCAGGTCAAAAATGTGGGATTTGCGGGGCAAAATGTGGGATTTGTGGGGAAATCGTGGGATTTTGGGGGCAAAATGTGGGATTTTGGTGCGAAATGCGGGGATTTGGGTCAAAAATGTGGGATTTGGGGGCAAAATGGGGGAATTTGGGTCAAAAATGTGGGATTTGGGGGGCAAAATGTGGGAATTTGGTGTAAAATGTGGAAATTTGGGGCAAAATTGTGGGCTTTGGGGGGCGAAATTGGGGAATTTGGGGCAAAAATGTGGGATTTGGGCAGCAAAATGTGGGATATTGGTGTGAAATGCGGAAATTTGGGGGGAAAATGTGGGATCTGGGGGGAAATTGCAGGATTTTGGTGTAAAATGTGGGAATGCAGGGCAAAACTGTGGGATTTGGGAAGCAAAATGGGGGATTTTGGGGGGAAATTGCAGGATTTTGGGGGCAAAATGTGCGGTTTTAGGGTAAAAATGTGGGATTTGGGGGGAAATCGCGGGATTTTGGGGGCAAAATGTGGGAATTTGGTGTGAAATGTGCGAATTTGGGTCAAAATTGTGGGCTTTGGGGGGCGAAATGGGGGAATTTGGGGGGAAATCGCGGGACTTTGGAAGAAAAATGCGGGATTTGGGGGGCGAAATGTGGGAATTTGGGTCAAAAATTGCGGGATTTTGAGGGGCGAAATGTGGGAATTTGGGGCAAAAATGTGGGATTTGGGGGGCGAAATGGGGGAATTTGGTGTGAAATGTGCGAATTTGGGTCAAAATTGTGGGCTTTGGGGGGCGAAATGGGGGAATTTGGGGGGAAATCGCGGGACTTTGGAAGAAAAATGTGGGATTTGGGGGGCGAAATGTGGGAATTTGGGTCAAAATTGTGGGCTTTGGGGGGCGAAATTGGGGAATTTGGGGCAAAAATGTGGGATTTGGGGGGCGAAATGGGGGAATTTGGGGGGAAATCGCGGGACTTTGGAAGAAAAATGTGGGATTTGGGTGGCGAAATGTGGGAATTTGGGGCAAAAATGTGGGATTTGGGGGGCGAAATGTTGGAATTTGGGGCGAAATTGCAGGATTTGGGGGCAAAATGTGGGGTTTTAGGGTAAAAATGGGGGATTTTGGGGGAAATCGTGGGGTTTGGGGTGGCAAAATGTGGGAATTTGGTGTGAAATGTGGGAATTCAGGGCAAAAATGCGGGATTTGGGGGCAAAATGTGGGATTTTGGGGGTAAATTGTGGGATTTTGGTGCAAAATGCAGGAATTTGGGGCAAAAATGGGGGATTTGTGGGGAAATCGTGGGATTTTGGGGGCAAAATGTTGGATTTTGGTGCGAAATGCGGGGATTTGGGTCAAAAATGTGGGATTTGGGGGCAAAATGTGGGAATTTGGTGTAAAATGTGGGAATTTGGGGCAAAAATGTGGGATTTTGGGGGCGAGATGGGGGAATTTGGGGGGAAATCGCTGGATTTTGGGGCAAAATGTGAGATATTGGTGTGAAATGTGGGAATTTGTGGAGAAATTGCAGGATTTTGGGTGCAAAATGTGGGGTTTTAGGGTAAAAATGGGGGATTTTGGGGGAAATCGTGGAATTTTGGGGGCGAAATGTGGGATATTGGTGTGAAATGTGGGAATTGGGGGCAAAAATGCGAGATTTGGGGAGCAAAATTGGGGATTTTGGGGGGAAATGCGGGGATTTGGGTCAAAAATGCGGGATTTGGGGGGCGAAATGGGGGAATTTGGGGCAAAAAGGCGGGATTTTGTTGTGAAATTGCAGAATTTGGGGCAAAAATGGGGGATTTTGGGGGCAAATGTGGGATATTGGTGTGAAATGCGGAAATTTGGGGGGAAAATGTGGGATTTGGGGGGAAATTGCAGGATTTTGGTGTAAAATGTGGGAATGCAGGGCAAAACTGTGGGATTTGGGAAGCAAAATGGGGGATTTTTGGGGGAAATTGCAGGATTTTGGGGGCAAAATGTAGGGTTTTAGGTCAAAAATGGGGGGTTTTGGGGGAAATTGCAGGATTTTGGGGGCGAAATGTGGGATTTGGGTGTAAAATGAGGGGATTTGTGTCAAAAATGCGGGATTTGGGGGGCAAAACGGGGGAATTTGGGGGGAAATCTCGGGATTTTGGGGCAAAAATGTGGGATTTTGGTGCAAAATGCGGGAATTTGGTGCAAAGATGTGGGATTTGGGGGAAAAATTGTGGGATTTTGAGGGGCAAAATGTGGGATTTGACGGGCAAAATGTGGGAATTTGGTGGGAAATCGTGGAATTTGGGGGGCAAAATGTGGGATTTTGGTGCGAAATGCAGGAATTTGGGTTAAAAATGCGGGATTTGGGGGCAAAATGGAGGAATTTGGGTCAAAAATGTGGGATTTGGGGGGCAAAATGTGGGAATTTGGTGTAAAATGTGGGAATTTGGGGCAAAAATGCGGGATTTGGGGGGCGAGATGGGGGAATTTGGGGTGAAATCACGGGATTTTGGGGCAAAATGTGAGATATTGGTGTGGAATGTGGGAATTTGGGTGAAAAATGCGGGATTTTGAGGGGGAAATTGCAGGATATTGGGGGCAAAATGTAGGGTTTTAGGTCAAAATTGGGGGATTTGGGGGGAAATTGCAGGATTTTTGGGGGCGAAATGTGGGATTTTGGTGTAAAATGTGGGGATTTGTGTCAAAAATGCGGGATTTTGGTGTAAAATGCAGGAATTTGGGGCAAAAATGCGGGATTTGGGGGGCGAAATTGCAGAATTTGGGGCAAAAATGGGGGATTTTGGGGGCAAAATGTGGGATATTGGTGTGAAATGCGGAAATTTGGGGGGAAAATGTGGGATTTGGGGGGAAATTGCAGGATTTTGGTGTAAAATGTGGGAATGCAGGGCAAAACTGTGGGATTTGGGAAGCAAAATGGGGGATTTTGGGGGGAAATTGCAGGATTTTGGGGGCAAAATGTAGGGTTTTAGGTCAAAAATGGGGGGTTTTGGGGGAAATCGCGGGATTTTGGGGGCGAAATGTGGGATTTGGGTGTAAAATGAGGGGATTTGTGTCAAAAATGCGGGATTTGGGGGGCAAAACGGGGGAATTTGGGGGGAAATCACGGGAATTTGGGGCAAAAATGCGGGATTTGGGGGGTGAAACGGGGGAATTTGGGGGGAAATCACAGGATTTTGGGGCAAAAATGGAGGATTTTGGGGGCAAAATGGGGGATTTGGGGGCAAAAATGTGGGATTTTGGGGGCAAAATGTGAGATTTTGGTGTAAAATGTGGGAATTCAGGTCAAAAATGTGGGATTTGCGGGGCAAAATGTGGGATTTGTGGGGAAATCGTGGGATTTTGGGGGCAAAATGTTGGATTTTGGTGCGAAATGCGGGGATTTGGGTCAAAAATGTGGGATTTGGGGGCAAAATGGGGGAATTTGGGTCAAAAATGTGGGATTTGGGGGCAAAATGTGGGAATTTGGTGTAAAATGTGGAAATTTGGGGCAAAATTGTGGGCTTTGGGGGGCGAAATTGGGGAATTTGGGGCAAAAATGTGGGATTTGGGCGGCAAAATGTGGGATATTGGTGTGAAATGCGGAAATTTGGGGGGAAAATGTGGGATCTGGGGGGAAATTGCAGGATTTTGGTGTAAAATGTGGGAATGCAGGGCAAAACTGTGGGATTTGGGAAGCAAAATGGGGGATTTTGGGGGGAAATTGCAGGATTTTGGGGGCAAAATGTGGGGTTTTAGGGTAAAAATGTGGGATTTGGGGGAAATCGCGGGATTTTGGGGGCAAAATGTGGGAATTTGGTGTGAAATGTGCGAATTTGGGTCAAAATTGTGGGCTTTGGGGGGCGAAATGGGGGAATTTGGGGGGAAATCGCGGGACTTTGGAAGAAAAATGCGGGATTTGGGGGGCGAAATGTGGGAATTTGCGTCAAAAATTGCGGGATTTTGAGGGGCGAAATGTGGGAATTTGGGGCAAAAATGTGGGATTTGGGGGGCGAAATGTGGGAATTTGGGTCAAAATTGTGGGCTTTGGGGGGCGAAATTGGGGAATTTGGGGCAAAAATGTGGGATTTGGGGGGCGAAATGGGGGAATTTGGTGTTAAAGTTGGGAATTCAGGGCAAAAATGTGGGATTTGGGGGGCAAAATGGGGGAATTTGGGGGGAAATCGCGGGACTTTGGAAGAAAAATGCGGGATTTGGGGGGCGAAATGTGGGAATTTGGGGCAAAAATGTGGGATTTGGGGGGCGAAATGTTGGAATTTGGGGCGAAATTGCAGGATTTGGGGGCAAAATGTGGGGTTTTAGGGTAAAAATGGGGGATTTTGGGGGAAATCGTGGGGTTTGGGGTGGCAAAATGTGGGAATTTGGTGTGAAATGTGGGAATTCAGGGCAAAAATGCGGGATTTGGGGGCAAAATGTGGGATTTTGGGGGTAAATTGTGGGATTTTGGTGCAAAATGCAGGAATTTGGGGCAAAAATGGGGGATTTGTGGGGAAATCGTGGGATTTTGGGGGCAAAATGTTGGATTTTGGTGCGAAATGCGGGGATTTGGGTCAAAAATGTGGGATTTGGGGGCAAAATGGGGGAATTTGGGTCAAAAATGTGGGATTTGGGGGGCAAAATGTGGGAATTTGGTGTAAAATGTGGGAATTTGGGGCAAAAATGTGGGATTTTGGGGGCGAGATGGGGGAATTTGGGGGGAAATCGCTGGATTTTGGGGCAAAATGTGAGATATTGGTGTGAAATGTGGGAATTTGTGGAGAAATTGCAGGATTTTGGGTGCAAAATGTGGGGTTTTAGGGTAAAAATGGGGGATTTTGGGGGAAATCGTGGAATTTTGGGGGCGAAATGTGGGATATTGGTGTGAAATGTGGGAATTGGGGGCAAAAATGCGAGATTTGGGGAGCAAAATTGGGGATTTTGGGGGGAAATGCGGGGATTTGGGTCAAAAATGCGGGATTTGGGGGGCGAAATGGGGGAATTTGGGGCAAAAAGGCGGGATTTTGTTGTGAAATTGCAGAATTTGGGGCAAAAATGGGGGATTTTGGGGGCAAAATGTGGGATATTGGTGTGAAATGCGGAAATTTGGGGGGAAAATGTGGGATTTGGGGGGAAATTGCAGGATTTTGGTGTAAAATGTGGGAATGCAGGGCAAAACTGTGGGATTTGGGAAGCAAAATGGGGGATTTTTGGGGGAAATTGCAGGATTTTGGGGGCAAAATGTAGGGTTTTAGGTCAAAAATGGGGGGTTTTGGGGGAAATTGCAGGATTTTGGGGGCGAAATGTGGGATTTGGGTGTAAAATGAGGGGATTTGTGTCAAAAATGCGGGATTTGGGGGGCAAAACGGGGGAATTTGGGGGGAAATCTCGGGATTTTGGGGCAAAAATGTGGGATTTTGGTGCAAAATGCGGGAATTTGGTGCAAAGATGTGGGATTTGGGGGAAAAATTGCGGGATTTTGAGGGGCAAAATGTGGGATTTGACGGGCAAAATGTGGGAATTTGGCGGGAAATCGTGGAATTTGGGGGGCAAAATGTGGGATTTTGGTGCGAAATGCAGGAATTTGGGTTAAAAATGCGGGATTTGGGGGCAAAATGGAGGAATTTGGGTCAAAAATGTGGGATTTTGGGGGCAAAATGTGGGAATTTGGTGTAAAATGTGGGAATTTGGGGCAAAAATGCGGGATTTGGGGGGCGAGATGGGGGAATTTGGGGTGAAATCACGGGATTTTGGGGCAAAATGTGAGATATTGGTGTGGAATGTGGGAATTTGGGTGAAAAATGCGGGATTTTGAGGGGGAAATTGCAGGATATTGGGGGCAAAATGTAGGGTTTTAGGTCAAAATTGGGGGATTTGGGGGGAAATTGCAGGATTTTTGGGGGCGAAATGTGGGATTTTGGTGTAAAATGTGGGGATTTGTGTCAAAAATGCGGGATTTGGGGGGCAAAACGGGGGAATTTGGGGGGAAATCACGGGATTTGGGGGCAAAAATGTGGGAATTTGGTGTGAAATGCCGGAATTTGGGGCAAAATGTGGGATTTTGTTGCGAAATGCGGGAATTTGGTGCAAAGATGTGGGATTTTGGGGAAAAATTGCGGGATTTTGAGGGGGAAATTGCAGGATTTTGGGTGCAAAATGTGGGGTTTTAGGTCAAAAATGGGGGATTTTGGGGGAAATCGTGGGGTTTTGGGTGGCAAAATGTGGGTATTTGGTGTGAAATGTGGGAATTTGGGGCAAAAATACAGGATTTTGGGGGCAAAATGTGGGAATTTGGTGTTAAATGTGGGAATTCAGGGCAAAAATGCGGGATTTTGTTGTGAAATTGCAGAATTTGGGGCAAAAATGGGGGATTTTGGGGGCAAAATGTGGGATATTGGTGTGAAATGCGGAAATTTGGGGGGAAAATGTGGGATTTGGGGGGAAATTGCAGGATTTTGGTGTAAAATGTGGGAATGCAGGGCAAAACTGTGGGATTTGGGAAGCAAAATGGGGGATTTTTGGGGGAAATTGCAGGATTTTGGGGGCAAAATGTAGGGTTTTAGGTCAAAAATGGGGGGTTTTGGGGGAAATTGCAGGATTTTGGGGGCGAAATGTGGGATTTGGGTGTAAAATGAGGGGATTTGTGTCAAAAATGCGGGATTTGGGGGGCAAAACGGGGGAATTTGGGGGGAAATCTCGGGATTTTGGGGCAAAAATGTGGGATTTTGTTGCAAAATGCGGGAATTTGGTGCAAAGATGTGGGATTTGGGGGAAAAATTGCGGGATTTTGAGGGGCAAAATGTGGGATTTGACGGGCAAAATGTGGGAATTTGGCGGGAAATCGTGGAATTTGGGGGGCAAAATGTGGGATTTTGGTGCGAAATGCAGGAATTTGGGTTAAAAATGCGGGATTTGGGGGCAAAATGGAGGAATTTGGGTCAAAAATGTGGGATTTTGGGGGCAAAATGTGGGAATTTGGTGTAAAATGTGGGAATTTGGGGCAAAAATGCGGGATTTGGGGGGCGAGATGGGGGAATTTGGGGTGAAATCACGGGATTTTGGGGCAAAATGTGAGATATTGGTGTGGAATGTGGGAATTTGGGTGAAAAATGCGGGATTTTGAGGGGGAAATTGCAGGATATTGGGGGCAAAATGTAGGGTTTTAGGTCAAAATTGGGGGATTTGGGGGGAAATTGCAGGATTTTTGGGGGCGAAATGTGGGATTTTGGTGTAAAATGTGGGGATTTGTGTCAAAAATGCGGGATTTGGGGGGCAAAACGGGGGAATTTGGGGGGAAATCACGGGATTTGGGGGCAAAAATGTGGGAATTTGGTGTGAAATGCCGGAATTTGGGGCAAAATGTGGGATTTTGTTGCGAAATGCGGGAATTTGGTGCAAAGATGTGGGATTTTGGGGAAAAATTGCGGGATTTTGAGGGGGAAATTGCAGGATTTTGGGTGCAAATGTGGGGTTTTAGGTCAAAAATGGGGGATTTTGGGGGAAATCGTGGGGTTTTGGGTGGCAAAATGTGGGTATTTGGTGTGAAATGTGGGAATTTGGGGCAAAAATACAGGATTTTGGGGGCAAAATGTGGGAATTTGGTGTTAAATGTGGGAATTCAGGGCAAAAATGCGGGATTTTGTTGTGAAATTGCAGAATTTGGGGCAAAAATGGGGGATTTTGGAGGCAAAATGTGGGATATTGGTGTGAAATGCGGAAATTTGGGGGGAAAATGTGGGATTTGGGGGGCAAAATGTGAGATTTTGGCGTAAAATGTGGGAATTCAGGTCAAAAATGTGGGATTTGCGGGGCAAAATGGGGGAATTTGGGGGGAAATCGCGGGATTTTGGGGGCAAAATTTTGGATCTTGGTGCGAAATGCGGGGATTTGGGTCAAAAATGCGGGATTTGGGGGCAAAATGGGGGAATTTGGGGAAAAAATGTGGGATTTGGGTCAAAAATGTGGGATTTTGGGGGCGAAATGCGGGAATTTGGGGCAAAAATGCAGGATTTGGGGCAAAAATGTGGGATTTGGGGGGCAAAATGTGGGAATTTAGGGGGAATCGCGGGATTTTGGTGTAAAATGTGGGAATTCGGGGGGTAAAATGGGGGAATTTGGGGGGAAATCGCGGTATTTTGGGGGCAAAATGGGGGGTTTTGGTGCGAAATGCGGGGATTTGGGTCCAAAATGCGGGATTTGGGTCAAAAATGTGGGATTTTGGGGGTGAAATGGGGGATTTTGGTGTAAAATGTGGGAATTTGTGGCAAAAATGTGGGATTTTGGTGTAAAATGCAGGAATTTGGGGCAAAAATGCGGGATTTGGGGGGCGAAATTGCAGAATTTGGGGCAAAAATGGGGGATTTTGGGGGCAAAATGTGGGATATTGGTGTGAAATGCGGAAATTTGGGGGAAAAATGTGGGATTTGGGGGGAAATTGCAGGATTTTGGTGTAAAATGTGGGAATGCAGGGCAAAACTGTGGGATTTGGGAAGCAAAATGGGGGATTTTGGGGGGAAATTGCAGGATTTTGGGGGCAAAATGTAGGGTTTTAGGTCAAAAATGGGGGGTTTTGGGGGAAATCGCGGGATTTTGGGGGCGAAATGTGGGATTTGGGTGTAAAATGAGGGGATTTGTGTCAAAAATGCGGGATTTGGGGGGCAAAACGGGGGAATTTGGGGGGAAATCACGGGAATTTGGGGCAAAAATGCGGGATTTGGGGGGTGAAACGGGGGAATTTGGGGGGAAATCACAGGATTTTGGGGCAAAAATGGAGGATTTTGGGGGCAAAATGGGGGATTTGGGGGCAAAAATGTGGGATTTTGGGGGCAAAATGTGAGATT
This sequence comes from Chlamydotis macqueenii, assembly GCF_036417535.1. Taxonomy (NCBI): domain Eukaryota; kingdom Metazoa; phylum Chordata; class Aves; order Otidiformes; family Otididae; genus Chlamydotis; species Chlamydotis macqueenii. The sequence continues at coordinate 462,195 of NW_028239063.1, forward strand.
TTGGTGTAAAATGTGGGAATTCAGGTCAAAAATGTGGGATTTGCGGGGCAAAATGTGGGATTTGTGGGGAAATCGTGGGATTTTGGGGGCAAAATGTTGGATTTTGGTGCGAAATGCGGGGATTTGGGTCAAAAATGTGGGATTTGGGGGCAAAATGGGGGAATTTGGGTCAAAAATGTGGGATTTGGGGGGCAAAATGTGGGAATTTGGTGTGAAATGTGCGAATTTGGGTCAAAATTGTGGGCTTTGGGGGGCGAAATGGGGGAATTTGGGGGGAAATCGCGGGACTTTGGAAGAAAAATGCGGGATTTGGGGGGCGAAATGTGGGAATTTGGGTCAAAAATTGCGGGATTTTGATGGGCGAAATGTGGGAATTTGGGGCAAAAATGTGGGATTTGGGGGGCGAAATGGGGGAATTTGGTGTGAAATGTGCGAATTTGGGTCAAAATTGTGGGCTTTGGGGGGCGAAATGGGGGAATTTGGGGGGAAATCGCGGGACTTTGGAAGAAAAATGCGGGATTTGGGGGGCGAAATGTGGGAATTTGGGTCAAAATTGTGGGCTTTGGGGGGCGAAATGTGGGAATTTGGGGCAAAAATGTGGGATTTGGGGGGCGAAATGGGGGAATTTGGTGTTAAAGTTGGGAATTCAGGGCAAAAATGTGGGATTTGGGGGGCAAAATGGGGGAATTTGGGGGGAAATCGCGGGACTTTGGAAGAAAAATGCGGGATTTGGGTGGCGAAATGTGGGAATTTGGGGCAAAAATGTGGGATTTGGGGGGCGAAATGTTGGAATTTGGGGCGAAATTGCAGGATTTGGGGGCAAAATGTGGGGTTTTAGGGTAAAAATGGGGGATTTTGGGGGAAATCGTGGGGTTTGGGGTGGCAAAATGTGGGAATTTGGTGTGAAATGTGGGAATTCAGGGCAAAAATGCGGGATTTGGGGGCAAAATGTGGGATTTTGGGGGTAAATTGTGGGATTTTGGTGCAAAATGCAGGAATTTGGGGCAAAAATGGGGGATTTGTGGGGAAATCGTGGGATTTTGGGGGCAAAATGTTGGATTTTGGTGCGAAATGCGGGGATTTGGGTCAAAAATGTGGGATTTGGGGGCAAAATGTGGGAATTTGGTGTAAAATGTGGGAATTTGGGGCAAAAATGTGGGATTTTGGGGGCGAGATGGGGGAATTTGGGGGGAAATCGCTGGATTTTGGGGCAAAATGTGAGATATTGGTGTGAAATGTGGGAATTTGTGGAGAAATTGCAGGATTTTGGGTGCAAAATGTGGGGTTTTAGGGTAAAAATGGGGGATTTTGGGGGAAATCGTGGAATTTTGGGGGCGAAATGTGGGATATTGGTGTGAAATGTGGGAATTGGGGGCAAAAATGCGAGATTTGGGGAGCAAAATTGGGGATTTTGGGGGGAAATGCGGGGATTTGGGTCAAAAATGCGGGATTTGGGGGGCGAAATGGGGGAATTTGGGGCAAAAAGGCGGGATTTTGTTGTGAAATTGCAGAATTTGGGGCAAAAATGGGGGATTTTGGGGGCAAATGTGGGATATTGGTGTGAAATGCGGAAATTTGGGGGGAAAATGTGGGATTTGGGGGGAAATTGCAGGATTTTGGTGTAAAATGTGGGAATGCAGGGCAAAACTGTGGGATTTGGGAAGCAAAATGGGGGATTTTTGGGGGAAATTGCAGGATTTTGGGGGCAAAATGTAGGGTTTTAGGTCAAAAATGGGGGGTTTTGGGGGAAATTGCAGGATTTTGGGGGCGAAATGTGGGATTTGGGTGTAAAATGAGGGGATTTGTGTCAAAAATGCGGGATTTGGGGGGCAAAACGGGGGAATTTGGGGGGAAATCTCGGGATTTGGGGGCAAAAATGTGGGATTTTGGTGCAAAATGCGGGAATTTGGTGCAAAGATGTGGGATTTGGGGGAAAAATTGCGGGATTTTGAGGGGCAAAATGTGGGATTTGACGGGCAAAATGTGGGAATTTGGTGGGAAATCGTGGAATTTGGGGGGCAAAATGTGGGATTTTGGTGCGAAATGCAGGAATTTGGGTTAAAAATGCGGGATTTGGGGGCAAAATGGAGGAATTTGGGTCAAAAATGTGGGATTTTGGGGGCAAAATGTGGGAATTTGGTGTAAAATGTGGGAATTTGGGGCAAAAATGCGGGATTTGGGGGGCGAGATGGGGGAATTTGGGGTGAAATCACGGGATTTTGGGGCAAAATGTGAGATATTGGTGTGGAATGTGGGAATTTGGGTGAAAAATGCGGGATTTTGAGGGGGAAATTGCAGGATATTGGGGGCAAAATGTAGGGTTTTAGGTCAAAATTGGGGGATTTGGGGGGAAATTGCAGGATTTTTGGGGGCGAAATGTGGGATTTTGGTGTAAAATGTGGGGATTTGTGTCAAAAATGCGGGATTTTGGTGTAAAATGCAGGAATTTGGGGCAAAAATGCGGGATTTGGGGGGCGAAATTGCAGAATTTGGGGCAAAAATGGGGGATTTTGGGGGCAAAATGTGGGATATTGGTGTGAAATGCGGAAATTTGGGGGGAAAATGTGGGATTTGGGGGGAAATTGCAGGATTTTGGTGTAAAATGTGGGAATGCAGGGCAAAACTGTGGGATTTGGGAAGCAAAATGGGGGATTTTGGGGGGAAATTGCAGGATTTTGGGGGCAAAATGTAGGGTTTTAGGTCAAAAATGGGGGGTTTTGGGGGAAATCGTGGGATTTTGGGGGCGAAATGTGGGATTTGGGTGTAAAATGAGGGGATTTGTGTCAAAAATGCGGGATTTGGGGGGCAAAACGGGGGAATTTGGGGGGAAATCACGGGAATTTGGGGCAAAAATGCGGGATTTGGGGGGTGAAACGGGGGAATTTGGGGGGAAATCACAGGATTTTGGGGCAAAAATGGAGGATTTTGGGGGCAAAATGTGGGATTTGGGGGCAAAAATGTGGGATTTTGGGGGCAAAATGTGAGATTTTGGTGTAAAATGTGGGAATTCAGGTCAAAAATGTGGGATTTGCGGGGCAAAATGTGGGATTTGTGGGGAAATCGTGGGATTTTGGGGGCAAAATGTTGGATTTTGGTGCGAAATGCGGGGATTTGGGTCAAAAATGTGGGATTTGGGGGCAAAATGGGGGAATTTGGGTCAAAAATGTGGGATTTGGGGGCAAAATGTGGGAATTTGGTGTAAAATGTGGAAATTTGGGGCAAAATTGTGGGCTTTGGGGGGCGAAATTGGGGAATTTGGGGCAAAAATGTGGGATTTTGGTGTAAAATGCAGGAATTTGGGGCAAAAATGCGGGATTTGGGGGGCGAAATTGCAGAATTTGGGGCAAAAATGGGGGATTTTGGGGGCAAAATGTGGGATATTGGTGTGAAATGCGGAAATTTGGGGGGAAAATGTGGGATCTGGGGGGAAATTGCAGGATTTTGGTGTAAAATGTGGGAATGCAGGGCAAAACTGTGGGATTTGGGAAGCAAAATGGGGGATTTTGGGGGGAAATTGCAGGATTTTGGGGGCAAAATGTGGGGTTTTAGGGTAAAAATGTGGGATTTGGGGGAAATCGCGGGATTTTGGGGGCAAAATGTGGGAATTTGGTGTGAAATGTGCGAATTTGGGTCAAAATTGTGGGCTTTGGGGGGCGAAATGGGGGAATTTGGGGGGAAATCGCGGGACTTTGGAAGAAAAATGCGGGATTTGGGGGGCGAAATGTGGGAATTTGGGTCAAAAATTGCGGGATTTTGAGGGGCGAAATGTGGGAATTTGGGGCAAAAATGTGGGATTTGGGGGGCGAAATGTGGGAATTTGGGTCAAAATTGTGGGCTTTGGGGGGCGAAATTGGGGAATTTGGGGCAAAAATGTGGGATTTGGGGGGCGAAATGGGGGAATTTGGTGTTAAAGTTGGGAATTCAGGGCAAAAATGTGGGATTTGGGGGGCAAAATGGGGGAATTTGGGGGGAAATCGCGGGACTTTGGAAGAAAAATGCGGGATTTGGGGGGCGAAATGTGGGAATTTGGGGCAAAAATGTGGGATTTGGGGGGCGAAATGTTGGAATTTGGGGCGAAATTGCAGGATTTGGGGGCAAAATGTGGGGTTTTAGGGTAAAAATGGGGGATTTTGGGGGAAATCGTGGGGTTTGGGGTGGCAAAATGTGGGAATTTGGTGTGAAATGTGGGAATTCAGGGCAAAAATGCGGGATTTGGGGGCAAAATGTGGGATTTTGGGGGTAAATTGTGGGATTTTGGTGCAAAATGCAGGAATTTGGGGCAAAAATGGGGGATTTGTGGGGAAATCGTGGGATTTTGGGGGCAAAATGTTGGATTTTGGTGCGAAATGCGGGGATTTGGGTCAAAAATGTGGGATTTGGGGGCAAAATGGGGGAATTTGGGTCAAAAATGTGGGATTTGGGGGGCAAAATGTGGGAATTTGGTGTAAAATGTGGGAATTTGGGGCAAAAATGTGGGATTTTGGGGGCGAGATGGGGGAATTTGGGGGGAAATCGCTGGATTTTGGGGCAAAATGTGAGATATTGGTGTGAAATGTGGGAATTTGTGGAGAAATTGCAGGATTTTGGGTGCAAAATGTGGGGTTTTAGGGTAAAAATGGGGGATTTTGGGGGAAATCGTGGAATTTTGGGGGCGAAATGTGGGATATTGGTGTGAAATGTGGGAATTGGGGGCAAAAATGCGAGATTTGGGGGGCAAAATTGGGGATTTTGGGGGGAAATGCGGGGATTTGGGTCAAAAATGCGGGATTTGGGGGGCGAAATGGGGGAATTTGGGGCAAAAAGGCGGGATTTTGTTGTGAAATTGCAGAATTTGGGGCAAAAATGGGGGATTTTGGGGGCAAAATGTGGGATATTGGTGTGAAATGCGGAAATTTGGGGGGAAAATGTGGGATTTGGGGGGAAATTGCAGGATTTTGGTGTAAAATGTGGGAATGCAGGGCAAAACTGTGGGATTTGGGAAGCAAAATGGGGGATTTTTGGGGGAAATTGCAGGATTTTGGGGGCAAAATGTAGGGTTTTAGGTCAAAAATGGGGGGTTTTGGGGGAAATTGCAGGATTTTGGGGGCGAAATGTGGGATTTGGGTGTAAAATGAGGGGATTTGTGTCAAAAATGCGGGATTTGGGGGGCAAAACGGGGGAATTTGGGGGGAAATCTCGGGATTTTGGGGCAAAAATGTGGGATTTTGTTGCAAAATGCGGGAATTTGGTGCAAAGATGTGGGATTTGGGGGAAAAATTGCGGGATTTTGAGGGGCAAAATGTGGGATTTGGGGGGCAAAATGTGGGAATTTGGCGGGAAATCGTGGAATTTGGGGGGCAAAATGTGGGATTTTGGTGCGAAATGCAGGAATTTGGGTTAAAAATGCGGGATTTGGGGGCAAAATGGAGGAATTTGGGTCAAAAATGTGGGATTTTGGGGGCAAAATGTGGGAATTTGGTGTAAAATGTGGGAATTTGGGGCAAAAATGCGGGATTTGGGGGGCGAGATGGGGGAATTTGGGGTGAAATCACGGGATTTTGGGGCAAAATGTGAGATATTGGTGTGGAATGTGGGAATTTGGGTGAAAAATGCGGGATTTTGAGGGGGAAATTGCAGGATATTGGGGGCAAAATGTAGGGTTTTAGGTCAAAATTGGGGGATTTGGGGGGAAATTGCAGGATTTTTGGGGGCGAAATGTGGGATTTTGGTGTAAAATGTGGGGATTTGTGTCAAAAATGCGGGATTTGGGGGGCAAAACGGGGGAATTTGGGGGGAAATCACGGGATTTGGGGGCAAAAATGTGGGAATTTGGTGTGAAATGCCGGAATTTGGGGCAAAATGTGGGATTTTGTTGCGAAATGCGGGAATTTGGTGCAAAGATGTGGGATTTTGGGGAAAAATTGCGGGATTTTGAGGGGGAAATTGCAGGATTTTGGGTGCAAAATGTGGGGTTTTAGGTCAAAAATGGGGGATTTTGGGGGAAATCGTGGGGTTTTGGGTGGCAAAATGTGGGTATTTGGTGTGAAATGTGGGAATTTGGGGCAAAAATACAGGATTTTGGGGGCAAAATGTGGGAATTTGGTGTTAAATGTGGGAATTCAGGGCAAAAATGCGGGATTTTGTTGTGAAATTGCAGAATTTGGGGCAAAAATGGGGGATTTTGGGGGCAAAATGTGGGATATTGGTGTGAAATGCGGAAATTTGGGGGGAAAATGTGGGATTTGGGGGGAAATTGCAGGATTTTGGTGTAAAATGTGGGAATGCAGGGCAAAACTGTGGGATTTGGGAAGCAAAATGGGGGATTTTTGGGGGAAATTGCAGGATTTTGGGGGCAAAATGTAGGGTTTTAGGTCAAAAATGGGGGGTTTTGGGGGAAATTGCAGGATTTTGGGGGCGAAATGTGGGATTTGGGTGTAAAATGAGGGGATTTGTGTCAAAAATGCGGGATTTGGGGGGCAAAACGGGGGAATTTGGGGGGAAATCTCGGGATTTTGGGGCAAAAATGTGGGATTTTGGTGCAAAATGCGGGAATTTGGTGCAAAGATGTGGGATTTGGGGGAAAAATTGTGGGATTTTGAGGGGCAAAATGTGGGATTTGACGGGCAAAATGTGGGAATTTGGTGGGAAATCGTGGAATTTGGGGGGCAAAATGTGGGATTTTGGTGCGAAATGCAGGAATTTGGGTTAAAAATGCGGGATTTGGGGGCAAAATGGAGGAATTTGGGTCAAAAATGTGGGATTTTGGGGGCAAAATGTGGGAATTTGGTGTAAAATGTGGGAATTTGGGGCAAAAATGCGGGATTTGGGGGGCGAGATGGGGGAATTTGGGGTGAAATCACGGGATTTTGGGGCAAAATGTGAGATATTGGTGTGGAATGTGGGAATTTGGGTGAAAAATGCGGGATTTTGAGGGGGAAATTGCAGGATATTGGGGGCAAAATGTAGGGTTTTAGGTCAAAATTGGGGGATTTGGGGGGAAATTGCAGGATTTTTGGGGGCGAAATGTGGGATTTTGGTGTAAAATGTGGGGATTTGTGTCAAAAATGCGGGATTTGGGGGGCAAAACGGGGGAATTTGGGGGGAAATCACGGGATTTGGGGGCAAAAATGTGGGAATTTGGTGTGAAATGCCGGAATTTGGGGCAAAATGTGGGATTTTGTTGCGAAATGCGGGAATTTGGTGCAAAGATGTGGGATTTTGGGGAAAAATTGCGGGATTTTGAGGGGGAAATTGCAGGATTTTGGGTGCAAAATGTGGGGTTTTAGGTCAAAAATGGGGGATTTTGGGGGAAATCGTGGGGTTTTGGGTGGCAAAATGTGGGTATTTGGTGTGAAATGTGGGAATTTGGGGCAAAAATACAGGATTTTGGGGGCAAAATGTGGGAATTTGGTGTTAAATGTGGGAATTCAGGGCAAAAATGCGGGATTTTGTTGTGAAATTGCAGAATTTGGGGCAAAAATGGGGGATTTTGGGGGCAAAATGTGGGATATTGGTGTGAAATGCGGAAATTTGGGGGGAAAATGTGGGATTTGGGGGGCAAAATGTGAGATTTTGGTGTAAAATGTGGGAATTCAGGTCAAAAATGTGGGATTTGCGGGGCAAAATGGGGGAATTTGGGGGGAAATCGCGGGATTTTGGGGGCAAAATTTTGGATCTTGGTGCGAAATGCAGGGATTTGGGTCAAAAATGCGGGATTTGGGGGCAAAATGGGGGAATTTGGGGAAAAAATGTGGGATTTGGGTCAAAAATGTGGGATTTTGGGGGCGAAATGTGGGAATTTGGGGCAAAAATGCAGGATTTGGGGCAAAAATGTGGGATTTGGGGGGCAAAATGTGGGAATTTAGGGGGAATCGCGGGATTTTGGTGTAAAATGTGGGAATTCGGGGGGTAAAATGGGGGAATTTGGGGGGAAATCGCGGTATTTTGGGGGCAAAATGGGGGGTTTTGGTGCGAAATGCGGGGATTTGGGTCCAAAATGCGGGATTTGGGTCAAAAATGTGGGATTTTGGGGGTGAAATGGGGGATTTTGGTGTAAAATGTGGGAATTTGTGGCAAAAATGTGGGATTTTGGTGTAAAATGCAGGAATTTGGGGCAAAAATGCGGGATTTGGGGGGCGAAATTGCAGAATTTGGGGCAAAAATGGGGGATTTTGGGGGCAAAATGTGGGATATTGGTGTGAAATGCGGAAATTTGGGGGGAAAATGTGGGATTTGGGGGGAAATTGCAGGATTTTGGTGTAAAATGTGGGAATGCAGGGCAAAACTGTGGGATTTGGGAAGCAAAATGGGGGATTTTTGGGGGAAATTGCAGGATTTTGGGGGCAAAATGTAGGGTTTTAGGTCAAAAATGGGGGGTTTTGGGGGAAATCGCGGGATTTTGGGTGCGAAATGTGGGATTTGGGTGTAAAATGAGGGGATTTGTGTCAAAAATGCGGGATTTGGGGGGCAAAACGGGGGAATTTGGGGGGAAATCACGGGATTTTGGGGCAAAAATGTGGGATTTTGGTGCGAAATGCGGGAATTTGGTGCAAAGATGTGGGATTTTGGGGAAAAATTGCGGGATTTTGAGGGGCAAAATGTGGGATTTGGGGGGAATCGCGGGATTTTGGTGTAAAATGTGGGAATTCGGGGGGTAAAATGGGGGAATTTGGGGGGAAATCGCGGTATTTTGGGGGCAAAATGGGGGGTTTTGGTGCGAAATGCAAGGATTTGGGTCCAAAATGCGGGATTTGGGTCAAAAATGTGGGATTTTGGGGGTGAAATGGGGGATTTTGGTGTAAAATGTGGGAATTTGGGGCAAAAATGCAGGATTTTGGTGTAAAATGCAGAAATTTGGGGCAAAAATGCGGGATTTGGGGGGCGAAATTGCAGAATTTGGGGCAAAAATGGGGGATTTTGGGGGCAAAATGTGGGATATTGGTGTGAAATGCGGAAATTTGGGGGAAAAATGTGGGATTTGGGGGGAAATTGCAGGATTTTGGTGTAAAATGTGGGAATGCAGGGCAAAACTGTGGGATTTGGGAAGCAAAATGGGGGATTTTGGGGGGAAATTGCAGGATTTGGGGGGCAAAATGTAGGGTTTTAGGTCAAAAATGGGGGGTTTTGGGGGAAATCGCGGGATTTTGGGTGCGAAATGTGGGATTTGGGTGTAAAATGAGGGGATTTGTGTCAAAAATGCGGGATTTGGGGGGCAAAACGGGGGAATTTGGGGGGAAATCTCGGGATTTTGGGGCAAAAATGTGGGATTTTGGTGCAAAATGCGGGAATTTGGTGCAAAGATGTGGGATTTTGGGGAAAAATTGCGGGATTTTGAGGGGCAAAATGTGGGATTTGGGGGGCAAAATGTGGGAATTTGGCGGGAAATCGTGGAATTTGGGGGGCAAAATGTGGGATTTTGGTGCAAAATGCAGGAATTTGGTGCAAAAATGGGGGGAAATTGCGGGATTTTGGTGGCAAAATGTGGGATTTGGGGGGCAAAATGTGGGAATTTGGTGTAAAATGTTGGAACTTGGGGCAAAAATGCGGGATTTGGGGGGCGAGATGGGGGAATTTGGGGTGAAATCACGGGATTTTGGGGCAAAATGTGAGATATTGGTGTGGAATGTGGGAATTTGGGTGAAAAATGCGGGATTTTGAGGGGGAAATTGCAGGATATTGGGGGCAAAATGTAGGGTTTTAGGTCAAAATTGGGGGATTTGGGGGGAAATTGCAGGATTTTTGGGGGCGAAATGTGGGATTTTGGTGTAAAATGTGGGGATTTGTGTCAAAAATGCGGGATTTGGGGGGCAAAACGGGGGAGTTTGGGGGGAAATCACGGGATTTGGGGGCAAAAATGTGGGAATTTGGTGTGAAATGCCGGAATTTGGGGCAAAATGTGGGATTTTGTTGCGAAATGCGGGAATTTGGTGCAAAGATGTGGGATTTTGGGGAAAAATTGCGGGATTTTGAGGGGGAAATTGCAGGATTTTGGGTGCAAAATGTGGGGTTTTAGGTCAAAAATGGGGGATTTTGGGGGAAATCGTGGGGTTTTGGGTGGCAAAATGTGGGTATTTGGTGTGAAATGTGGGAATTTGGGGCAAAAATACAGGATTTTGGGGGCAAAATGTGGGAATTTGGTGTTAAATGTGGGAATTCAGGGCAAAAATGCGGGATTTTGTTGTGAAATTGCAGAATTTGGGGCAAAAATGGGGGATTTTGGGGGCAAAATGTGGGATATTGGTGTGAAATGCGGAAATTTGGGGGGAAAATGTGGGATTTGGGGGGAAATTGCAGGATTTTGGTGTAAAATGTGGGAATGCAGGGCAAAACTGTGGGATTTGGGAAGCAAAATGGGGGATTTTTGGGGGAAATTGCAGGATTTTGGGGGCAAAATGTAGGGTTTTAGGTCAAAAATGGGGGGTTTTGGGGGAAATTGCAGGATTTTGGGGGCGAAATGTGGGATTTGGGTGTAAAATGAGGGGATTTGTGTCAAAAATGCGGGATTTGGGGGGCAAAACGGGGGAATTTGGGGGGAAATCTCGGGATTTTGGGGCAAAAATGTGGGATTTTGGTGCAAAATGCGGGAATTTGGTGCAAAGATGTGGGATTTGGGGGAAAAATTGTGGGATTTTGAGGGGCAAAATGTGGGATTTGACGGGCAAAATGTGGGAATTTGGTGGGAAATCGTGGAATTTGGGGGGCAAAATGTGGGATTTTGGTGCGAAATGCAGGAATTTGGGTTAAAAATGCGGGATTTGGGGGCAAAATGGAGGAATTTGGGTCAAAAATGTGGGATTTTGGGGGCAAAATGTGGGAATTTGGTGTAAAATGTGGGAATTTGGGGCAAAAATGCGGGATTTGGGGGGCGAGATGGGGGAATTTGGGGTGAAATCACGGGATTTTGGGGCAAAATGTGAGATATTGGTGTGGAATGTGGGAATTTGGGTGAAAAATGCGGGATTTTGAGGGGGAAATTGCAGGATATTGGGGGCAAAATGTAGGGTTTTAGGTCAAAATTGGGGGATTTGGGGGGAAATTGCAGGATTTTTGGGGGCGAAATGTGGGATTTTGGTGTAAAATGTGGGGATTTGTGTCAAAAATGCGGGATTTGGGGGGCAAAACGGGGGAATTTGGGGGGAAATCACGGGATTTGGGGGCAAAAATGTGGGAATTTGGTGTGAAATGCCGGAATTTGGGGCAAAATGTGGGATTTTGTTGCGAAATGCGGGAATTTGGTGCAAAGATGTGGGATTTTGGGGAAAAATTGCGGGATTTTGAGGGGGAAATTGCAGGATTTTGGGTGCAAAATGTGGGGTTTTAGGTCAAAAATGGGGGATTTTGGGGGAAATCGTGGGGTTTTGGGTGGCAAAATGTGGGTATTTGGTGTGAAATGTGGGAATTTGGGGCAAAAATACAGGATTTTGGGGGCAAAATGTGGGAATTTGGTGTTAAATGTGGGAATTCAGGGCAAAAATGCGGGATTTTGTTGTGAAATTGCAGAATTTGGGGCAAAAATGGGGGATTTTGGGGGCAAAATGTGGGATATTGGTGTGAAATGCGGAAATTTGGGGGGAAAATGTGGGATTTGGGGGGCAAAATGTGAGATTTTGGTGTAAAATGTGGGAATTCAGGTCAAAAATGTGGGATTTGCGGGGCAAAATGGGGGAATTTGGGGGGAAATCGCGGGATTTTGGGGGCAAAATTTTGGATCTTGGTGCGAAATGCAGGGATTTGGGTCAAAAATGCGGGATTTGGGGGCAAAATGGGGGAATTTGGGGAAAAAATGTGGGATTTGGGTCAAAAATGTGGGATTTTGGGGGCGAAATGTGGGAATTTGGGGCAAAAATGCAGGATTTGGGGCAAAAATGTGGGATTTGGGGGGCAAAATGTGGGAATTTAGGGGGAATCGCGGGATTTTGGTGTAAAATGTGGGAATTCGGGGGGTAAAATGGGGGAATTTGGGGGGAAATCGCGGTATTTTGGGGGCAAAATGGGGGGTTTTGGTGCGAAATGCGGGGATTTGGGTCCAAAATGCGGGATTTGGGTCAAAAATGTGGGATTTTGGGGGTGAAATGGGGGATTTTGGTGTAAAATGTGGGAATTTGTGGCAAAAATGTGGGATTTTGGTGTAAAATGCAGGAATTTGGGGCAAAAATGCGGGATTTGGGGGGCGAAATTGCAGAATTTGGGGCAAAAATGGGGGATTTTGGGGGCAAAATGTGGGATATTGGTGTGAAATGCGGAAATTTGGGGGAAAAATGTGGGATTTGGGGGGAAATTGCAGGATTTTGGTGTAAAATGTGGGAATGCAGGGCAAAACTGTGGGATTTGGGAAGCAAAATGGGGGATTTTTGGGGGAAATTGCAGGATTTTGGGGGCAAAATGTAGGGTTTTAGGTCAAAAATGGGGGGTTTTGGGGGAAATCGCGGGATTTTGGGGGCGAAATGTGGGATTTGGGTGTAAAATGAGGGGATTTGTGTCAAAAATGCGGGATTTGGGGGGCAAAACGGGGGAATTTGGGGGGAAATCACGGGATTTTGGGGCAAAAATGTGGGATTTTGGTGCGAAATGCGGGAATTTGGTGCAAAGATGTGGGATTTTGGGGAAAAATTGCGGGATTTTGAGGGGCAAAATGTGGGATTTGGGGGGAATCGCGGGATTTTGGTGTAAAATGTGGGAATTCGGGGGGTAAAATGGGGGAATTTGGGGGGAAATCGCGGTATTTTCGGGGCAAAATGGGGGGTTTTGGTGCGAAATGCAAGGATTTGGGTCCAAAATGCGGGATTTGGGTCAAAAATGTGGGATTTTGGGGGTGAAATGGGGGATTTTGGTGTAAAATGTGGGAATTTGGGGCAAAAATGCAGGATTTTGGTGTAAAATGCAGAAATTTGGGGCAAAAATGCGGGATTTGGGGGGCGAAATTGCAGAATTTGGGGCAAAAATGGGGGATTTTGGGGGCAAAATGTGGGATATTGGTGTGAAATGCAGAAATTTGGGGGAAAAATGTGGGATTTGGGGGGAAATTGCAGGATTTTGGTGTAAAATGTGGGAATGCAGGGCAAAACTGTGGGATTTGGGAAGCAAAATGGGGGATTTTGGGGGGAAATTGCAGGATTTTGGGGGCAAAATGTAGGGTTTTAGGTCAAAAATGGGGGGTTTTGGGGGAAATCGCGGGATTTTGGGTGCGAAATGTGGGATTTGGGTGTAAAATGAGGGGATTTGTGTCAAAAATGCGGGATTTGGGGGGCAAAACGGGGGAATTTGGGGGGAAATCTCGGGATTTTGGGGCAAAAATGTGGGATTTTGGTGCAAAATGCGGGAATTTGGTGCAAAGATGTGGGATTTTGGGGAAAAATTGCGGGATTTTGAGGGGCAAAATGTGGGATTTGGGGGGCAAAATGTGGGAATTTGGCGGGAAATCGTGGAATTTGGGGGGCAAAATGTGGGATTTTGGTGCAAAATGCAGGAATTTGGTGCAAAAATGGGGGGAAATTGCGGGATTTTGGTGGCAAAATGTGGGATTTGGGGGGCAAAATGTGGGAATTTGGTGTAAAATGTTGGAACTTGGGGCAAAAATGCGGGATTTGGGGGGCGAGATGGGGGAATTTGGGGTGAAATCACGGGATTTTGGGGCAAAATGTGAGATATTGGTGTGAAATGTGGGAATTTGGGTGAAAAATATGGGATTTTGAGGGGGAAATTGCAGGATTTTGGGTGTAAAATGTGGGAATGCAGGGCAAAACTGTGGGATTTGGGAAGCAAAATGGGGGATTTTTGGGGAAAATTGCAGGATTTTGGGGGCAAAATGTGGGGTTTTAGGTCAAAAATGGGGGGTTTTGGGGGAAATCGTGGGATTTTGGGGGCGAAATGTGGGATTTGGGTGTAAAATGTGGGGATTTGTGTCAAAAATGCGGGATTTGGAAGGCAAAACGGGGGAATTTGGGGGGAAATCACGGGATTTGGGGCAAAAATGTGGGATTTTGGTGCGAAATGCGGGAATTTGGGGCAAAATGTGGGATTTTGTTGCGAAATGCGGGAATTTGGTGCAAAGATGTGGGATTTTGGGGAAAAATTGCGGGATTTTGAGGGGGAAATTGCAGGATTTTGGGTGCAAAATGTGGGGTTTTAGGTCAAAAATGGGGGGTTTTGTTGGAAATCGTGAGATTTTGGGGGCGAAATGTGGGATTTTGGTGTAAAATGTGGGGATTTGTGTCAAAACTGCAGGATTTGGGGGGCAAAATGTGGGAATTTGGGGGAAAATCGTGGGATTTGGGGGGCAAAATGTGGGATTTTGGTGCAAAATGCAGGAATTTGGGGCAAAAACGGGGGATTTTGGGGGAAGTCGCGGGACTTTGGGGGCAAAATGTGGGATATTGGTGTGAAATGTGGGAATTTGGGGGAAAAATGTGGGATTTGGGGGGCAAAATGGGGGAATTTGGTGTGAAATGTGGGAATTTGGGGCAAAAATGTGGGATTTGGGGGGAAAATGGGGGAATTTGGGGGGAAATCGCGGGATTTTGGTGTAAAATGGGGGATTTGGGGGGCGAAATGTGGGAATTTGTGTCAAAAATTTTGGATATGGGGGGCAAAATGGGGGAATTTGGGGCAAAAATGCGGGAATTTGTTGCGAAATGGGGTAATTTGGGGCAAAAATGTGGGAATTTGGGGGAAATCGCGGGATTTTGGGGGCAAAATGTGGGAATTTGGGGCAAAAATGTGGGATTTGGGGGGCAAAATGTGGGATTTTGGTGGCGAAATGTGGGAATTTGGGGCAAAAATGCGGGATTTGGGGGGTGAAACGGGGGAATTTGGGGGGAAATCACAGGATTTTGGGGCAAAAATGGAGGATTTTGGGGGCAAAATGGGGGATTTGGGGGCAAAAATGTGGGATTTTGGGGGCAAAATGTGAGATTTTGGTGTAAAATGTGGGAATTCAGGTCAAAAATGTGGGATTTGCGGGGCAAAATGGGGGAATTTGGGGGGAAATCGCGGGATTTTGGGGGCAAAATTTTGGATCTTGGTGCGAAATGCAGGGATTTGGGTCAAAAATGCGGGATTTGGGGGCAAAATGGGGGAATTTGGGGAAAAAATGTGGGATTTGGGTCAAAAATGTGGGATTTTGGGGGCGAAATGTGGGAATTTGGGGCAAAAATGCAGGATTTGGGGCAAAAATGTGGGATTTGGGGGGCAAAATGTGGGAATTTAGGGGGAATCGCGGGATTTTGGTGTAAAATTTGGGAATTCGGGGGGTAAAATGGGGGAATTTGGGGGGAAATCGCGGTATTTTGGGGGCAAAATGGGGGGTTTTGGTGCGAAATGCGGGGATTTGGGTCCAAAATGCGGGATTTGGGTCAAAAATGTGGGATTTTGGGGGCAAAATGGGGGATTTTGGTGTAAAATGTTGGAATTTGTGGCAAAAATGCAGGATTTGGGGCAATAATGTGGGATTTTGGGGGAAAAATGTGGGAATTTGGGGGAATCGCGGGATTTTGGTGTAAAATGTGGGAATTCGGGGGGTAAAATGTGGGAATTTGGGGGGAAATCGCTGTATTTTGGGGGTAAAATGGGGGGGTTTGGTGCGAAATGCGGGGATTTGGGTCCAAAATGCGGGATTTGGGTCAAAAATGTGGGATTTTGGGGGCGAAATGGGGGATTTTGGTGTAAAATGTGGGAATTTGGGGCAAAAATGTGGGATTTTGGTGTAAAATGCAGAAATTTGGGGCAAAAATGGGTTATTTGGGGGGCGAAATTGCAGAATTTGGGGCAAAAATGGGGGATTTTGGGGGCAAAATTGGGATATTGGTGTGAAATGCAGAAATTTGGGGGGAAAATGTGGGATTTGGGGGGAAATTGCAGGATTTTGGTGTAAAATGTGGGAATTCAGGTCAAAACTGTGGGATTTGGGAAGCAAAATGGGGGATTTTGGGGGGAAATTGCAGGATTTTGGGGGCAAAATGTAGGGTTTTAGGTCAAAAATGGGGGGGTTTGGGGGAAATCGCGGGATTTTGGGGGCGAAATGTGGGATTTGGGTGTAAAATGAGGGGATTTGTGTCAAAAATGCGGGATTTGGGGGGCAAAACGGGGGAATTTGGGGGGAAATCACGGGATTTGGGGGCAAAAATGTGGGATTTTGGTGCAAAATGCGGGAATTTGGTGCAAAGATGTGGGATTTTGGGGAAAAATTGCGGGATTTTGAGGGGCAAAATGTGGGATTTGGGGGGCAAAATGTGGGAATTTGGCGGGAAATCGTGGAATTTGGGGGGCAAAATGTGGGATTTTGGTGCAAAATGCAGGAATTTGGTGCAAAAATGGGGGGAAATTGCGGGATTTTGGTGGCAAAATGTGGGATTTGGGGGGCAAAATGTGGGAATTTGGTGTAAAATGTTGGAACTTGGGGCAAAAATGCGGGATTTGGGGGGCGAGATGGGGGAATTTGGGGTGAAATCATGTGATTTTGGGGCAAAATGTGAGATATTGGTGTGAAATGTGGGAATTTGGGTGAAAAATACGGGATTTTGAGGGGGAAATTGCAGGATTTTGGGTGTAAAATGTGGGAATGCAGGGCAAAACTGTGGGATTTGGGAAGCAAAATGGGGGATTTTTGGGGAAAATTGCAGGATTTTGGGGGCAAAATGTGGGGTTTTAGGTCAAAAATGGGGGGTTTTGGGGGAAATCGTGGGATTTTGGGGGCGAAATGTGGGATTTGGGTGTAAAATGTGGGGATTTGTGTCAAAAATGCGGGATTTGGAAGGCAAAACGGGGGAATTTGGGGGGAAATCATGGGATTTGGGTCAAAAATGTGGGATTTTGGTGCGAAATGCGGGAATTTGGGGCAAAATGTGGGATTTTGGTGCAAATTGCGGGAATTTGGTGCAAAGATGTGGGATTTTGGGGAAAAATTGCGGGATTTTGAGGGGGAAATTGCAGGATTTTGGGTGCAAAATGTGGGGTTTTAGGTCAAAAATGGGGGGTTTTGTTGGAAATCGTGAGATTTTGGGGGCGAAATGTGGGATTTTGGTGTAAAATGTGGGGATTTGTGTCAAAACTGCAGGATTTGGGGGGCAAAATGTGGGAATTTGGGGGAAAATCGTGGGATTTGGGGGGCAAAATGTGTGATTTTGGTGCAAAATGCAGGAATTTGGGGCAAAAATGGGGGATTTTGGGGTCAAAATGTGGGATTTTGGTGCAAAATGCAGGAATTTGTTGCAAAAACGGGGGATTTTGGGGGAAGTCGCGGGATTTTGTGGGCAAAATGTGGGATATTGGTGTTAAATGTGGGAATTTGGGGAAAAAATGTGGGATTTGGGGGGCAAAATGGGGGAATTTGGTGTGAAATGTGGGAATTTGGGGCAAAAATGTGGGATTTGGGGGGAAAATGGGGGAATTTGGGGGGAAATCGCGGGATTTTGGTGTAAAATGGGGGATTTGGGGGGCGAAATGTGGGAATTTGTGTCAAAAATTTTGGATATGGGGGGCAAAATGGGGGAATTTGGGGCAAAAATGCAGGAATTTGTTGCGAAATGGGGTAATTTGGGGCAAAAATGGGGGAATTTGGGGGAAATCGTGGGAATTTGGGGGCAAAATGTGGGAATTTGGGGCAAAAATGTGGGATTTGGGGGGCAAAATGTGGGATTTTGGTGGCGAAATGTGGGAATTTGGGGCAAAAATGCGGGATTTGGGGGGTGAAACGGGGGAATTTGGGGGGAAATCACAGGATTTTGGGGCAAAAATGGAGGATTTTGGGGGCAAAATGGGGGATTTGGGGGCAAAAATGTGGGATTTTGGGGGCAAAATGTGAGATTTTGGTGTAAAATGTGGGAATTCAGGTCAAAAATGTGGGATTTGCGGGGCAAAATGGGGGAATTTGGGGGGAAATCGCGGGATTTTGGGGGCAAAATTTTGGATCTTGGTGCGAAATGCAGGGATTTGGGTCAAAAATGCGGGATTTGGGGGCAAAATGGGGGAATTTGGGGAAAAAATGTGGGATTTGGGTCAAAAATGTGGGATTTTGGGGGCGAAATGTGGGAATTTGGGGCAAAAATGCAGGATTTGGGGCAAAAATGTGGGATTTGGGGGGCAAAATGTGGGAATTTAGGGGGAATCGCGGGATTTTGGTGTAAAATTTGGGAATTCGGGGGGTAAAATGGGGGAATTTGGGGGGAAATCGCGGTATTTTGGGGGCAAAATGGGGGGTTTTGGTGCGAAATGCGGGGATTTGGGTCCAAAATGCGGGATTTGGGTCAAAAATGTGGGATTTTGGGGGCAAAATGGGGGATTTTGGTGTAAAATGTTGGAATTTGTGGCAAAAATGCAGGATTTGGGGCAATAATGTGGGATTTTGGGGGAAAAATGTGGGAATTTGGGGGAATCGCGGGATTTTGGTGTAAAATGTGGGAATTCGGGGGGTAAAATGTGGGAATTTGGGGGGAAATCGCTGTATTTTGGGGGTAAAATGGGGGGGTTTGGTGCGAAATGCGGGGATTTGGGTCCAAAATGCGGGATTTGGGTCAAAAATGTGGGATTTTGGGGGCGAAATGGGGGATTTTGGTGTAAAATGTGGGAATTTGGGGCAAAAATGTGGGATTTTGGTGTAAAATGCAGAAATTTGGGGCAAAAATGGGTTATTTGGGGGGCGAAATTGCAGAATTTGGGGCAAAAATGGGGGATTTTGGGGGCAAAATTGGGATATTGGTGTGAAATGCAGAAATTTGGGGGGAAAATGTGGGATTTGGGGGGAAATTGCAGGATTTTGGTGTAAAATGTGGGAATTCAGGTCAAAACTGTGGGATTTGGGAAGCAAAATGGGGGATTTTGGGGGGAAATTGCAGGATTTTGGGGGCAAAATGTAGGGTTTTAGGTCAAAAATGGGGGGGTTTGGGGGAAATCGCGGGATTTTGGGGGCGAAATGTGGGATTTGGGTGTAAAATGAGGGGATTTGTGTCAAAAATGCGGGATTTGGGGGGCAAAACGGGGGAATTTGGGGGGAAATCACGGGATTTGGGGGCAAAAATGTGGGATTTTGGTGCAAAATGCGGGAATTTGGTGCAAAGATGTGGGATTTTGGGGAAAAATTGCGGGATTTTGAGGGGCAAAATGTGGGATTTGGGGGGCAAAATGTGGGAATTTGGCGGGAAATCGTGGAATTTGGGGGGCAAAATGTGGGATTTTGGTGCAAAATGCAGGAATTTGGGGCAAAAATGGGGGGAAATTGCGGGATTTTGGTGGCAAAATGTGGGATTTGGGGGGCAAAATGTGGGAATTTGGTGTAAAATGTTGGAACTTGGGGCAAAAATGCGGGATTTGGGGGGCGAGATGGGGGAATTTGGGGTGAAATCATGTGATTTTGGGGCAAAATGTGAGATATTGGTGTGAAATGTGGGAATTTGGGTGAAAAATACGGGATTTTGAGGGGGAAATTGCAGGATTTTGGGTGTAAAATGTGGGAATGCAGGGCAAAACTGTGGGATTTGGGAAGCAAAATGGGGGATTTTTGGGGAAAATTGCAGGATTTTGGGGGCAAAATGTGGGGTTTTAGGTCAAAAATGGGGGGTTTTGGGGGAAATCGTGGGATTTTGGGGGCGAAATGTGGGATTTGGGTGTAAAATGTGGGGATTTGTGTCAAAAATGCGGGATTTGGAAGGCAAAACGGGGGAATTTGGGGGGAAATCATGGGATTTGGGTCAAAAATGTGGGATTTTGGTGCAAATTGCGGGAACTTGGTGCAAAGATGTGGGATTTTGGGGAAAAAATGCGGGATTTTGAGGGGGAAATTGCAGGATTTTGGGTGCAAAATGTGGGGGTTTAGGTCAAAAATGGGGGGTTTTGGGGGAAATCGTGAGATTTTGGGGGCGAAATGTGGGATTTTGGTGTAAAATGTGGGGATTTGTGTCAAAACTGCAGGATTTGGGGGGCAAAATGTGGGAATTTGGGGGAAAATCGTGGGATTTGGGGGGCAAAATGTGTGATTTTGGTGCAAAATGCAGGAATTTGGGGCAAAAATGGGGGATTTTGGGGTCAAAATGTGGGATTTTGGTGCAAAATGCAGGAATTTGTTGCAAAAACGGGGGATTTTGGGGGAAGTCGCGGGATTTTGTGGGCAAAATGTGGGATATTGGTGTTAAATGTGGGAATTTGGGGAAAAAATGTGGGATTTGGGGGGCAAAATGGGGGAATTTGGTGTGAAATGTGGGAATTTGGGGCAAAAATGTGGGATTTGGGGGGAAAATGGGGGAATTTGGGGGGAAATCGCGGGATTTTGGTGTAAAATGGGGGATTTGGGGGGCGAAATGTGGGAATTTGTGTCAAAAATTTTGGATATGGGGGGCAAAATGGGGGAATTTGGGGCAAAAATGCAGGAATTTGTTGCGAAATGGGGTAATTTGGGGCAAAAATGGGGGAATTTGGGGGAAATCGTGGGAATTTGGGGGCAAAATGTGGGAATTTGGGGCAAAAATGTGGGATTTGGGGGGCAAAATGTGGGATTTTGGTGGCGAAATGTGGGAATTTGGGGCAAAAATGCGGGATTTGGGGGGTGAAACGGGGGAATTTGGGGGGAAATCACAGGATTTTGGGGCAAAAATGGAGGATTTTGGGGGCAAAATGGGGGATTTGGGGGCAAAAATGTGGGATTTTGGGGGCAAAATGTGAGATTTTGGTGTAAAATGTGGGAATTCAGGTCAAAAATGTGGGATTTGCGGGGCAAAATGGGGGAATTTGGGGGGAAATCGCGGGATTTTGGGGGCAAAATTTTGGATCTTGGTGCGAAATGCAGGGATTTGGGTCAAAAATGCGGGATTTGGGGGCAAAATGGGGGAATTTGGGGAAAAAATGTGGGATTTGGGTCAAAAATGTGGGATTTTGGGGGCGAAATGCGGGAATTTGGGGCAAAAATGCAGGATTTGGGGCAAAAATGTGGGATTTGGGGGGCAAAATGTGGGAATTTAGGGGGAATCGCGGGATTTTGGTGTAAAATGTGGGAATTCGGGGGGTAAAATGGGGGAATTTGGGGGGAAATCGCGGTATTTTGGGGGCAAAATGGGGGGTTTTGGTGCGAAATGCGGGGATTTGGGTCCAAAATGCGGGATTTGGGTCAAAAATGTGGGATTTTGGGGGTGAAATGGGGGATTTTGGTGTAAAATGTGGGAATTTGTGTCAAAAATGCGGGATTTGGGGGGCAAAACGGGGGAATTTCGGGGGAAATCACGGGATTTGGGTCAAAAATGTGGGATTTTGGTGCGAAATGCGGGAATTTGGGGCAAAATGTGGGATTTTGGTGCAAATTGCGGGAATTTGGTGCAAAGATGTGGGATTTTGGGGAAAAAATGCGGGATTTTGAGGGGGAAATTGCAGGATTTTGGGTGCAAAATGTGGGGGTTTAGGTCAAAAATGGGGGGTTTTGGGGGAAATCGTGAGATTTTGGGGGCGAAATGTGGGATTTTGGTGTAAAATGTGGGGATTTGTGTCAAAACTGCAGGATTTGGGGGGCAAAATGTGGGAATTTGGGGGAAAATCGTGGGATTTGGGGGGCAAAATGTGTGATTTTGGTGCAAAATGCAGGAATTTGGGGCAAAAATGGGGGATTTTGGGGTCAAAATGTGTGATTTTGGTGCAAAATGCAGGAATTTGGGGCAAAAACGGGGGATTTTGGGGGAAGTCGCGGGATTTTGTGGGCAAAATGTGGGATATTGGTGTTAAATGTGGGAATTTGGGGAAAAAATGTGGGATTTGGGGGGCAAAATGGGGGAATTTGGTGTGAAATGTGGGAATTTGGGGCAAAAATGTGGGATTTGGGGGGAAAATGGGGGAATTTGGGGGGAAATCGCGGGATTTTGGTGTAAAATGGGGGATTTGGGGGGCGAAATGTGGGAATTTGTGTCAAAAATTTTGGATATGGGGGGCAAAATGGGGGAATTTGGGGCAAAAATGCAGGAATTTGTTGCGAAATGGGGTAATTTGGGGCAAAAATGGGGGAATTTGGGGGAAATCGTGGGAATTTGGAGGCAAAATGTGGGAATTTGGGGCAAAAATGTGGGATTTGGGCAAAATGTGGGATTTTGGTGGCGAAATGTGGGAATTTGGGGCAAAAATGCGGGATTTGGGGGGTGAAACGGGGGAATTTGGGGGGAAATCACAGGATTTTGGGGCAAAAATGGAGGATTTTGGGGGCAAAATGGGGGATTTGGGGGCAAAAATGTGGGATTTTGGGGGCAAAATGTGAGATTTTGGTGTAAAATGTGGGAATTCAGGTCAAAAATGTGGGATTTGCGGGGCAAAATGGGGGAATTTGGGGGGAAATCGCGGGATTTTGGGGGCAAAATTTTGGATCTTGGTGCGAAATGCAGGGATTTGGGTCAAAAATGCGGGATTTGGGGGCAAAATGGGGGAATTTGGGGAAAAAATGTGGGATTTGGGTCAAAAATGTGGGATTTTGGGGGCGAAATGTGGGAATTTGGGGCAAAAATGCAGGATTTGGGGCAAAAATGTGGGATTTGGGGGGCAAAATCTGGGAATTTAGGGGGAATCGCGGGATTTTGGTGTAAAATGTGGGAATTCGGGGGGTAAAATGGGGGAATTTGGGGGGAAATCGCGGTATTTTGGGGGCAAAATGGGGGGTTTTGGTGCGAAATGCGGGGATTTGGGTCCAAAATGCGGGATTTGGGTCAAAAATGTGGGATTTTGGGGGTGAAATGGGGGATTTTGGTGTAAAATGTGGGAATTTGTGTCAAAAATGCGGGATTTGGGGGGCAAAACGGGGGAATTTGGGGGGAAATCACGGGATTTTGGGGCAAAAATGTGGGATTTTGGTGCAAAATGCGGGAATTTGGTGCAAAGATGTGGGATTTTGGGGAAAAATTGCGGGATTTTGAGGGGCAAAATGTGGGATTTGGGGGGCAAAATGTGGGAATTTGGCGGGAAATCGTGGAATTTGGGGGGCAAAATGTGGGATTTTGGTGCAAAATGCAGGAATTTGGGGCAAAAATGGGGGGAAATTGCGGGATTTTGGTGGCAAAATGTGGGATTTGGGGGGCAAAATGTGGGATTTTGGTGGCGAAATGTGGGAATTTGGGTCAAAAATGCGGGATTTGGAGGCAAAATGGAGGAATGTGGGGAAAAAATGTGGGATTTTGGGGGCAAAATGGGGGATTTTGGTGTAAAATGCGGGGATTTGTGTCAAAAATGCGGGATTTGGTGGCAAAATGGGGGAATGTCCTGGTTCTGGCCAGGATAGAGTTAATATTTACCTGAGCTGGGTGGAGAACTGAAGCTGGTAGCCCCTATGGCTGGGATAGTTAACTAATTAGCTAACAGCTGGGGTTAATTTACCCAAATTAGCCAAAGGGCTATTCCATCCCATCTGACATCATGCTCAGTATATAAGTGAGGAGGGTGCTGAAGGGAGGCCCTCCTAGTTGGAAGAGACTGGATGTGGAGATCTGTTGTGAGCTATTATACTGTATTTGTGTTCCATCACTGTCTTGTTTTCTTCTGTCATTACTGTTAAATTTACTTTTTGTTCAATCTCAACCCGCGTGTTTGGTTTTTTTTTTTTCCTGGTTTTCTTTTGTTTGTCAAATCTCCTCCTGTTCTCTCGGAGAGTGGGGGGGGAGTGAGAGAGAGACTGCGTAGTCTGGTCCCCGTTGGGGCTGAACTACGACAGGGAATTTGGGGAAAAAATATGGGATTTTGGGGGCAAAGTGTGGGATTTTGGTGTAAAATGTGGGAATTTGGGGCAAAAATGCGGGATTTGGGGGGTGAAACGGGGGAATTTGGGGGGAAATCACAGGATTTTGGGGCAAAAATGTGTGATTTTGGTGCGAAATGCGGGAATTTGGGTCAAAAATTGGGATTTTGGGGGCGAAATGGGGGATTTTGGTGTAAAATGCAGGAATTTGGGGCAAAAAAGGAGGATTTTGGGGGCAAAATGGGGGACTTGGGGGCAAAAATGTGGGATTTTGGGGGCAAAATGTGAGATTTTGGTGTAAAATGTGGGAATTCAGGTCAAAAATGTGGGATTTGCGTTGCAAAATGTGGGAATTTGGGGGGAATCGCTGGATTTTGGGGTTAGGGTTAGGGTTTTGGGGGGAAAATGGGGGAATTTGGGGGGAAATCGCGGGTTTTTGGGGGCAAAATGTTGGATCTTGGTGCGAAATGCAGGGATTTGGGTCAAAAATGCGGGATTTGGGTGCAAAATGGAGGAATTTGGGTCAAAAATGTGGGATTTGGGGGGCAAAATGTGGGATTTGGGGGGCAAAATGGGGGAATTTGGGGGGAATCGCGGGATTTTGGTGTAAAATGTGGGAATTCGGGGGGTAAAATGGGGGAATTTGGGGGGAAATCGCGGTATTTTGTTGGCAAAATGGGGGGTTTTGGTGCGAAATGCGGGGATTTGGGTCCAAAATGCGGGATTTGGGTCAAAAATGTGGGATTTTGGGGGTGAAATGGGGGATTTTGGTGTAAAATGTGGGAATTTGTGGCAAAAATGTGGGATTTTGGTGTAAAATGCAGGAATTTGGGGCAAAAATGCGGGATTTGGGGGGCGAAATTGCAGAATTTGGGGCAAAAATGGGGGATTTTGGGGGCAAAATGTGGGATATTGGTGTGAAATGCGGAAATTTGGGGGGAAAATGTGGGATTTGGGGGGAAATTGCAGGATTTTGGTGTAAAATGTGGGAATGCAGGGCAAAAATGTGGGATTTGGGAAGCAAAATGGGGGATTTTTGGGGGAAATTGCAGGATTTTGGGGGCAAAATGTAGGGTTTTAGGTCAAAAATGGGGGGTTTTGGGGGAAATCGCGGGATTTTGGGGGCGAAATGTGGGATTTGGGTGTAAAATGAGGGGATTTGTGTCAAAAATGCGGGATTTGGGGGGCAAAACGGGGGAATTTGGGGGAAATCTCGGGATTTTGGGGCAAAAATGTGGGATTTTGGTGCAAAATGCGGGAATTTGGTGCAAAGATGTGGGATTTGGGGGAAAAATTGCGGGATTTTGAGGGGCAAAATGTGGGATTTGACGGGCAAAATGTGGGAATTTGGTGGGAAATCGTGGAATTTGGGGGGCAAAATGTGGGATTTTGGTGCGAAATGCAGGAATTTGGGTTAAAATGCGGGATTTGGGGGCAAAATGGAGGAATTTGGGTCAAAAATGTGGGATTTTGGGGGCAAAATGTGGGAATTTGGTGTAAAATGTGGGAATTTGGGGCAAAAATGCGGGATTTGGGGGGCGAGATGGGGGAATTTGGGGTGAAATCACGGGATTTTGGGGCAAAATGTGAGATATTGGTGTGGAATGTGGGAATTTGGGTGAAAAATGCGGGGTTTTGAGGGGGAAATTGCAGGATATTGGGGGCAAAATGTAGGGTTTTAGGTCAAAATTGGGGGATTTGGGGGGAAATTGCAGGATTTTTGGGGGCGAAATGTGGGATTTTGGTGTAAAATGTGGGGATTTGTGTCAAAAATGCGGGATTTGGGGGGCAAAACGGGGGAATTTGGGGGGAAATCACGGGATTTGGGGGCAAAAATGTGGGAATTTGGTGTGAAATGCCGGAATTTGGGGCAAAATGTGGGATTTTGTTGCGAAATGCGGGAATTTGGTGCAAAGATGTGGGATTTTGGGGAAAAATTGCGGGATTTTGAGGGGGAAATTGCAGGATTTTGGGTGCAAAATGTGGGGTTTTAGGTCAAAAATGGGGGATTTTGGGGGAAATCGTGGGGTTTTGGGTGGCAAAATGTGGGTATTTGGTGTGAAATGTGGGAATTTGGGGCAAAAATACAGGATTTTGGGGGCAAAATGTGGGAATTTGGTGTTAAATGTGGGAATTCAGGGCAAAAATGCGGGATTTTGTTGTGAAATTGCAAAATTTGGGGGCAAAAATGGGGGATTTTGGGGGCAAAATGTGGGATATTGGTGTGAAATGCGGAAATTTGGGGGGAAAATGTGGGATTTGGGGGGCAAAATGTGAGATTTTGGTGTAAAATGTGGGAATTCAGGTCAAAAATGTGGGATTTGCGGGGCAAAATGGGGGAATTTGGGGGGAAATCGCGGGATTTTGGGGGCAAAATTTTGGATCTTGGTGCGAAATGCAGGGATTTGGGTCAAAAATGCGGGATTTGGGGGCAAAATGGGGGAATTTGGGGAGAAAATGTGGGATTTGGGTCAAAAATGTGGGATTTTGGGGGCGAAATGGGGGATTTTGGTGTAAAATGTGGGAATTTGGGGCAAAAATGTGGGATTTTGGTGTAAAATGCAGGAATTTGGGGCAAAAATGCGGGATTTGGGGTGCGAAATTGCAGAATTTGGGGGAAAAATGGGGGATTTTGGGGGCAAAATGTGGGATATTGGTGTGAAATGCGGAAATTTGGGGGAAAAATGTGGGATTTGGGGGGAAATTGCAGGATTTTGGTGTAAAATGTGGGAATGCAGGGCAAAACTGTGGGATTTGGAAGCAAAATGGGGGATTTTTGGGGGAAATTGCAGGATTTTGGGGGCAAAATGTAGGGTTTTTGGTCAAAAATGGGGGGTTTTGGGCGAAATTGCAGGATTTTGGGGGCGAAATGTGGGATTTGGGTGTAAAATGAGGGGATTTGTGTCAAAAATGCGGGATTTGGGGGGCAAAACGGGGGAATTTGGGGGGAAATCACGGGATTTTGGGGCAAAAATGTGGGATTTTGGTGCAAAATGCGGGAATTTGGTGCAAAGATGTGGGATTTTGGGGAAAAATTGCGGGATTTTGAGGGGCAAAATGTGGGATTTGGGGGGCAAAATGTGGGAATTTGGCGGGAAATCGTGGAATTTGGGGGGCAAAATGTGGGATTTTGGTGCAAAATGCAGGAATTTGGGGCAAAAATGGGGGGAAATTGCGGGATTTTGGTGGCAAAATGTGGGATTTGGGGGGCAAAATGTGGGATTTTGGTGGCGAAATGTGGGAATTTGGGTCAAAAATGCGGGATTTGGAGGCAAAATGGAGGAATGTGGGGAAAAAATGTGGGATTTTGGGGGCAAAATGGGGGATTTTGGTGTAAAATGCGGGGATTTGTGTCAAAAATGCGGGATTTGGTGGCAAAATGGGGGAATGTCCTGGTTCTGGCCAGGATAGAGTTAATATTTACCTGAGCTGGGTGGAGAACTGAAGCTGGTAGCCCCTATGGCTGGGATAGTTAACTAATTAGCTAACAGCTGGGGTTAATTTACCCAAATTAGCCAAAGGGCTATTCCATCCCATCTGACATCATGCTCAGTATATAAGTGAGGAGGGTGCTGAAGGGAGGCCCTCCTAGTTGGAAGAGACTGGATGTGGAGATCTGTTGTGAGCTATTATACTGTATTTGTGTTCCATCACTGTCTTGTTTTCTTCTGTCATTACTGTTAAATTTACTTTTTGTTCAATCTCAACCCGCGTGTTTGGTTTTTTTTTTTTTCCTGGTTTTCTTTTGTTTGTCAAATCTCCTCCTGTTCTCTCGGAGAGTGGGGGGGGAGTGAGAGAGAGACTGCGTAGTCTGGTCCCCGTTGGGGCTGAACTACGACAGGGAATTTGGGGAAAAAATATGGGATTTTGGGGGCAAAGTGTGGGATTTTGGTGTAAAATGTGGGAATTTGGGGCAAAAATGCGGGATTTGGGGGGTGAAACGGGGGAATTTGGGGGGGAATCACAGGATTTTGGGGCAAAAATGTGTGATTTTGGTGCGAAATGCGGGAATTTGGGTCAAAAATTGGGATTTTGGGGGCGAAATGGGGGATTTTGGTGTAAAATGCAGGAATTTGGGGCAAAAAAGGAGGATTTTGGAGGCAAAATGGGGGACTTGGGGGCAAAAATGTGGGATTTTGGGGGCAAAATGTGAGATTTTGGTGTAAAATGTGGGAATTCAGGTCAAAAATGTGGGATTTGCGTTGCAAAATGTGGGAATTTGGGGGGAATCGCGGGATTTTGGGGTTAGGGTTAGGGTTTTGGGGGGAAAATGGGGGAATTTGGGGGGAAATCGCGGGTTTTTGGGGGCAAAATGTTGGATCTTGGTGCGAAATGCAGGGATTTGGGTCAAAAATGCGGGATTTGGGTGCAAAATGGAGGAATTTGGGTCAAAAATGTGGGATTTGGGGGGCAAAATGTGGGATTTGGGGGGCAAAATGGGGGAATTTGGGGGGAATCGCGGGATTTTGGTGTAAAATGTGGGAATTCGGGGGGTAAAATGGGGGAATTTGGGGGGAAATCGCGGTATTTTGTTGGCAAAATGGGGGGTTTTGGTGCGAAATGCGGGGATTTGGGTCCAAAATGCGGGATTTGGGTCAAAAATGTGGGATTTTGGGGGTGAAATGGGGGATTTTGGTGTAAAATGTGGGAATTTGTGGCAAAAATGTGGGATTTTGGTGTAAAATGCAGGAATTTGGGGCAAAAATGCGGGATTTGGGGGGCGAAATTGCAGAATTTGGGGCAAAAATGGGGGATTTTGGGGGCAAAATGTGGGATATTGGTGTGAAATGCGGAAATTTGGGGGGAAAATGTGGGATTTGGGGGGAAATTGCAGGATTTTGGTGTAAAATGTGGGAATGCAGGGCAAAACTGTGGGATTTGGGAAGCAAAATGGGGGATTTTGGGGGGAAATTGCAGGATTTTGGGGGCAAAATGTAGGGTTTTAGGTCAAAAATGGGGGGTTTTGGGGGAAATTGCAGGATTTTGGGGGCGAAATGTGGGATTTGGGTGTAAAATGAGGGGATTTGTGTCAAAAATGCGGGATTTGGGGGGCAAAACGGGGGAATTTGGGGGGAAATCTCGGGATTTTGGGGCAAAAATGTGGGATTTTGGTGCAAAATGCGGGAATTTGGTGCAAAGATGTGGGATTTTGGGGAAAAATTGTGGGATTTTGAGGGGCAAAATGTGGGATTTGACGGGCAAAATGTGGGAATTTGGCGGGAAATCGTGGGATTTGGGGGGCAAAATGTGGGATTTTGGTGCGAAATGCAGGAATTTGGGTTAAAATGCGGGATTTGGGGGCAAAATGGAGGAATTTGGGTCAAAAATGTGGGATTTTGGGGGCAAAATGTGGGAATTTGGGGCAAAAATGCGGGATTTGGGGGGCGAGATGGGGGAATTTGGGGTGAAATCACGGGATTTTGGGGCAAAATGTGAGATATTGGTGTGGAATGTGGGAATTTGGGTGAAAAATGCGGGATTTTGAGGGGGAAATTGCAGGATATTGGGGGCAAAATGTAGGGTTTTAGGTCAAAATTGGGGGATTTGGGGGGAAATTGCAGGATTTTTGGGGGCGAAATGTGGGATTTTGGTGTAAAATGTGGGGATTTGTGTCAAAAATGCGGGATTTGGGGGGCAAAACGGGGGAATTTGGGGGGAAATCACGGGATTTGGGGGCAAAAATGTGGGATTTTGGTGCAAAATGCGGGAATTTGGTGCAAAGATGTGGGATTTTGGGGAAAAATTGCGGGATTTTGAGGGGCAAAATGTGGGATTTGGGGGGCAAAATGTGGGAATTTGGCGGGAAATCGTGGAATTTGGGGGGCAAAATGTGGGATTTTGGTGCAAAATGCAGGAATTTGGGGCAAAAATGGGGGGAAATTGCGGGATTTTGGTGGCAAAATGTGGGATTTGGGGGGCAAAATGTGGGATTTTGGTGGCGAAATGTGGGAATTTGGGTCAAAAATGCGGGATTTGGAGGCAAAATGGAGGAATGTGGGTAAAAAATGTGGGATTTTGGGGGCAAAATGGGGGATTTTGGTGTAAAATGCGGGGATTTGTGTCAAAAATGCGGGATTTGGTGGCAAAATGGGGGAATGTCCTGGTTCTGGCCAGGATAGAGTTAATATTTACCTGAGCTGGGTGGAGAACTGAAGCTGGTAGCCCCTATGGCTGGGATAGTTAACTAATTAGCTAACAGCTGGGGTTAATTTATCCAAATTAGCCAAAGGGCTATTCCAGCCCATCTGACATCATGCTCAGTATATAAGTGAGGAGGGTGCTGAAGGGAGGCCCTCCTAGTTGGAAGAGACTGGATGTGGAGATCTGTTGTGAGCTATTATACTGTATTTGTGTTCCATCACTGTCTTGTTTTCTTCTGTCATTACTGTTAAATTTACTTTTTGTTCAATCTCAACCCGCGTGTTTGGTTTTTTTTTTTTCCTGGTTTTCTTTTGTTTGTCAAATCTCCTCCTGTTCTCTCGGAGAGTGGGGGGGGAGTGAGAGAGAGACTGCGTAGTCTGGTCCCCGTTGGGGCTGAACTACGACAGGGAATTTGGGGAAAAAATATGGGATTTTGGGGGCAAAGTGTGGGATTTTGGTGTAAAATGTGGGAATTTGGGGCAAAAATGCGGGATTTGGGGGGTGAAACGGGGGAATTTGGGGGGAAATCACAGGATTTTGGGGCAAAAATGTGTGATTTTGGTGCGAAATGCGGGAATTTGGGTCAAAAATTGGGATTTTGGGGGCGAAATGGGGGATTTTGGTGTAAAATGCAGGAATTTGGGGCAAAAAAGGAGGATTTTGGGGGCAAAATGGGGGACTTGGGGGCAAAAATGTGGGATTTGGTGGGCGAAATTGCAGAATTTGGGGCAAAAATGGGGGATTTTGGGGGCAAAATGTGGGATATTGGTGTGAAATGCGGAAATTTGGGGGAAAAATGTGGGATTTGGGGGGAAATTGCAGGATTTTGGTGTAAAATGTGGGAATGCAGGGCAAAACTGTGGGATTTGGGAAGCAAAATGGGGGATTTTGGGGGGAAATTGCAGGATTTGGGGGGCAAAATGTAGGGTTTTAGGTCAAAAATAGGGGGTTTTGGGGGCAAAATGTGGGATTTTGGTGCGAAATGTGGGAATTTGGTGCAAAGATGTGGGATTTTGGGGAAAAAATGCGGGATTTTGAGGGGGAAATTGCAGGATTTTGGGTGCAAAATGTGGGGGTTTAGGTCAAAAATGGGGGGTTTTGGGGGAAATCGTGAGATTTTGGGGGCGAAATGTGGGATTTTGGTGTAAAATGTGGGGATTTGTGTCAAAACTGCAGGATTTGGGGGGCAAAATGTGGGAATTTGGGGGAAAATCGTGGGATTTGGGGGGCAAAATGTGTGATTTTGGTGCAAAATGCAGGAATTTGGGGCAAAAATGGGGGATTTTGGGGTCAAAATGTGGGATTTTGGTGCAAAATGCAGGAATTTGGGGCAAAAACGGGGGATTTTGGGGGAAGTCGCGGGATTTTGTGGGCAAAATGTGGGATATTGGTGTTAAATGTGGGAATTTGGGGGAAAAATGTGGGATTTGTGGGGCAAAATGGGGGAATTTGGGGGGAAATCGCGGGATTTTGGGGGCAAAATTTTGGATCTTGGTGCGAAATGCAGGGATTTGGGTCAAAAATGCGGGATTTGGGGGCAAAATGGGGGAATTTGGGGAAAAAATGTGGGATTTGGGTCAAAAATGTGGGATTTTGGGGGCGAAATGTGGGAATTTGGGGCAAAAATGCAGGATTTGGGGCAAAAATGTGGGATTTGGGGGGCAAAATGTGGGAATTTAGGGGGAATCGCGGGATTTTGGTGTAAAATGTGGGAATTCGGGGAGTAAAATGGGGGAATTTGGGGGGAAATCGCGGTATTTTGGGGGCAAAATGGGGGGTTTTGGTGCAAAATGCGGGGATGTGGGTCAAAAATGCAGGATTTGGGTCAAAAATGTGGGATTTTGGGGGAAATCGTGGGGTTTTGGGTGGCAAAATGTGGGTATTTGGTGTGAAATGTGGGAATTTGGGGCAAAAATGCAGGATTTTGGGGGCAAAATGTGGGAATTTGGGGCAAAAATACGGGATTTTGGGGGCAAAATGTGGGAATTTGGTGTAAAATGTGGGAATTCAGGGCAAAAATGCAGGATTTGGGGGCAAAATGTGGGATTTTGGGTGTAAATTGTGGGATTTGCGGGGCAAAATGCAGGAATTTGGGGCAAAAATGGGGGATTTTTGGGGGAAATTGCAGGATTTTGGGGGCAAAATGTTGGATTTTTGTGCAAAATGCCGGGATTTGGGTCAAAAATGTGGGATTTGGGGGCAAAATGGGGGAATTTGGGTCAAAAATGTGGGATTCGGGGGGCAAAATGTGGGAATTTGGTGTAAAATGTGGGAATTTGGGGCAAAAATGGGGGATTTGGGGGGCGAAATTGCAGAATTTGGGGGAAAAATGTGGGATTTGGGGGGAAATTGCAGGATTTTGGTGTAAAATGTGGGAATGCAGGGCAAAACTGTGGGATTTGGGAAGCAAAATGGGGGATTTTTGGGGGAAATTGCAGGATTTTTGGGGCAAAATGTAGGGTTTTAGGTCAAAAATGGGGGGTTTTGGGGGAAATCGCGGGATTTTGGGTGCGAAATGTGGGATTTGGGTGTAAAATGAGGGGATTTGTGTCAAAAATGCGGGATTTGGGGGGCAAAACGGGGGAATTTGGGGGGAAATCACGGGATTTTGGGGCAAAAATGTGGGATTTTGGTGCAAAATGCGGGAATTTGGTGCAAAGATGTGGGATTTGGGGGAAAAATTGCGGGATTTTGAGGGGCAAAATGTGGGATTTGGGGGGCAAAATGTGGGAATTTGGCGGGAAATCGTGGAATTTGGGGGGCAAAATGTGGGATTTTGGTGCAAAATGCAGGAATTTGGTGCAAAAATGGGGGGAAATTGCGGGATTTTGGTGGCAAAATGTGGGATTTGGGGGGCAAAATGTGGGAATTTGGTGTAAAATGTTGGAACTTGGGGCAAAAATGCGGGATTTGGGGGGCGAGATGGGGGAATTTGGGGTGAAATCATGTGATTTTGGGGCAAAATGTGAGATATTGGTGTGAAATGTGGGAATTTGGGTGAAAAATACGGGATTTTGAGGGGGAAATTGCAGGATTTTGGGTGTAAAATGTGGGAATGCAGGGCAAAACTGTGGGATTTGGGAAGCAAAATGGGGGATTTTTGGGGAAAATTGCAGGATTTTGGGGGCAAAATGTGGGGTTTTAGGTCAAAAATGGGGGGTTTTGGGGGAAATCGTGGGATTTGGGGGGCGAAATGTGGGATTTGGGTGTAAAATGTGGGGATTTGTGTCAAAAATGCGGGATTTGGAAGGCAAAACAGGGGAATTTGGGGGGAAATCACGGGATTTGGGGCAAAAATGTGGGATTTTGGTGCGAAATGCGGGAATTTGGGGCAAAGTGTGGGATTTTGGTGCAAATTGCGGGAATTTGGTGCAAAGATGTGGGATTTTGGGGAAAAATTGCGGGATTTTGAGGGGGAAATTGCAGGATTTTGGGTGCAAAATGTGTTGTTTTAGGTCAAAAATGGGGGGTTTTGGGGGAAATCGTGAGATTTTGGGGGCGAAATGTGGGATTTTGGTGTAAAATGTGGGGATTTGTGTCAAAACTGCAGGATTTGGGGGGCAAAATGTGGGAATTTGGGGGAAAATCGTGGGATTTGGGGGGCAAAATGTGTGATTTTGGTGCAAAATGCAGGAATTTGGGGCAAAAACGGGGGATTTTGGGGGAAGTCGCGGGATTTTGGGTGAAAAATGTGGGATATTGGTGTTAAATGTGGGAATTTGGGGGAAAAATGTGGGATTTGGGGGGCAAAATGGGGGAATTTGGTGTGAAATGTGGGAATTTGGGGCAAAAATGTGGGATTTGGGGGGAAAATGGGGGAATTTGGGGGGAAATCGCGGGATTTTGGTGTAAAATGGGGGATTTGGGGGGCGAAATGTGGGAATTTGTGTCAAAAATTTTGGATATGGGGGGCAAAATGGGGGAATTTGGGGCAAAAATGCGGGAATTTGTTGCGAAATGGGGTAATTTGGGGCAAAAATGTGGGAATTTGGGGGAAATCGCGGGATTTTGGGGGCAAAATGTGGGAATTTGGGGCAAAAATGTGGGATTTGGGGGGCAAAATGTGGGATTTTGGTGGCGAAATGTGGGGATTTGTGTCAACAATGCGGGATTTGGGGGGTGAAACGGGGGAATTTGGGGGGAAATCACAGGATTTTGGGGCAAAAATGGAGGATTTTGGGGGCAAAATGGGGGATTTGGGGGCAAAAATGTGGGATTTTGGGGGCAAAATGTGAGATTTTGGTGTAAAATGTGGGAATTCAGGTCAAAAATGTGGGATTTGCGGGGCAAAATGGGGGAATTTGGGGGGAAATCGCGGGATTTTGGGGGCAAAATTTTGGATCTTGGTGCGAAATGCAGGGATTTGGGTCAAAAATGCGGGATTTGGGGGCAAAATGGGGGAATTTGGGGAAAAAATGTGGGATTTGGGTCAAAAATGTG
This sequence comes from Chlamydotis macqueenii, assembly GCF_036417535.1. Taxonomy (NCBI): domain Eukaryota; kingdom Metazoa; phylum Chordata; class Aves; order Otidiformes; family Otididae; genus Chlamydotis; species Chlamydotis macqueenii. The sequence continues at coordinate 496,435 of NW_028239063.1, forward strand.
GGATTTTGGGGGCGAAATGTGGGAATTTGGGGCAAAAATGCAGGATTTGGGGCAAAAATGTGGGATTTGGGGGGCAAAATGTGGGAATTTAGGGGGAATCGCGGGATTTTGGTGTAAAATGTGGGAATTCGGGGGGTAAAATGGGGGAATTTGGGGGGAAATCGCGGTATTTTGGGGGCAAAATGGGGGGTTTTGGTGCGAAATGCGGGGATTTGGGTCCAAAATGCGGGATTTGGGTCAAAAATGTGGGATTTTGGGGGCAAAATGCGGGTATTTGGTGTAAAATGTTGGAATTTGTGGCAAAAATGCAGGATTTGGGGCAATAATGTGGGATTTTGGGGGAAAAATGTGGGAATTTGGGGGAATCGCGGGATTTTGGTGTAAAATGTGGGAATTCGGGGGGTAAAATGTGGGAATTGGGGGGGAAATCGCTGTATTTTGGGGGCAAAATGGGGGGTTTTGGTGCAAAATGCGGGGATTTGGGTCCAAAATGCGGGATTTGGGTCAAAAATGTGGGATTTTGGGGGCGAAATGGGGGATTTTGGTGTAAAATGTGGGAATTTGGGGCAAAAATGTGGGATTTTGGTGTAAAATGCAGGAATTTGGGGCAAAAATGCGGGATTTGGGGGGCGAAATTGCAGAATTTGGGGCAAAAATGGGGGATTTTGGGGGCAAAATTGGGATATTGGTGTGAAATGCGGAAATTTGGGGGGAAAATGTGGGATTTGGGGGGAAATTGCAGGATTTTGGTGTAAAATGTGGGAATTCAGGTCAAAACTGTGGGATTTGGGAAGCAAAATGGGGGATTTTGGGGGGAAATTGCAGGATTTTGGGGGCAAAATGTAGGGTTTTAGGTCAAAAATGGGGGGGTTTGGGGGAAATCGCGGGATTTTGGGTGCGAAATGTGGGATTTGGGTGTAAAATGAGGGGATTTGTGTCAAAAATGCGGGATTTGGGGGGCAAAACGGGGGAATTTGATGTAAAATGTTGGAACTTGGGGCAAAAATGCGGGATTTGGGGGGCGAGATGGGGGAATTTGGGGTGAAATCATGTGATTTTGGGGCAAAATGTGAGATATTGGTGTGAAATGTGGGAATTTGGGTGAAAAATACGGGATTTTGAGGGGGAAATTGCAGGATTTTGGGTGTAAAATGTGGGAATGCAGGGCAAAACTGTGGGATTTGGGAAGCAAAATGGGGGATTTTTGGGGGAAATTGCAGGATTTTGGGGGCAAAATGTGGGGTTTTAGGTCAAAAATGGGGGGTTTTGGGGGAAATCGTGGGATTTTGGGGGCGAAATGTGGGATTTGGGTGTAAAATGTGGGGATTTGTGTCAAAAATGCGGGATTTGGAAGGCAAAACGGGGGAATTTGGGGGGAAATCACGGGATTTGGGGCAAAAATGTGGGATTTTGGTGCGAAATGCGGGAATTTGGGGCAAAATGTGGGATTTTGGTGCAAATTGCGGGAATTTGGTGCAAAGATGTGGGATTTTGGGGAAAAATTGCGGGATTTTGAGGGGGAAATAGCAGGATTTTGGGTGCAAAATGTGGGGGTTTAGGTCAAAAATGGGGGGTTTGGGGGGAAATCGTGAGATTTTGGGGGCGAAATGTGGGATTTTGGTGTAAAATGTGGGGATTTGTGTCAAAACTGCAGGATTTGGGGGGCAAAATGTGGGAATTTGGGGGAAAATCGTGGGATTTGGGGGGCAAAATGTGTGATTTTGGTGCAAAATGCAGGAATTTGGGGCAAAAATGGGGGATTTTGGGGTCAAAATGTGGGATTTTGGTGCAAAATGCAGGAATTTGGGGCAAAAACGGGGGATTTTGGGGGAAGTCGCGGGATTTTGTGGGCAAAATGTGGGATATTGGTGTGAAATGTGGGAATTTGGGGGAAAAATGTGGGATTTGGGGGGAAAAATGTGGGAATTTGGTGTGAAATGTGGGAATTTGGGGCAATAATGTGGGATTTGGGGGGAAAATGGGGGAATTTGGGGGGAAATCGCGGGATTTTGGTGTAAAATGGGGGATTTGGGGGGCGAAATGTGGGAATTTGTGTCAAAAATTTTGGATATGGGGGGCAAAATGGGGGAATTTGGGGCAAAAATGCAGGAATTTGTTGCGAAATGGGGTAATTTGGGGCAAAAATGGGGGAATTTGGGGGAAATCGCGGGATTTTGGGGGCAAAATGTGGGAATTTGGGGCAAAAATGTGGGATTTGGGGGGCAAAATGTGGGATTTTGGTGGCGAAATGTGGGGATTTGTGTCAACAATGCGGGATTTGGGGGGTGAAACGGGGGAATTTGGGGGGAAATCACAGGATTTTGGGGCAAAAATGTGTGATTTTGGTGTAAAATGGGGGATTTGGGGGCAAAAATGTGGGATTTTGGGGGCAAAATGTGAGATTTTGGTGTAAAATGCGGGAATTTGGTGCAAAGATGTGGGATTTTGGGGAAAAATTGCGGGATTTTGAGGGGCAAAATGTGGGATTTGGGGGGCAAAATGTGGGAATTTGGCGGGAAATCGTGGAATTTGGGGGGCAAAATGTGGGATTTTGGTGCAAAATGCAGGAATTTGGGGCAAAAATGGGGGGAAATTGCGGGATTTTGGTGGCAAAATGTGGGATTTGGGGGGCAAAATGTGGGATTTTGGTGGCGAAATGTGGGAATTTGGGTCAAAAATGCGGGATTTGGAGGCAAAATGGAGGAATGTGGGGAAAAAATGTGGGATTTTGGGGGCAAAATGGGGGATTTTGGTGTAAAATGCGGGGATTTGTGTCAAAAATGCGGGATTTGGTGGCAAAATGGGGGAATGTCCTGGTTCTGGCCAGGATAGAGTTAATATTTACCTGAGCTGGGTGGAGAACTGAAGCTGGTAGCCCCTATGGCTGGGATAGTTAACTAATTAGCTAACAGCTGGGGTTAATTTACCCAAATTAGCCAAAGGGCTATTCCATCCCATCTGACATCATGCTCAGTATATAAGTGAGGAGGGTGCTGAAGGGAGGCCCTCCTAGTTGGAAGAGACTGGATGTGGAGACCTGTTGTGAGCTATTATACTGTATTTGTGTTCCATCACTGTCTTGTTTTCTTCTGTCATTACTGTTAAATTTACTTTTTGTTCAATCTCAACCCGCGTGTTTGGTTTTTTTTTTTTCCTGGTTTTCTTTTGTTTGTCAAATCTCCTCCTGTTCTCTCGGAGAGTGGGGGGGGAGTGAGAGAGAGACTGCGTAGTCTGGTCCCCGTTGGGGCTGAACTACGACAGGGAATTTGGGGCAAAAATGTCGGATTTTGGGGGCAAAGTGTGGGATTTTGGTGTAAAATGTGGGAATTTGGGGCAAAAATGCGGGATTTGGGGGGTGAAACGGGGGAATTTGGGGGGAATCACAGGATTTTGGGGCAAAAATGTGTGATTTTGGTGCGAAATGCGGGAATTTGGGTCAAAAATTGGGATTTTGGGGGCGAAATGGGGGATTTTGGTGTAAAATGCAGGAATTTGGGGCAAAAAAGGAGGATTTTGGGGGCAAAATGGGGGACTTGGGGGCAAAAATGTGGGATTTTGGGGGCAAAATGTGAGATTTTGGTGTAAAATGTGGGAATTCAGGTCAAAAATGTGGGATTTGCGTTGCAAAATGTGGGAATTTGGGGGGAATCGCGGGATTTTGGGGTTAGGGTTAGGGTTTTGGGGGGAAAATGGGGGAATTTGGGGGGAAATCGCGGGTTTTTGGGGGCAAAATGTTGGATCTTGGTGCGAAATGCGGGGATTTGGGTCAAAAATGCGGGATTTGGGTGCAAAATGGAGGAATTTGGGTCAAAAATGTGGGATTTGGGGGGCAAAATGTGGGATTTGGGGGGCAAAATGGGGGAATTTGGGGGGAATCGCGGGATTTTGGTGTAAAATGTGGGAATTCGGGGGGCAAAATGGGGGAATTTGGGGGGAAATCGCGGTATTTTGGGGCAAAATGGGGGGTTTTGGTGCGAAATGCGGGGATTTGGGTCCAAAATGCGGGATTTGGGTCAAAAATGTGGGATTTTGGGGCGAAATGGGGGATTTTGGTGTAAAATGTGGGAATTTTGGGGCAATAATGTGGGATTTGGGGCAATAATGTGGGATTTGGGGGGCAAAACGTGGGAATTTGGGGGGAATCGCGGGATTTTGGTGTAAAATGTGGGAATTCGGGTGGTAAAATGTGGGAATTTGGGGGGAAATCGCGGTATTTTGGGGGCAAAATGTTGGATCTTGGTGCGAAATGCGGGGATTTGGGTCAAAAATGCGGGATTTGGGTGCAAAATGGGGGAATTTGAGTCAAAAATGTGGGATTTGCGGGGCAAAATGGGGGAATTTGGTGTAAAATGGGGGAATTTGGGGAAAAATGTGGGATTTGGCGGGCAAAATGGGGGAATTTGGTGTGAAATGTGGGAATTCAGGGGGCAAAAATGTGGGATTTGGGGGACAAAATGGGGGAATTTGGGGGGAAATCGCGGGATTTTGGTGTAAAATGTGGGAATTCGGGGGGCAAAATGGGGGAATTTGGGGGGAAATCGCGGGATTTTGGGGCAAAAATGGGGGATTTAGGGGGCGAAATGTTGGAATTTGTGTCAAAAATTTTGGATATGGGGGGCAAAAATGGGGGAATTTGGGTCAAAAATGCGGGATTTGGGGAAAAAATGTGGGATTTTGGGGGCAAAATGGGGGAATTTGGGGGGAAATCGTGGTATTTTGGGGGCAAAATGGGGTTTTGGTGCGAAATGCGGGGATTTGGGTCAAAAATGTGGGATTTGGGTCAAAAATGTGGGATTTTGGGGGCGAAATGGGGGATTTTGGTGTAAAATGTGGGAATTTGGGGCAAAAATGTGGGATTTTGGTGTAAAATGCAGGAATTTGGGGCAAAAAATGGAGGATTTTGGGGGCAAAATGGGGGATTTGGGGGCAAAAATGTGGGATTTTGGGGGCAAAATGTGATATTTTGGTGTAAAATGTGGGAATTCAGGTCAAAAATGTGGGATTTGCAGGGCAAAATGTGGGAATTTGGGGGGAAATCGCGGGATTTTGGGGTTAGGATTAGGGTTAGGGTTAGGTTAGGTTAGGGTTAGGTTACGGTTAGGGTTAGGGTTACGGTTAGGGTTAGGGTTTTGGGGGGAAAAAATAGGGGAATTTGGGGGGAAATCGCGGGATTTTGGGGGCAAAATGTTGGATCTTGGTGCGAAATGCGGGGATTTGGGTCAAAAATGCGGGATTTGGGTGCAAAATGGGGGAATTTGGGTCAAAAATGTGGGATTTTGTGGGCAAAATGTGGGATTTTGGTGTAAAATGTTGGAATTTGGGGCAAAAATGGGGGGAAATTGCGGGATTTTGGTGGCAAAATGTGGGATTTGGGGGGCAAAATGTGGGATTTTGGTGGCGAAATGTGGGAATTTGGGTCAAAAATGCGGGATTTGGAGGCAAAATGGAGGAATGTGGGGAAAAAATGTGGGATTTTGGGGGCAAAATGGGGGATTTTGGTGTAAAATGCGGGGATTTGTGTCAAAAATGCGGGATTTGGTGGCAAAATGGGGGAATGTCCTGGTTCTGGCCAGGATAGAGTTAATATTTACCTGAGCTGGGTGGAGAACTGAAGCTGGTAGCCCCTATGGCTGGGATAGTTAACTAATTAGCTAACAGCTGGGGTTAATTTACCCAAATTAGCCAAAGGGCTATTCCATCCCATCTGACATCATGCTCAGTATATAAGTGAGGAGGGTGCTGAAGGGAGGCCCTCCTAGTTGGAAGAGACTGGATGTGGAGACCTGTTGTGAGCTATTATACTGTATTTGTGTTCCATCACTGTCTTGTTTTCTTCTGTCATTACTGTTAAATTTACTTTTTGTTCAATCTCAACCCGCGTGTTTGGTTTTTTTTTTTTCCTGGTTTTCTTTTGTTTGTCAAATCTCCTCCTGTTCTCTCGGAGAGTGGGGGGGGAGTGAGAGAGAGACTGCGTAGTCTGGTCCCCGTTGGGGCTGAACTACGACAGGGAATTTGGGGCAAAAATGTCGGATTTTGGGGGCAAAGTGTGGGATTTTGGTGTAAAATGTGGGAATTTGGGGCAAAAATGCGGGATTTGGGGGGTGAAACGGGGGAATTTGGGGGGAATCACAGGATTTTGGGGCAAAAATGTGTGATTTTGGTGCGAAATGCGGGAATTTGGGTCAAAAATTGGGATTTTGGGGGCGAAATGGGGGATTTTGGTGTAAAATGCAGGAATTTGGGGCAAAAAAGGAGGATTTTGGGGGCAAAATGGGGGACTTGGGGGCAAAAATGTGGGATTTTGGGGGCAAAATGTGAGATTTTGGTGTAAAATGTGGGAATTCAGGTCAAAAATGTGGGATTTGCGTTGCAAAATGTGGGAATTTGGGGGGAATCGCGGGATTTTGGGGTTAGGGTTAGGGTTTTGGGGGGAAAATGGGGGAATTTGGGGGGAAATCGCGGGTTTTTGGGGGCAAAATGTTGGATCTTGGTGCGAAATGCGGGGATTTGGGTCAAAAATGCGGGATTTGGGTGCAAAATGGAGGAATTTGGGTCAAAAATGTGGGATTTGGGGGGCAAAATGTGGGATTTGGGGGGCAAAATGGGGGAATTTGGGGGGAATCGCGGGATTTTGGTGTAAAATGTGGGAATTCGGGGGGCAAAATGGGGGAATTTGGGGGGAAATCGCGGTATTTTGGGGCAAAATGGGGGGTTTTGGTGCGAAATGCGGGGATTTGGGTCCAAAATGCGGGATTTGGGTCAAAAATGTGGGATTTTGGGGCGAAATGGGGGATTTTGGTGTAAAATGTGGGAATTTTGGGGCAATAATGTGGGATTTGGGGCAATAATGTGGGATTTGGGGGGCAAAACGTGGGAATTTGGGGGGAATCGCGGGATTTTGGTGTAAAATGTGGGAATTCGGGTGGTAAAATGTGGGAATTTGGGGGGAAATCGCGGTATTTTGGGGGCAAAATGTTGGATCTTGGTGCGAAATGCGGGGATTTGGGTCAAAAATGCGGGATTTTGGGGGCAAAATGGGGGAATTTGAGTCAAAAATGTGGGATTTGCGGGGCAAAATGGGGGAATTTGGTGTAAAATGGGGGAATTTGGGGAAAAATGTGGGATTTGGCGGGCAAAATGGGGGAATTTGGTGTGAAATGTGGGAATTCAGGGGGCAAAAATGTGGGATTTGGGGGACAAAATGGGGGAATTTGGGGGGAAATCGCGGGATTTTGGTGTAAAATGTGGGAATTCGGGGGGCAAAATGGGGGAATTTGGGGGGAAATCGCGGGATTTTGGGGCAAAAATGGGGGATTTAGGGGGCGAAATGTTGGAATTTGTGTCAAAAATTTTGGATATGGGGGGCAAAAATGGGGGAATTTGGGTCAAAAATGCGGGATTTGGGGAAAAAATGTGGGATTTTGGGGGCAAAATGGGGGAATTTGGGGGGAAATCGTGGTATTTTGGGGGCAAAATGGGGTTTTGGTGCGAAATGCGGGGATTTGGGTCAAAAATGTGGGATTTGGGTCAAAAATGTGGGATTTTGGGGGCGAAATGGGGGATTTTGGTGTAAAATGTGGGAATTTGGGGCAAAAATGTGGGATTTTGGTGTAAAATGCAGGAATTTGGGGCAAAAATGGAGGATTTTGGGGGCAAAATGGGGGATTTGGGGGCAAAAATGTGGGATTTTGGGGGCAAAATGTGATATTTTGGTGTAAAATGTGGGAATTCAGGTCAAAAATGTGGGATTTGCAGGGCAAAATGTGGGAATTTGGGGGGAAATCGCGGGATTTTGGGGTTAGGATTAGGGTTAGGGTTAGGTTAGGTTAGGGTTAGGTTACGGTTAGGGTTAGGGTTACGGTTAGGGTTAGGGTTTTGGGGGGAAAAAATAGGGGAATTTGGGGGGAAATCGCGGGATTTTGGGGGCAAAATGTTGGATCTTGGTGCGAAATGCGGGGATTTGGGTCAAAAATGCGGGATTTGGGTGCAAAATGGGGGAATTTGGGTAAAAAATGTGGGATTTTGTGGGCAAAATGTGGGATTTTGGTGTAAAATGTTGGAATTTGGGGCAAAAATGCGGGATTTTGGGGGCAAAAATGTGGGATTTTGGGGGCAAAATGGGGGATTTTGGGGGGGAAATCGTGGGATTTTGGAAGGCTAAATGTGGGATATTGGTGTGAAATGGGGGAATTTGGGGTAAAAATATGGGGTTTTAGGGTAAAAATGGGGGATTTTGGGGGAAATTGCAGGATTTTGGGGGCAAAATGTTGGAATTTGGTGTGAAATGTGTGAATTTGGGGCAAAAATGTGGGATTTGGGGGGCAAAATGCGGGAATTTGGGGGGAAATCGTGGGATTTTGGGTCAAAATGGGTTAGGGTTATGGTTAGGGTTAGGGGTTAGGGTTAGGGTTAGAGTTTTTGGGGAAAAATGGGGGAATTTGGGGGGAAATGGTGGGATTTTGGGGGCGAAATGGGGGAATTTGGTGTAAAATGCAGGAATTCAGGGCAAAAATGGGGGATTTGGGGGCAAAATGTGGGAATTGGGGGCAAAAATGTTGGATTTTGGGGGAAGTCGCGGGATTTGGGGGCAAAATGGGGGATTTTGCTGCGAAATGCGGGGATTCGGGTCAAAAATGCGGGATTTTGGGGGCGAAATGTGGGAATTTGGGGCAAAAATGTGGGATTTGGGGGGCGAAATGTGGGAATTTGGGGCAAAAATGTGGGATTTTGGGGGCGAAATGTGGGAATTTGGGGCAAAAATGTGGGATTTTGGGGGCAAAATGGGGGAATTTGGGGCAAAAATGCGGGAATTTGTTGCGAAATGGGGTAATTTGGGGCAAAAATGCAGGAATTTGGGGGAAATCGCGGGATTTTGGGGGCAAAATGTGGGAATTTGGGGCAAAAATGTGGGATTTGGGGGGCAAAATGTGGGATTTTGGTGGCGAAATGTGGGAATTTGGGTCAAAAATGCGGGATTTGGAGGCAAAATGGAGGAATGTGGGGAAAAAATGTGGGATTTTGGGGGCAAAATGGGGGATTTTGGTGTAAAATGCGGGGATTTGTGTCAAAAATGCGGGATTTGGTGGCAAAATGGGGGAATGTCCTGGTTCTGGCCAGGATAGAGTTAATATTTACCTGAGCTGGGTGGAGAACTGAAGCTGGTAGCCCCTATGGCTGGGATAGTTAACTAATTAGCTAACAGCTGGGGTTAATTTACCCAAATTAGCCAAAGGGCTATTCCATCCCATCTGACATCATGCTCAGTATATAAGTGAGGAGGGTGCTGAAGGGAGGCCCTCCTAGTTGGAAGAGACTGGATGTGGAGATCTGTTGTGAGCTATTATACTGTATTTGTGTTCCATCACTGTCTTGTTTTCTTCTGTCATTACTGTTAAATTTACTTTTTGTTCAATCTCAACCCGCGTGTTTGGTTTTTTTTTTTCCTGGTTTTCTTTTGTTTGTCAAATCTCCTCCTGTTCTCTCGGAGAGTGGGGGGGGAGTGAGAGAGAGACTGCGTAGTCTGGTCCCCGTTGGGGCTGAACTACGACAGGGAATTTGGGGAAAAAATATGGGATTTTGGGGGCAAAGTGTGGGATTTTGGTGTAAAATGTGGGAATTTGGGGCAAAAATGCGGGATTTGGGGGGTGAAACGGGGGAATTTGGGGGGAAATCACAGGATTTTGGGGCAAAAATGTGTGATTTTGGTGCGAAATGCGGGAATTTGGGTCAAAAATTGGGATTTTGGGGGCGAAATGGGGGATTTTGGTGTAAAATGCAGGAATTTGGGGCAAAAAAGGAGGATTTTGGGGGCAAAATGGGGGACTTGGGGGCAAAAATGTTGGATTTTGGGGGAAGTCGCGGGATTTTGGGGCAAAATGGGGGATTTTGCTGCGAAATGTGGGGATTTGGGTCAAAAATGCGGGATTTGGGGTCGAAATGGGGGATTTTGGTGTTTAATGTTGGAATTTGGGGCAAAAATGTGGGATTTTGGTGTAAAATGCAGGAATTTGGGGCAAAAATGGGGGATTTTGGGGGCAAAATGGGGGATTTGGGGGCAAAAATGTGGGATTTTGGGGGCAAAATATGAGATTTTGGTGTAAAATGTGGGAATTCAGGTCAAAAATGTGGGATTTGCGGGGCAAAATGTGGGAATTTGGGGGGAAATCGCGGGATTTTGGGGTTAGGGTTACGGTTAGGGTTAGGTTAGGGTTAGGGTTTTGGGGGGAAAATGGGGGAATTTGGGGGGAAATCGCGGGATTTTGGGGGCAAAATGTTGGATCTTGGTGCGAAATGCGGGGATTTGGGTCAAAAATGCGGGATTTGGGTGCAAAATGCAGGAATTTGGGTCAAAAATGTGGGATTTTGGGGGCAAAATGGGGGATTTTGGTGCAAAATGCAGGAATTTGGGGCAAAAATGGGGGATTTTGGGGGAAGTCGCGGGATTTTGGGGGCAAAAGGTGGGATATTGGTGTGAAATGTGGGAATTTGGGGGAAAAATGTGGGATTTTGGGGGCAAAATGTGGGATTTTGGTGTAAAATGTGGGAATTCAGGGCAATAATGTGGGATTTGGGGGGCAAAATGGGGGAATTTGGGGGGAAATTGCGGGATTTTGGTGTAAAATGTGGGAATTCAGGGGGCAAAATGGGGGAATTTGGGGGGAAATCGCGGGATTTTGGGGCAAAAATGGGGGATTTGGGGGTGCGAAATGTGGGAATTTGTGTCAAAAATTTTGGATATGGTGGCAAAGTGGGGGACTTTGGGGCAAAAATGCGGGAATTTGTTGCGAAATGGGGGAATTTGGTGCAAAAATGGGGGAATTTGGGGGAAATCGTGGGATTTTGGGGGCAAAATGTGGGAATTTGGGGCAAAAATGTGGGATTTGTGGGGCAAAATGTGGGATTTTGGTGGCGAAATGTGGGAATTTGGGGCAAAAATGCGGGATTTGGGGGGTGAAACGGGGGAATTTGGGGGGAAATCACAGGATTTTGGGGCAAAAATGTGTGATTTTGGTGCGAAATGCGGGAATTTGGGTCAAAAATTGGGATTTTGGGGGCGAAATGGGGGATTTTGGTGTAAAATGCAGGAATTTGGGGCAAAAATGGAGGATTTTGGGGGCAAAATGGCGGATTTGGGGGCAAAAATGTGGGATTTTGGGGGCAAAATGTGAGATTTTGGTGTAAAATGTGGGAATTCAGGTCAAAAATGTGGGATTTGCAGGGCAAAATGTGGGAATTTGGGGGGAAATCGCGGGATTTTGGGGTTAGGGTTAGGGTTACGGTTAGGGTTAGGTTAGGGTTACGGTTAGGGTTAGGGTTTTGGGGGGAAAAAATGGGGGAATTTGGGGGGAAATCGCGGGATTTTGGGGGCAAAATGTTGGAATTTGGTGTGAAATGTGGGATTTGGGGGGCAAAAATGTGGGATTTGGGGGCAAAATGGGGGAATTTGGGGGGAAATCGCGGGATTTTGGGTCAAAATGGGTTAGGGTTATGGTTAGGGTCAGGGGTTAGGGTTAGGGTTACAGTTAGGGTTAGGGTTAGAGTTTTTGGGTTAGGGTTAGGGTTAGGGGGTTAGGGTTAGGTTTAGGGTTAGGGGGTTAGGGTTAGGGTTAGGGGGTTAGGGTTAGGGGTTAGGGTTAGGGTTAGGGTTAGGGTTACGGTTAGGGTTAGTGTTTTTGGGGAAAAAAATGGGGGAATTTGGGGGGAAATCGCGGGATTTTGGGGGCAAAATGTTGGATCTTGCTGCGAAATGCGGGGATTTGGGTCAAAAATGCGGGATTTGGGTGCAAAATGGGGGAATTTGGGTCAAAAATGTGGGATTTTGGGAGCAAAATGTGGGATTTTGGTGTAAAATGTGGGAATTTGGGGCAAAAATGCGGGATTTGGGGCAAAAATTTGGGATTTTGGGGGGAAAATGGGATTTTGGTGTAAAATGTGGGAATTTGGGGCAAAAATGCAGGATTTGTGGGCAAAATGGGGGATTTTGGGGGGGAAATCGTGGGATTTTAGAAGGCTAAATGTGGGATATTGGTGTGAAATGTGGTAATTTGGGGTAAAAATATGGGGTTTTAGGGTAAAAATGGGGGAATTTGGGGGGAAATCGCGGGATTTTGGGTCAAAATGGGTTAGGGTTATGGTTAGGGTTAGGGGTTAGGGTTAGGGTTACAGTTAGGGTTAGGGTTAGAGTTTTTGGGTTAGGGTTAGGGTTAGGGTTAGGGTTACAGTTAGGGTTAGGGTTGGGGTTACGGTTAGGGTTAGAGTTTTTGGGGAAAAATGGGGGAATTTGAAGGGAAATGGTGGGATTTTGGGGGCGAAATGGGGGAATTTGGTGTAAAATGCAGGAATTCAGGGCAAAAATGGGGGATTTGGGGGCAAAATGTGGGAATTGGGGGCAAAAATGTTGGATTTTGGGGGAAGTCGCGGGATTTTGGGGCAAAATGGGGGATTTTGCTGCGAAATGTGGGGATTTGGGTCAAAAATGCGGGATTTGGGGTCGAAATGGGGGATTTTGGTGTAAAATGCAGGAATTTGGGGCAAAAATGGGGGATTTTGGGGGCAAAATGGGGGATTTGGGGGCAAAAATGTGGGATTTTGGGGGCAAAATATGAGATTTTGGTGTAAAATGTGGGAATTCAGGTCAAAAATGTGGGATTTGCGGGGCAAAATGGGGGAATTTGGGGGGAAATCGCGGGATTTTGGGGTTAGGGTTACGGTTAGGGTTAGGTTAGGGTTAGGGTTTTGGGGGGAAAATGGGGGAATTTGGGGGGAAATCGCGGGATTTTGGGGGCAAAATGTTGGATCTTGGTGTGAAATGCGGGGATTTGGGTCAAAAATGCGGGATTTGGGTGCAAAATGCAGGAATTTGGGTCAAAAATGTGGGATTTTGGGGGCAAAATGGGGGATTTTGGTGTAAAATGTTGGAATTTGGGGCAAAAATGCGGGATTTGGGGCAAAAATGTGGGATTTTGGGGGCAAAATGGGGGAATTTGGGGGGAATCGCGGGATTTTGGTGTAAAATGTGGGAATTCGGGGGGCAAAATGGGGGAATTTTGGGGGAAATCGTGGTATTTTGGGGGCAAAATGGGGGGTTTTGGTGCGAAATACGGGGATTTGGGTCAAAAATGCGGGATTTGGGTCAAAAATGTGGGATTTTGGGGGCGAAATGGGGGATTTTGGTGTAAAATGTTGGAATTTGGGGCAAAAATGCGGGATATGGGACAAAAATGTGGGATTTTGGGGGCAAAATGGGGGATTTTGGGGGGGAAATCGTGGGATTTTGGAAGCCTAAATGTGGGATATCGGTGTGAAATGTGGGAATTTGGGGTAAAAATATGGGGTTTTAGGGTAAAAATGGGGGATTTTGGGGGAAATTGCGGGATTTTGGGGGCAAAATGTTGGAATTTGGTGTGAAATGTGGGATTTGGGGCAAAAATGTGGGATTTTGGGGGCAAAATGGGGGAATTTGGGGGGAAATCGTGGGATTTTGGGTCAAAATGGGTTAGGGTTATGGTTAGGGGTTAGGGTTAGGGTTACAGTTAGGGTTAAGGTTAGTGTTTTTGGGGAAAAATGGGGGAATTTCAGGGGAAATGGTGGGATTTTGGGGGCGAAATGGGGGAATTTGGTGTAAAATGCAGGAATTCAGGGCAAAAATGGGGGATTTGGGGGCAAAATGTGGGAATTGGGGGCAAAAATGTTGGATTTTGGGGGAAGTCGCGGGATTTTGGGGCAAAATGGGGGATTTTGCTGCGAAATGCGGAAATTCGGGTCAAAAATGCGGGATTTCGGGGGCGAAATGTGGGAATTTGGGGCAAAAATGTGGGATTTTGGGGGCGAAATGTGGGAATTTGGGGAAAAAATGCAGGATTTGGGTCAAAATTGTGGGCTTTGGGGGGCAAAATGGGGGAATTTGGGGGGAATCACGGGATTTTGGTGTAAAATGTGGGAATTCGGGGGGCAAAATGGGGGAATTTGGGGGGAAATCGCGGTATTTTGGGGGCAAAATGGGGGGTTTTGGTGCGAAATGCGGGGATTTGGGTCAAAAATGCGGGATTTTGGGGGCGAAATGGGGGATTTTGGTGTAAAATGTTGGAATTTGGGGCAAAAATGTGGGATTTTGGTGTAAAATGCAGGAATTTGGGGCAAAAATGGGGGATTTTGAGGGCAAAATGGGGGATTTGGGGGCAAAAATGTGGGATTTTGGGGGCAAAATATGAGATTTTGGTGTAAAATGTGGGAATTCAGGTTAAAAATGTGGGATTTGCAGGGCAAAATGTGGGAATTTGGGGGGAAATCGCGGGATTTTGGGGTTAGGGTTACGGTTAGGGTTAGGGTTAGGTTAGGGTTAGGGTTAGGGTTAGGGTTTTGGGGGGAAAATGGGGGAATTTGGGGGGAAATCGCGGGATTTTGGGTCAAAATGGGTTAGGGTTACGGTTGGGGTTAGTTTTAGGGTTAGGGTTAGAGTTTTTGGGGAAAAATGGGGGAATTTCGGGGGAAATGGTGGGATTTTGGGGGCGAAATGGGGGATTTTGGTGTAAAATGCAGGAATTCAGGCCAAAAATGGGGGATTTTGCTGCGAAATGTGGGAATTTGGGGCAAAAATGTGGGATTTTGGGGGCGAAATGTGGGAATTTGTGGCAAAAATGGGGGATTTGGGGACAAAATGTCGGAATTCGGGGGAAAAATGAGGGATTTTGGGGTGAAATTGCAGGATTTTGGGGTCAAAATGTGGGATTTTGGTGCAAAATGCAGGAATTTGGGGCAAAAATGGGGGATTTTGGGGGAAGTCGCGGGATTTTGGGGGCAAAAGGTGGGATATTGGTGTGAAATGTGGGAATTTGGGGGAAAAATGTGGGATTTTGGGGGCAAAATGGGGGATTTTGGTGTAAAATGTGGGAATTTGGGGCAATAATGTGGGATTTGGGGGGCAAAATGGGGGAATTTGGTGTGAAATGTGGGAATTTGGGGCAAAAATGTGGGATTTGGGGGGCAAAATGGGGGAATTTGGGGGGAAATCGCGGGATTTTGGTGTAAAATGGGGGAATTCGGGGGGCAAAATGGGGGAATTTGAGGGGAAATCGCGGGATTTTGGGGCAAAAATGTGGGATTTGGGGGGCGAAATGTGGGAATTTGTGTCAAAAAATTTGGATATGGGGGCAAAATGGGGGAATTTGGGGCAAAACTGCGGGAATTTGTTGCGAAATGGGGTAATTTGGTGTGAAATGCCGGAATTTGGGTCAAAAATTGGGATTTTGGGGGCGAAATGTGGGAATTTGGGGCAAAAATGTGGGATTTGGGGGGCAAAATGTGGGATTTTGGTGGCGAAATGGGGGATTTGGGGCAAAAATGCGGGATTTGGGGGGTGAAACGGGGGAATTTGGGGGGAAATCACAGGATTTTGGGGCAAAAATGTGTGATTTTGGTGCGAAATGCGGGAATTTGGGTCAAAAATTGGGATTTTGGGGGCGAAATGGGGGATTTTGGTGTAAAATGCAGGAATTTGGGGCAAAAATATGGGGTTTTGAGGGCAAAATGTGGGATTTGGGGGCAAAAATGTGGGATTTTGGGGGCAATATATGAGATTTTGGTGTAAAATGTGGGAATTCAGGTCAAAAATGTGGGATTTGCAGGGCAAAATGTGGGAATTTGGGGGGAAATCGCGGGATTTTGGGGTTAGGGTTAGGGTTACGGTTAGGGTTAGGTTAGGGTTACGGTTAGGGTTAGGGTTTTGGGGGGAAAAAATGGGGGAATTTGGGGGGAAATCGCGGGATTTTGGGGGCAAAATGTTGGAATTTGGTGTGAAATGTGGGATTTGGGGGGCAAAAATGTGGGATTTGGGGGCAAAATGGGGGAATTTGGGGGGAAATCGCGGGATTTTGGGTCAAAATGGGTTAGGGTTATGGTTAGGGTCAGGGGTTAGGGTTAGGGTTACAGTTAGGGTTAGGGTTAGAGTTTTTGGGTTAGGGTTAGGGTTAGGGGGTTAGGGTTAGGTTTAGGGTTAGGGGGTTAGGGTTAGGGTTAGGGGGTTAGGGTTAGGGGTTAGGGTTAGGGTTAGGGTTAGGGTTACGGTTAGGGTTAGTGTTTTTGGGGAAAAAATGGGGGAATTTGGGGGGAAATCGCGGGATTTTGGGGGCAAAATGTTGGATCTTGCTGCGAAATGCGGGGATTTGGGTCAAAAATGCGGGATTTGGGTGCAAAATGGGGGAATTTGGGTCAAAAATGTGGGATTTTGGGAGCAAAATGTGGGATTTTGGTGTAAAATGTGGGAATTTGGGGCAAAAATGCGGGATTTGGGGCAAAAATTTGGGATTTTGGGGGGAAAATGGGATTTTGGTGTAAAATGTGGGAATTTGGGGCAAAAATGCAGGATTTGTGGGCAAAATGGGGGATTTTGGGGGGGAAATCGTGGGATTTTAGAAGGCTAAATGTGGGATATTGGTGTGAAATGTGGTAATTTGGGGTAAAAATATGGGGTTTTAGGGTAAAAATGGGGGAATTTGGGGGGAAATCGCGGGATTTTGGGTCAAAATGGGTTAGGGTTATGGTTAGGGTTAGGGGTTAGGGTTAGGGTTACAGTTAGGGTTAGGGTTAGAGTTTTTGGGTTAGGGTTAGGGTTAGGGTTAGGGTTACAGTTAGGGTTAGGGTTGGGGTTACGGTTAGGGTTAGAGTTTTTGGGGAAAAATGGGGGAATTTGAAGGGAAATGGTGGGATTTTGGGGGCGAAATGGGGGAATTTGGTGTAAAATGCAGGAATTCAGGGCAAAAATGGGGGATTTGGGGGCAAAATGTGGGAATTGGGGGCAAAAATGTTGGATTTTGGGGGAAGTCGCGGGATTTTGGGGCAAAATGGGGGATTTTGCTGCGAAATGTGGGGATTTGGGTCAAAAATGCGGGATTTGGGGTCGAAATGGGGGATTTTGGTGTACAATGCAGGAATTTGGGGCAAAAATGGGGGATTTTGGGGGCAAAATGGGGGATTTGGGGGCAAAAATGTGGGATTTTGGGGGCAAAATATGAGATTTTGGTGTAAAATGTGGGAATTCAGGTCAAAAATGTGGGATTTGCGGGGCAAAATGGGGGAATTTGGGGGGAAATCGCGGGATTTTGGGGTTAGGGTTACGGTTAGGGTTAGGTTAGGGTTAGGGTTTTGGGGGGAAAATGGGGGAATTTGGGGGGAAATCGCGGGATTTTGGGGGCAAAATGTTGGATCTTGGTGTGAAATGCGGGGATTTGGGTCAAAAATGCGGGATTTGGGTGCAAAATGCAGGAATTTGGGTCAAAAATGTGGGATTTTGGGGGCAAAATGGGGGATTTTGGTGTAAAATGTTGGAATTTGGGGCAAAAATGCGGGATTTGGGGCAAAAATGTGGGATTTTGGGGGCAAAATGGGGGAATTTGGGGGGAATCGCGGGATTTTGGTGTAAAATGTGGGAATTCGGGGGGCAAAATGGGGGAATTTTGGGGGAAATCGTGGTATTTTGGGGGCAAAATGGGGGGTTTTGGTGCGAAATACGGGGATTTGGGTCAAAAATGCGGGATTTGGGTCAAAAATGTGGGATTTTGGGGGCGAAATGGGGGATTTTGGTGTAAAATGTTGGAATTTGGGGCAAAAATGCGGGATATGGGACAAAAATGTGGGATTTTGGGGGCAAAATGGGGGATTTTGGGGGGGAAATCGTGGGATTTTGGAAGCCTAAATGTGGGATATCGGTGTGAAATGTGGGAATTTGGGGTAAAAATATGGGGTTTTAGGGTAAAAATGGGGGATTTTGGGGGAAATTGCGGGATTTTGGGGGCAAAATGTTGGAATTTGGTGTGAAATGTGGGATTTGGGGCAAAAATGTGGGATTTTGGGGGCAAAATGGGGGAATTTGGGGGGAAATCGTGGGATTTTGGGTCAAAATGGGTTAGGGTTATGGTTAGGGGTTAGGGTTAGGGTTACAGTTAGGGTTAAGGTTAGTGTTTTTGGGGAAAAATGGGGGAATTTCAGGGGAAATGGTGGGATTTTGGGGGCGAAATGGGGGAATTTGGTGTAAAATGCAGGAATTCAGGGCAAAAATGGGGGATTTGGGGGCAAAATGTGGGAATTGGGGGCAAAAATGTTGGATTTTGGGGGAAGTCGCGGGATTTTGGGGCAAAATGGGGGATTTTGCTGCGAAATGCGGAAATTCGGGTCAAAAATGCGGGATTTCGGGGGCGAAATGTGGGAATTTGGGGCAAAAATGTGGGATTTTGGGGGCGAAATGTGGGAATTTGGGGAAAAAATGCAGGATTTGGGTCAAAATTGTGGGCTTTGGGGGGCAAAATGGGGGAATTTGGGGGGAATCACGGGATTTTGGTGTAAAATGTGGGAATTCGGGGGGCAAAATGGGGGAATTTGGGGGGAAATCGCGGTATTTTGGGGGCAAAATGGGGGGTTTTGGTGCGAAATGCGGGGATTTGGGTCAAAAATGCGGGATTTTGGGGGCGAAATGGGGGATTTTGGTGTAAAATGTTGGAATTTGGGGCAAAAATGTGGGATTTTGGTGTAAAATGCAGGAATTTGGGGCAAAAATGGGGGATTTTGAGGGCAAAATGGGGGATTTGGGGGCAAAAATGTGGGATTTTGGGGGCAAAATATGAGATTTTGGTGTAAAATGTGGGAATTCAGGTTAAAAATGTGGGATTTGCAGGGCAAAATGTGGGAATTTGGGGGGAAATCGCGGGATTTTGGGGTTAGGGTTACGGTTAGGGTTAGGGTTAGGTTAGGGTTAGGGTTAGGGTTAGGGTTTTGGGGGGAAAATGGGGGAATTTGGGGGGAAATCGCGGGATTTTGGGTCAAAATGGGTTAGGGTTACGGTTGGGGTTAGTTTTAGGGTTAGGGTTAGAGTTTTTGGGGAAAAATGGGGGAATTTCGGGGGAAATGGTGGGATTTTGGGGGCGAAATGGGGGATTTTGGTGTAAAATGCAGGAATTCAGGCCAAAAATGGGGGATTTTGCTGCGAAATGTGGGAATTTGGGGCAAAAATGTGGGATTTTGGGGGCGAAATGTGGGAATTTGTGGCAAAAATGGGGGATTTGGGGACAAAATGTCGGAATTCGGGGGAAAAATGAGGGATTTTGGGGTGAAATTGCAGGATTTTGGGGTCAAAATGTGGGATTTTGGTGCAAAATGCAGGAATTTGGGGCAAAAATGGGGGATTTTGGGGGAAGTCGCGGGATTTTGGGGGCAAAAGGTGGGATATTGGTGTGAAATGTGGGAATTTGGGGGAAAAATGTGGGATTTTGGGGGCAAAATGGGGGATTTTGGTGTAAAATGTGGGAATTTGGGGCAATAATGTGGGATTTGGGGGGCAAAATGGGGGAATTTGGTGTGAAATGTGGGAATTTGGGGCAAAAATGTGGGATTTGGGGGGCAAAATGGGGGAATTTGGGGGGAAATCGCGGGATTTTGGTGTAAAATGGGGGAATTCGGGGGGCAAAATGGGGGAATTTGAGGGGAAATCGCGGGATTTTGGGGCAAAAATGTGGGATTTGGGGGGCGAAATGTGGGAATTTGTGTCAAAAAATTTGGATATGGGGGCAAAATGGGGGAATTTGGGGCAAAACTGCGGGAATTTGTTGCGAAATGGGGTAATTTGGTGTGAAATGCCGGAATTTGGGTCAAAAATTGGGATTTTGGGGGCGAAATGTGGGAATTTGGGGCAAAAATGTGGGATTTGGGGGGCAAAATGTGGGATTTTGGTGGCGAAATGGGGGATTTGGGGCAAAAATGCGGGATTTGGGGGGTGAAACGGGGGAATTTGGGGGGAAATCACAGGATTTTGGGGCAAAAATGTGTGATTTTGGTGCGAAATGCGGGAATTTGGGTCAAAAATTGGGATTTTGGGGGCGAAATGGGGGATTTTGGTGTAAAATGCAGGAATTTGGGGCAAAAATATGGGGTTTTGAGGGCAAAATGTGGGATTTGGGGGCAAAAATGTGGGATTTTGGGGGCAATATATGAGATTTTGGTGTAAAATGTGGGAATTCAGGTCAAAAATGTGGGATTTGCGGGGCAAAATGGGGGAATTTGGGGGGAAATCGTGGGATTTTGGGGTTAGGGTTACGGTTAGGGTTAGGGTTAGGTTAGGGTTAGGGTTAGGGTTTTGGGGGGAAAATGGGGGAATTTGGGGGGAAATCGCGGGATTTTGGGGTTAGGGTTAGGGTTACGGTTAGGGTTAGGTTAGGGTTACGGTTAGGGTTAGGGTTTTGGGGGGAAAAAATGGGGGAATTTGGGGGGAAATCGCGGGATTTTGGGGGCAAAATGTTGGAATTTGGTGTGAAATGTGGGATTTGGGGGGCAAAAATGTGGGATTTGGGGGCAAAATGGGGGAATTTGGGGGGAAATCGCGGGATTTTGGGTCAAAATGGGTTAGGGTTATGGTTAGGGTTAGGGGTTAGGGTTAGGGTTACAGTTAGGGTTAGGGTTAGAGTTTTTGGGTTAGGGTTAGGGTTAGGGGGTTAGGGTTAGGGCTTAGGGTTAGGGTTAGGGTTACAGTTAGGGTTAGGGTTACAGTTAGGGTTAGGGTTAGTGTTTTTGGGGAAAAATGGGGGAATTTCGGGGGAAATGGTGGGATTTTGGGGGCGAAATGGGGGAATTTGGTGTAAAATGCAGGAATTCAGGGCAAAAATGGGGGATTTGGGGGCAAAATGTGGGAATTGGGGGCAAAAATGTTGGATTTTGGGGGAAGTCGCGGGATTTGGCGGCAAAATGGGGGATTTTGCTGCGAAATGCGGGGATTTGGGTCAAAAATGCGGGATTTCGGGGGCAAAATGTGGGAATTTGGGGCAAAAATGTGGGATTTTGGGGGCGAAATGTGGGAATTTGGGGCAAAAATGCAGGATTTGGGTCAAAATTGTGGGCTTTGGGGGGCAAAATGGGGGAATTTGGGGGGAATCACGGGATTTTGGTGTAAAATGTGGGAATTCGGGGGGCAAAATGGGGGAATTTGGGGGGAAATCGCGGGATTTTGGTGTAAAATGGGGGAATTCGGGGGGCAAAATGGGGGAATTTGAGGGGAAATCGCGGGATTTTGGGGCAAAAATGTGGGATTTGGGGGGCGAAATGTGGGAATTTGTGTCAAAAAATTTGGATATGGGGGCAAAATGGGGGAATTTGGGGCAAAACTGCGGGAATTTGTTGCGAAATGGGGTAATTTGGTGTGAAATGCCGGAATTTGGGTCAAAAATTGGGATTTTGGGGGCGAAATGTGGGAATTTGGGGCAAAAATGTGGGATTTGGGGGGCAAAATGTGGGATTTTGGTGGCGAAATGGGGGATTTGGGGCAAAAATGCGGGATTTGGGGGGTGAAACGGGGGAATTTGGGGGGAAATCACAGGATTTTGGGGCAAAAATGTGTGATTTTGGTGCGAAATGCGGGAATTTGGGTCAAAAATTGGGATTTTGGGGGCGAAATGGGGGATTTTGGTGTAAAATGCAGGAATTTGGGGCAAAAATATGGGGTTTTGAGGGCAAAATGTGGGATTTGGGGGCAAAAATGTGGGATTTTGGGGGCAATATATGAGATTTTGGTGTAAAATGTGGGAATTCAGGTCAAAAATGTGGGATTTGCGGGGCAAAATGGGGGAATTTGGGGGGAAATCGTGGGATTTTGGGGTTAGGGTTACGGTTAGGGTTAGGGTTAGGTTAGGGTTAGGGTTAGGGTTTTGGGGGGAAAATGGGGGAATTTGGGGGGAAATCGCGGGATTTTGGGGTTAGGGTTAGGGTTACGGTTAGGGTTAGGTTAGGGTTACGGTTAGGGTTAGGGTTTTGGGGGGAAAAAATGGGGGAATTTGGGGGGAAATCGCGGGATTTTGGGGGCAAAATGTTGGAATTTGGTGTGAAATGTGGGATTTGGGGGGCAAAAATGTGGGATTTGGGGGCAAAATGGGGGAATTTGGGGGGAAATCGCGGGATTTTGGGTCAAAATGGGTTAGGGTTATGGTTAGGGTTAGGGGTTAGGGTTAGGGTTACAGTTAGGGTTAGGGTTAGAGTTTTTGGGTTAGGGTTAGGGTTAGGGGGTTAGGGTTAGGGCTTAGGGTTAGGGTTAGGGTTACAGTTAGGGTTAGGGTTACAGTTAGGGTTAGGGTTAGTGTTTTTGGGGAAAAATGGGGGAATTTCGGGGGAAATGGTGGGATTTTGGGGGCGAAATGGGGGAATTTGGTGTAAAATGCAGGAATTCAGGGCAAAAATGGGGGATTTGGGGGCAAAATGTGGGAATTGGGGGCAAAAATGTTGGATTTTGGGGGAAGTCGCGGGATTTGGCGGCAAAATGGGGGATTTTGCTGCGAAATGCGGGGATTTGGGTCAAAAATGCGGGATTTCGGGGGCAAAATGTGGGAATTTGGGGCAAAAATGTGGGATTTTGGGGGCGAAATGTGGGAATTTGGGGCAAAAATGCAGGATTTGGGTCAAAATTGTGGGCTTTGGGGGGCAAAATGGGGGAATTTGGGGGGAATCACGGGATTTTGGTGTAAAATGTGGGAATTCGGGGGGCAAAATGGGGGAATTTGGGGGGAAATCGCGGTATTTTGGGGGCAAAATGGGGGGTTTTGGTGCGAAATGCGGGGATTTGGGTCCAAAATGCGGGATTTTGGGGGCGAAATGGGGGATTTTGGTGTAAAATGTTGGAATTTGGGGCAAAAATGTGGGATTTTGGTGTAAAATGCAGGAATTTGGGGCAAAAATGGGGGATTTTGAGGGCAAAATGGGGGATTTGGGGGCAAAAATGTGGGATTTTGGGGGCAAAATATGAGATTTTGGTGTAAAATGTGGGAATTCAGGTTAAAAATGTGGGATTTGCAGGGCAAAATGTGGGAATTTGGGGGGAAATCGCGGGATTTTGGGGTTAGGGTTACGGTTAGGGTTAGGGTTAGGTTAGGGTTAGGGTTAGGGTTAGGGTTTTGGGGGGAAAATGGGGGAATTTGGGGGGAAATCGCGGGATTTTGGGTCAAAATGGGTTAGGGTTACGGTTGGGGTTAGTTTTAGGGTTAGGGTTAGAGTTTTTGGGGAAAAATGGGGGAATTTCGGGGGAAATGGTGGGATTTTGGGGGCGAAATGGGGGAATTTGGTGTAAAATGCAGGAATTCAGGGCAAAAATGGGGGATTTGGGGGCAAAATGTGGGAATTGGGGGCAAAAATGTTGGATTTTGGGGGAAGTCGCGGGATTTGGGGGCAAAATGGGGGATTTTGCTGCGAAATGCGGGGATTCGGGTCAAAAATGCGGGATTTGGGGGGCGAAATGTGGGAATTTGGGGCAAAAATGTGGGATTTTGGGGGCGAAATGTGGGAATTTGGGGCAAAAATGTGGGATTTTGGGGGCGAAATGTGGGAATTTGGGGCAAAAATGTGGGATTTGGGGACAAAATGTCGGAATTCGGGGGAAAAATGAGGGATTTTGGGGTGAAATTGCAGGATTTTGGGGTCAAAATGTGGGATTTTGGTGCAAAATGCAGGAATTTGGGGCAAAAATGGGGGATTTTGGGGGAAGTCGCGGGATTTTGGGGGCAAAAGGTGGGATATTGGTGTGAAATGTGGGAATTTGGGGGAAAAATGTGGGATTTTGGGGGCAAAATGTGGGATTTTGGTGTAAAATGTGGGAATTCAGGGCAATAATGTGGGTTTTGGGGGTCAAAATGGGGGAATTTGGTGTGAAATGTGGGAATTTGGGGCAAAAATGTGGGATTTGGGTGGCAAAATGGGGGAATTTGGGGGGAAATCACGGGATTTTGGTGTAAAATGGGGGAATTCGGGGGGCAAAATGGGGGAATTTGAGGGGAAATCGCGGGATTTTGGGGCAAAAATGGGGGATTTGGGGGGGCGCAATGTGGGAATTTGTGTCAAAAATTTTGGATATGGGGGCAAAATGGGGGAATTTGGGGCAAAACTGCGGGAATTTGTTGCGAAATGGGGTAATTTGGTGCGAAATGCGGGAATTTGGGTCAAAAATTGGGATTTTGGGGGCGAAATGTGGGAATTTGGGGCAAAAATGTGGGATTTGGTGGGCAAAATGTGGGATTTTGGTGGCGAAATGTGGGAATTTGGGGCAAAAATGCGGGATTTGGGGGGTGAAACGGGGGAATTTGGGGGGAAATCACAGGATTTTGGGGCAAAAATGTGTGATTTTGGTGCGAAATGCGGGAATTTGGGTCAAAAATTGGGATTTTGGGGGCGAAATGGGGGATTTTGGTGTACAATGCAGGAATTTGGGGCAAAAATGTGGGTTTTTGAGGGCAAAATGTGGGATTTGGGGGCAAAAATGTGGGATTTTGGGGGCAAAATATGAGATTTTGGTGTAAAATGTGGGAATTCAGGTCAAAAATGTGGGATTTGCGGGGCAAAGTGGGGGAATTTGGGGGGAAATCGCGGGATTTTGGGGTTAGGGTTACGGTTAGGGTTAGGGTTAGGTTAGGGTTAGGGTTAGGGTTTTGGGGGGAAAATGGGGGAATTTGGGGGGAAATCGCGGGATTTTGGGGGCAAAATGTTGGAATTTGGTGTGAAATGTGGGATTTGGGGGGCAAAAATGTGGGATTTGGGGGCAAAATGGGGGAATTTGGGGGGAAATCGCGGGATTTTGGGTCAAAATGGGTTAGGGTTATGGTTAGGGTTAGGGGTTAGGGTTAGGGTTACAGTTAGGGTTAGGGTTAGAGTTTTTGGGTTAGGGTTAGGGTTAGGGTTAGGGGGTTAGGGTTAGGGCTTAGGGTTAGGGTTAGGGTTACAGTTAGGGTTAGGGTTACAGTTAGGGTTAGGGTTAGTGTTTTTGGGGAAAAATGGGGGAATTTCGGGGGAAATGGTGGGATTTTGGGGGCGAAATGGGGGAATTTGGTGTAAAATGCAGGAATTCAGGGCAAAAATGGGGGATTTGGGGGCAAAATGTGGGAATTGGGGGCAAAAATGTTGGATTTTGGGGGAAGTCGCGGGATTTGGCGGCAAAATGGGGGATTTTGCTGCGAAATGCGGGGATTTGGGTCAAAAATGCGGGATTTCGGGGGCAAAATGTGGGAATTTGGGGCAAAAATGTGGGATTTTGGGGGCGAAATGTGGGAATTTGGGGCAAAAATGCAGGATTTGGGTCAAAATTGTGGGCTTTGGGGGGCAAAATGGGGGAATTTGGGGGGAATCACGGGATTTTGGTGTAAAATGTGGGAATTCGGGGGGCAAAATGGGGGAATTTGGGGGGAAATCGCGGTATTTTGGGGGCAAAATGGGGGGTTTTGGTGCGAAATGCGGGGATTTGGGTCCAAAATGTGGGATTTTGGGGGCAAAATGGGGGATTTTGGTGTAAAATGTTGGAATTTGGGGCAAAAATGTGGGATTTTGGTGTAAAATGCAGGAATTTGGGGCAAAAATGGGGGATTTTGAGGGCAAAATGGGGGATTTGGGGGCAAAAATGTGGGATTTTGGGGGCAAAATATGAGATTTTGGTGTAAAATGTGGGAATTCAGGTTAAAAATGTGGGATTTGCAGGGCAAAATGTGGGAATTTGGGGGGAAATCGCGGGATTTTGGGGTTAGGGTTACGGTTAGGGTTAGGGTTAGGTTAGGGTTAGGGTTAGGGTTAGGGTTTTGGGGGGAAAATGGGGGAATTTGGGGGGAATTCGCGGGATTTTGGGTCAAAATGGGTTAGGGTTACGGTTGGGGTTAGTTTTAGGGTTAGGGTTAGAGTTTTTGGGGAAAAATGGGGGAATTTCGGGGGAAATGGTGGGATTTTGGGGGCGAAATGGGGGAATTTGGTGTAAAATGCAGGAATTCAGGGCAAAAATGGGGGATTTGGGGGCAAAATGTGGGAATTGGGGGCAAAAATGTTGGATTTTGGGGGAAGTCGCGGGATTTGGGGGCAAAATGGGGGATTTTGCTGCGAAATGCGGGGATTCGGGTCAAAAATGCGGGATTTGGGGGGCGAAATGTGGGAATTTGGGGCAAAAATGTGGGATTTTGGGGGCGAAATGTGGGAATTTGGGGCAAAAATGTGGGATTTTGGGGGCGAAATGTGGGAATTTGGGGCAAAAATGTGGGATTTGGGGACAAAATGTCGGAATTCGGGGGAAAAATGAGGGATTTTGGGGTGAAATTGCAGGATTTTGGGGTCAAAATGTGGGATTTTGGTGCAAAATGCAGGAATTTGGGGCAAAAATGGGGGATTTTGGGGGAAGTCGCGGGATTTTGGGGGCAAAAGGTGGGATATTGGTGTGAAATGTGGGAATTTGGGGGAAAAATGTGGGATTTTGGGGGCAAAATGGGGGATTTTGGTGTAAAATGTGGGAATTCAGGGCAATAATGTGGGTTTTGGGGGTCAAAATGGGGGAATTTGGTGTGAAATGTGGGAATTTGGGGCAAAAATGTGGGATTTGGGTGGCAAAATGGGGGAATTTGGGGGGAAATCACGGGATTTTGGTGTAAAATGGGGGAATTCGGGGGGCAAAATGGGGGAATTTGAGGGGAAATCGCGGGATTTTGGGGCAAAAATGGGGGATTTGGGGGGGCGCAATGTGGGAATTTGTGTCAAAAATTTTGGATATGGGGGCAAAATGGGGGAATTTGGGGCAAAACTGCGGGAATTTGTTGCGAAATGGGGTAATTTGGTGCGAAATGCGGGAATTTGGGTCAAAATTGGGATTTTGGGGGCGAAATGTGGGAATTTGGGGCAAAAATGTGGGATTTGGTGGGCAAAATGTGGGATTTTGGTGGCGAAATGTGGGAATTTGGGGCAAAAATGCGGGATTTGGGGGGTGAAACGGGGGAATTTGGGGGGAAATCACAGGATTTTGGGGCAAAAATGTGTGATTTTGGTGCGAAATGCGGGAATTTGGGTCAAAAATTGGGATTTTGGGGGCGAAATGGGGGATTTTGGTGTACAATGCAGGAATTTGGGGCAAAAATGTGGGTTTTTGAGGGCAAAATGTGGGATTTGGGGGCAAAAATGTGGGATTTTGGGGGCAAAATATGAGATTTTGGTGTAAAATGTGGGAATTCAGGTCAAAAATGTGGGATTTGCGGGGCAAAGTGGGGGAATTTGGGGGGAAATCGCGGGATTTTGGGGTTAGGGTTACGGTTAGGGTTAGGGTTAGGTTAGGGTTAGGGTTAGGGTTTTGGGGGGAAAATGGGGGAATTTGGGGGGAAATCGCGGGATTTTGGGGGCAAAATGTTGGAATTTGGTGTGAAATGTGGGATTTGGGGGGCAAAAATGTGGGATTTGGGGGCAAAATGGGGGAATTTGGGGGGAAATCGCGGGATTTTGGGTCAAAATGGGTTAGGGTTATGGTTAGGGTTAGGGGTTAGGGTTAGGGTTACAGTTAGGGTTAGGGTTAGAGTTTTTGGGTTAGGGTTAGGGTTAGGGTTAGGGGGTTAGGGTTAGGGCTTAGGGTTAGGGTTAGGGTTACAGTTAGGGTTAGGGTTACAGTTAGGGTTAGGGTTAGTGTTTTTGGGGAAAAATGGGGGAATTTCGGGGGAAATGGTGGGATTTTGGGGGCGAAATGGGGGAATTTGGTGTAAAATGCAGGAATTCAGGGCAAAAATGGGGGATTTGGGGGCAAAATGTGGGAATTGGGGGCAAAAATGTTGGATTTTGGGGGAAGTCGCGGGATTTGGCGGCAAAATGGGGGATTTTGCTGCGAAATGCGGGGATTTGGGTCAAAAATGCGGGATTTCGGGGGCAAAATGTGGGAATTTGGGGCAAAAATGTGGGATTTTGGGGGCGAAATGTGGGAATTTGGGGCAAAAATGCAGGATTTGGGTCAAAATTGTGGGCTTTGGGGGGCAAAATGGGGGAATTTGGGGGGAATCACGGGATTTTGGTGTAAAATGTGGGAATTCGGGGGGCAAAATGGGGGAATTTGGGGGGAAATCGCGGTATTTTGGGGGCAAAATGGGGGGTTTTGGTGCGAAATGCGGGGATTTGGGTCCAAAATGTGGGATTTTGGGGGCAAAATGGGGGATTTTGGTGTAAAATGTTGGAATTTGGGGCAAAAATGTGGGATTTTGGTGTAAAATGCAGGAATTTGGGGCAAAAATGGGGGATTTTGAGGGCAAAATGGGGGATTTGGGGGCAAAAATGTGGGATTTTGGGGGCAAAATATGAGATTTTGGTGTAAAATGTGGGAATTCAGGTTAAAAATGTGGGATTTGCAGGGCAAAATGTGGGAATTTGGGGGGAAATCGCGGGATTTTGGGGTTAGGGTTACGGTTAGGGTTAGGGTTAGGTTAGGGTTAGGGTTAGGGTTAGGGTTTTGGGGGGAAAATGGGGGAATTTGGGGGGAATTCGCGGGATTTTGGGTCAAAATGGGTTAGGGTTACGGTTGGGGTTAGTTTTAGGGTTAGGGTTAGAGTTTTTGGGGAAAAATGGGGGAATTTCGGGGGAAATGGTGGGATTTTGGGGGCGAAATGGGGGAATTTGGTGTAAAATGCAGGAATTCAGGGCAAAAATGGGGGATTTGGGGGCAAAATGTGGGAATTGGGGGCAAAAATGTTGGATTTTGGGGGAAGTCGCGGGATTTGGGGCAAAATGGGGGATTTTGCTGCGAAATGCGGGGATTCGGGTCAAAAATGCGGGATTTGGGGGGCGAAATGTGGGAATTTGGGGCAAAAATGTGGGATTTTGGGGGCGAAATGTGGGAATTTGGGGCAAAAATGTGGGATTTTGGGGGCGAAATGTGGGAATTTGGGGCAAAAATGTGGGATTTGGGGACAAAATGTCGGAATTTGGGGGAAAAATGAGGGATTTTGGGGTGAAATTGCAGGATTTTGGGGTCAAAATGTGGGATTTTGGTGCAAAATGCAGGAATTTGGGGCAAAAATGGGGGATTTTGGGGGAAGTCGCGGGATTTTGGGGGCAAAAGGTGGGATATTGGTGTGAAATGTGGGAATTTGGGGGAAAAATGTGGGATTTTGGGGGCAAAATGTGGGATTTTGGTGTAAAATGTGGGAATTCAGGGCAATAATGTGGGTTTTGGGGGTCAAAATGGGGGAATTTGGTGTGAAATGTGGGAATTTGGGGCAAAAATGTGGGATTTGGGTGGCAAAATGGGGGAATTTGGGGGGAAATCACGGGATTTTGGTGTAAAATGGGGGAATTCGGGGGGCAAAATGGGGGAATTTGAGGGGAAATCGCGGGATTTTGGGGCAAAAATGGGGGATTTGGGGGGGCGCAATGTGGGAATTTGTGTCAAAAATTTTGGATATGGGGGCAAAATGGGGGAATTTGGGGCAAAACTGCGGGAATTTGTTGCGAAATGGGGTAATTTGGTGCGAAATGCGGGAATTTGGGTCAAAAATTGGGATTTTGGGGGCGAAATGTGGGAATTTGGGGCAAAAATGTGGGATTTGGTGGGCAAAATGTGGGATTTTGGTGGCGAAATGTGGGAATTTGGGGCAAAAATGCGGGATTTGGGGGGTGAAACGGGGGAATTTGGGGGGAAATCACAGGATTTTGGGGCAAAAATGTGTGATTTTGGTGCGAAATGCGGGAATTTGGGTCAAAAATTGGGATTTTGGGGGCGAAATGGGGGATTTTGGTGTACAATGCAGGAATTTGGGGCAAAAATGTGGGTTTTTGAGGGCAAAATGTGGGATTTGGGGGCAAAAATGTGGGATTTTGGGGGCAAAATATGAGATTTTGGTGTAAAATGTGGGAATTCAGGTCAAAAATGTGGGATTTGCGGGGCAAAGTGGGGGAATTTGGGGGGAAATCGCGGGATTTTGGGGTTAGGGTTACGGTTAGGGTTAGGGTTAGGTTAGGGTTAGGGTTAGGGTTTTGGGGGGAAAATGGGGGAATTTGGGGGGAAATCGCGGGATTTTGGGGGCAAAATGTTGGAATTTGGTGTGAAATGTGGGATTTGGGGGGCAACAATGTGGGATTTGGGGGCAAAATGGGGGAATTTGGGGGGAAATCGCGGGATTTTGGGTCAAAATGGGTTAGGGTTATGGTTAGGGTTAGGGGTTAGGGTTAGGGTTACAGTTAGGGTTAGGGTTAGAGTTTTTGGGTTAGGGTTAGGGTTAGGGTTAGGGGGTTAGGGTTAGGGGTTAGGGTTAGGGTTAGGGTTAGGGTTACAGTTAGGGTTAGGGTTACAGTTAGGGTTAGGGTTAGTGTTTTTGGGGAAAAATGGGGGAATTTCGGGGGAAATGGTGGGATTTTGGGGGCGAAATGGGGGAATTTGGTGTAAAATGCAGGAATTCAGGGCAAAAATGGGGGATTTGGGGGCAAAATGTGGGAATTGGGGGCAAAAATGTTGGATTTTGGGGGAAGTCGCGGGTTAGGGTTAGGGTTAGGGTTAGGGTTAGGGTTAGGGTTAGGGTTAGGGTTAGGGGTTAGGGTTAGGGTTAGGGTTAGGGTTAGGGTTAGGGTTAGGGTTAGGGTTAGGGTTAGGGTTAGGGGTTAGGGTTAGGGTTAGGGTTAGGGTTAGGGTTAGGGTTAGGGTTAGGGGTTAGGGTTAGGGTTAGGGTTAGGGTTAGGGTTAGGGTTAGGGTTAGGGTTAGGGTTAGGGTTAGGGTTAGGGGTTAGGGTTAGGGTTAGGGTTTTGGGGGGAAAAAATAGGGGAATTTGGGGGGAAATCAGGGTTAGGGTTAGGGTTAGTGTTAGGGTTAGGGTTAGGGTTAGGGTTAGGGTTAGGGTTAGGGTTAGGGTTAGGGTTAGGGTTAGGGTTAGGGTTAGGGTTAGGGTTAGGGTTAGGGTTAGGGTTAGGGTTAGGGTTAGGGTTAGGGTTAGGGTTAGGGTTAGGGTTAGGGTTAGGGTTAGGGTTAGGGGTTAGGGTTAGGGTTAGGGTTAGGGTTAGGGTTAGGGTTAGGGTTAGGGTTAGGGTTAGGGTTAGGGTTAGCCATTAGGGTTAGGGTTAGGGTTAGGGTTAGGGTTAGGGTTAGGGTTAGGGTTAGGGTTAGCCATTAGGGTTAGGGTTAGGGTTAGGGTTAGGGTTAGGGTTAGGGTTAGGGTTAGGGTTAGGGTTAGGGTTAGGGTTAGGGTTAGGGTTAGGGTTAGGGTTAGGGTTAGGGTTAGGGTTAGGGTTAGGGTTAGGGTTAGGGTTAGGGTTAGGGTTAGGGTTAGGGTTAGGGTTAGGGTTAGCGGGTTAGGGTTAGGGTTAGGGTTAGGGTTAGGGTTAGGGTTAGGGTTAGGGTTAGGGTTAGGGTTAGGGTTAGGGTTAGGGTTAGGGTTAGGGTTAGGGTTAGGGTTTAGGGTTAGGGTTAGGGTTAGGGTTAGGGTTAGGGTTAGGGTTAGGGTTAGGGTTAGGGTTAGGGTTAGGGTTAGGGTTAGGGTTAGGGTTAGGGTTAGGGTTAGG
The DNA here is from genome assembly GCF_036417535.1 of Chlamydotis macqueenii. NCBI lineage: Eukaryota > Metazoa > Chordata > Aves > Otidiformes > Otididae > Chlamydotis > Chlamydotis macqueenii. Next base: position 527,711 of record NW_028239063.1, read on the forward strand.
GTTAGGGTTAGGGTTAGGGTTAGGGTTAGGGTTAGGGTTAGGGTTAGGGTTAGGGTTAGCCATTAGGGTTAGGGTTAGGGTTAGGGTTAGGGTTAGGGTTAGGGTTAGGGTTAGGGTTAGGGTTAGGGTTAGGGTTAGGGTTAGGGTTAGGGTTAGGGTTAGGGTTAGGGTTAGGGTTAGGGTTAGGGTTAGGGTTAGGGTTAGGGTTAGGGTTAGGGTTAGGGTTAGGGTTAGGGTTAGGGTTAGGGTTAGGGTTAGGGTTAGGGTTAGGGTTAGGGTTAGGGTTAGGGTTAGGGTTAGGGGTTAGGGTTAGGGTTAGGGTTAGGGTTAGGGTTAGGGTTAGGGTTAGGGTTAGGGTTAGGGTTAGGGTTAGGGTTAGGGTTAGGGTTAGGGTTAGGGTTAGGGTTAGGGTTAGGGTTAGGGTTAGGGTTAGGGTTAGGGTTAGGGTTAGGGTTAGGGTTAGGGTTAGGGTTAGGGTTAGGGTTAGGGTTAGGGTGGGTTAGGGTTAGGGTTAGGGTTAGGGTTAGGGTTAGGGTTAGGGTTAGGGTTAGGGGTTAGGGTTAGGGTTAGGGTTAGGGTTAGGGTTAGGGTTAGGGTTAGGGTTAGGGTTAGGGTTAGGGTTAGGGTTAGGGTTAGGGTTAGGGTTAGGGTTAGGGTTAGGGTTAGGGTTAGGGTTAGGGTTAGGGTTAGGGTTAGGGTTAGGGTTAGGGTTAGGGTTAGGGTTAGGGTTAGGGTTAGGGTTAGGGTTAGGGTTAGGGTTAGGGTTAGGGTTAGGGTTAGGGTTAGGGTTAGGGTTAGGGTTAGGGTTAGGGTTAGGGTTAGGGTTAGGGTTAGGGTTAGGGTTAGGGTTAGGGTTAGGGTTAGGGTTAGGGTTAGGGTTAGGGTTAGGGTTAGGGTTAGGGTTAGGGTTAGGGTTAGGGTTAGGGTTAGGGTTAGGGTTAGGGTTAGGGTTAGGGTTAGGGTTAGGGTTAGGGTTAGGGTTAGGGTTAGGGTTAGGGTTAGGGTTAGGGTTAGGGTTAGGGTTAGGGTTAGGGTTAGGGTTAGGGTTAGGGTTAGGGTTAGGGTTAGGGTTAGGGTTAGGGTTAGGGTTAGGGTTAGGGTTAGGGTTAGGGTTAGGGTTAGGGTTAGGGTTAGGGTTAGGGTTAGGGTTAGGGTTAGGGTTAGGGTTAGGGTTAGGGTTAGGGTTAGGGTTAGGGTTAGGGTTAGGGTTAGGGTTAGGGTTAGGGTTAGGGTTAGGGTTAGGGTTAGGGTTAGGGTTAGGGTTAGGGTTAGGGTTAGGGTTAGGGTTAGGGTTAGGGTTAGGGTTAGGGTTAGGGTTAGGGTTAGGGTTAGGGTTAGGGTTAGGGTTAGGGTTAGGGTTAGGGTTAGGGTTAGGGTTAGGGTTAGGGTTAGGGTTAGGGTTAGGGTTAGGGTTAGGGTTAGGGTTAGGGTTAGGGTTAGGGTTAGGGTTAGGGTTAGGGTTAGGGTTAGGGTTAGGGTTAGGGTTAGGGTTAGGGTTAGGGTTAGGGTTAGGGTTAGGGTTAGGGTTAGGGTTAGGGTTAGGGTTAGGGTTAGGGTTAGGGTTAGGGTTAGGGTTAGGGTTAGGGTTAGGGTTAGGGTTAGGGTTAGGGTTAGGGTTAGGGTTAGGGTTAGGGTTAGGGTTAGGGTTAGGGTTAGGGTTAGGGTTAGGGTTAGGGTTAGGGTTAGGGTTAGGGTTAGGGTTAGGGTTAGGGTTAGGGTTAGGGTTAGGGTTAGGGTTAGGGTTAGGGTTAGGGTTAGGGTTAGGGTTAGGGTTAGGGTTAGGGTTAGGGTTAGGGTTAGGGTTAGGGTTAGGGTTAGGGTTAGGGTTAGGGTTAGGGTTAGGGTTAGGGTTAGGGTTAGGGTTAGGGTTAGGGTTAGGGTTAGGGTTAGGGTTAGGGTTAGGGTTAGGGTTAGGGTTAGGGTTAGGGTTAGGGTTAGGGTTAGGGTTAGGGTTAGGGTTAGGGTTAGGGTTAGGGTTAGGGTTAGGGTTAGGGTTAGGGTTAGGGTTAGGGTTAGGGTTAGGGTTAGGGTTAGGGTTAGGGTTAGGGTTAGGGTTAGGGTTAGGGTTAGGGTTAGGGTTAGGGTTAGGGTTAGGGTTAGGGTTAGGGTTAGGGTTAGGGTTAGGGTTAGGGTTAGGGTTAGGGTTAGGGTTAGGGTTAGGGTTAGGGTTAGGGTTAGGGTTAGGGTTAGGGTTAGGGTTAGGGTTAGGGTTAGGGTTAGGGTTAGGGTTAGGGTTAGGGTTAGGGTTAGGGTTAGGGTTAGGGTTAGGGTTAGGGTTAGGGTTAGGGTTAGGGTTAGGGTTAGGGTTAGGGTTAGGGTTAGGGTTAGGGTTAGGGTTAGGGTTAGGGTTAGGGTTAGGGTTAGGGTTAGGGTTAGGGTTAGGGTTAGGGTTAGGGTTAGGGTTAGGGTTAGGGTTAGGGTTAGGGTTAGGGTTAGGGTTAGGGTTAGGGTTAGGGTTAGGGTTAGGGTTAGGGTTAGGGTTAGGGTTAGGGTTAGGGTTAGGGTTAGGGTTAGGGTTAGGGTTAGGGTTAGGGTTAGGGTTAGGGTTAGGGTTAGGGTTAGGGTTAGGGTTAGGGTTAGGGTTAGGGTTAGGGTTAGGGTTAGGGTTAGGGTTAGGGTTAGGGTTAGGGTTAGGGTTAGGGTTAGGGTTAGGGTTAGGGTTAGGGTTAGGGTTAGGGTTAGGGTTAGGGTTAGGGTTAGGGTTAGGGTTAGGGTTAGGGTTAGGGTTAGGGTTAGGGTTAGGGTTAGGGTTAGGGTTAGGGTTAGGGTTAGGGTTAGGGTTAGGGTTAGGGTTAGGGTTAGGGTTAGGGTTAGGGTTAGGGTTAGGGTTAGGGTTAGGGTTAGGGTTAGGGTTAGGGTTAGGGTTAGGGTTAGGGTTAGGGTTAGGGTTAGGGTTAGGGTTAGGGTTAGGGTTAGGGTTAGGGTTAGGGTTAGGGTTAGGGTTAGGGTTAGGGTTAGGGTTAGGGTTAGGGTTAGGGTTAGGGTTAGGGTTAGGGTTAGGGTTAGGGTTAGGGTTAGGGTTAGGGTTAGGGTTAGGGTTAGGGTTAGGGTTAGGGTTAGGGTTAGGGTTAGGGTTAGGGTTAGGGTTAGGGTTAGGGTTAGGGTTAGGGTTAGGGTTAGGGTTAGGGTTAGGGTTAGGGTTAGGGTTAGGGTTAGGGTTAGGGTTAGGGTTAGGGTTAGGGTTAGGGTTAGGGTTAGGGTTAGGGTTAGGGTTAGGGTTAGGGTTAGGGTTAGGGTTAGGGTTAGGGTTAGGGTTAGGGTTAGGGTTAGGGTTAGGGTTAGGGTTAGGGTTAGGGTTAGGGTTAGGGTTAGGGTTAGGGTTAGGGTTAGGGTTAGGGTTAGGGTTAGGGTTAGGGTTAGGGTTAGGGTTAGGGTTAGGGTTAGGGTTAGGGTTAGGGTTAGGGTTAGGGTTAGGGTTAGGGTTAGGGTTAGGGTTAGGGTTAGGGTTAGGGTTAGGGTTAGGGTTAGGGTTAGGGTTAGGGTTAGGGTTAGGGTTAGGGTTAGGGTTAGGGTTAGGGTTAGGGTTAGGGTTAGGGTTAGGGTTAGGGTTAGGGTTAGGGTTAGGGTTAGGGTTAGGGTTAGGGTTAGGGTTAGGGTTAGGGTTAGGGTTAGGGTTAGGGTTAGGGTTAGGGTTAGGGTTAGGGTTAGGGTTAGGGTTAGGGTTAGGGTTAGGGTTAGGGTTAGGGTTAGGGTTAGGGTTAGGGTTAGGGTTAGGGTTAGGGTTAGGGTTAGGGTTAGGGTTAGGGTTAGGGTTAGGGTTAGGGTTAGGGTTAGGGTTAGGGTTAGGGTTAGGGTTAGGGTTAGGGTTAGGGTTAGGGTTAGGGTTAGGGTTAGGGTTAGGGTTAGGGTTAGGGTTAGGGTTAGGGTTAGGGTTAGGGTTAGGGTTAGGGTTAGGGTTAGGGTTAGGGTTAGGGTTAGGGTTAGGGTTAGGGTTAGGGTTAGGGTTAGGGTTAGGGTTAGGGTTAGGGTTAGGGTTAGGGTTAGGGTTAGGGTTAGGGTTAGGGTTAGGGTTAGGGTTAGGGTTAGGGTTAGGGTTAGGGTTAGGGTTAGGGTTAGGGTTAGGGTTAGGGTTAGGGTTAGGGTTAGGGTTAGGGTTAGGGTTAGGGTTAGGGTTAGGGTTAGGGTTAGGGTTAGGGTTAGGGTTAGGGTTAGGGTTAGGGTTAGGGTTAGGGTTAGGGTTAGGGTTAGGGTTAGGGTTAGGGTTAGGGTTAGGGTTAGGGTTAGGGTTAGGGTTAGGGTTAGGGTTAGGGTTAGGGTTAGGGTTAGGGTTAGGGTTAGGGTTAGGGTTAGGGTTAGGGTTAGGGTTAGGGTTAGGGTTAGGGTTAGGGTTAGGGTTAGGGTTAGGGTTAGGGTTAGGGTTAGGGTTAGGGTTAGGGTTAGGGTTAGGGTTAGGGTTAGGGTTAGGGTTAGGGTTAGGGTTAGGGTTAGGGTTAGGGTTAGGGTTAGGGTTAGGGTTAGGGTTAGGGTTAGGGTTAGGGTTAGGGTTAGGGTTAGGGTTAGGGTTAGGGTTAGGGTTAGGGTTAGGGTTAGGGTTAGGGTTAGGGTTAGGGTTAGGGTTAGGGTTAGGGTTAGGGTTAGGGTTAGGGTTAGGGTTAGGGTTAGGGTTAGGGTTAGGGTTAGGGTTAGGGTTAGGGTTAGGGTTAGGGTTAGGGTTAGGGTTAGGGTTAGGGTTAGGGTTAGGGTTAGGGTTAGGGTTAGGGTTAGGGTTAGGGTTAGGGTTAGGGTTAGGGTTAGGGTTAGGGTTAGGGTTAGGGTTAGGGTTAGGGTTAGGGTTAGGGTTAGGGTTAGGGTTAGGGTTAGGGTTAGGGTTAGGGTTAGGGTTAGGGTTAGGGTTAGGGTTAGGGTTAGGGTTAGGGTTAGGGTTAGGGTTAGGGTTAGGGTTAGGGTTAGGGTTAGGGTTAGGGTTAGGGTTAGGGTTAGGGTTAGGGTTAGGGTTAGGGTTAGGGTTAGGGTTAGGGTTAGGGTTAGGGTTAGGGTTAGGGTTAGGGTTAGGGTTAGGGTTAGGGTTAGGGTTAGGGTTAGGGTTAGGGTTAGGGTTAGGGTTAGGGTTAGGGTTAGGGTTAGGGTTAGGGTTAGGGTTAGGGTTAGGGTTAGGGTTAGGGTTAGGGTTAGGGTTAGGGTTAGGGTTAGGGTTAGGGTTAGGGTTAGGGTTAGGGTTAGGGTTAGGGTTAGGGTTAGGGTTAGGGTTAGGGTTAGGGTTAGGGTTAGGGTTAGGGTTAGGGTTAGGGTTAGGGTTAGGGTTAGGGTTAGGGTTAGGGTTAGGGTTAGGGTTAGGGTTAGGGTTAGGGTTAGGGTTAGGGTTAGGGTTAGGGTTAGGGTTAGGGTTAGGGTTAGGGTTAGGGTTAGGGTTAGGGTTAGGGTTAGGGTTAGGGTTAGGGTTAGGGTTAGGGTTAGGGTTAGGGTTAGGGTTAGGGTTAGGGTTAGGGTTAGGGTTAGGGTTAGGGTTAGGGTTAGGGTTAGGGTTAGGGTTAGGGTTAGGGTTAGGGTTAGGGTTAGGGTTAGGGTTAGGGTTAGGGTTAGGGTTAGGGTTAGGGTTAGGGTTAGGGTTAGGGTTAGGGTTAGGGTTAGGGTTAGGGTTAGGGTTAGGGTTAGGGTTAGGGTTAGGGTTAGGGTTAGGGTTAGGGTTAGGGTTAGGGTTAGGGTTAGGGTTAGGGTTAGGGTTAGGGTTAGGGTTAGGGTTAGGGTTAGGGTTAGGGTTAGGGTTAGGGTTAGGGTTAGGGTTAGGGTTAGGGTTAGGGTTAGGGTTAGGGTTAGGGTTAGGGTTAGGGTTAGGGTTAGGGTTAGGGTTAGGGTTAGGGTTAGGGTTAGGGTTAGGGTTAGGGTTAGGGTTAGGGTTAGGGTTAGGGTTAGGGTTAGGGTTAGGGTTAGGGTTAGGGTTAGGGTTAGGGTTAGGGTTAGGGTTAGGGTTAGGGTTAGGGTTAGGGTTAGGGTTAGGGTTAGGGTTAGGGTTAGGGTTAGGGTTAGGGTTAGGGTTAGGGTTAGGGTTAGGGTTAGGGTTAGGGTTAGGGTTAGGGTTAGGGTTAGGGTTAGGGTTAGGGTTAGGGTTAGGGTTAGGGTTAGGGTTAGGTTAGGGTTAGGGTTAGGGTTAGGGTTAGGGTTAGGTTAGGGTTAGGGTTAGGGTTAGGGTTAGGGTTAGGGTTAGGGTTAGGGTTAGGGTTAGGGTTAGGGTTAGGGTTAGGGTTAGGGTTAGGGTTAGGGTTAGGGGTTAGGGTTAGGGTTAGGGTTAGGGTTAGGGTTAGGGTTAGGGTTAGGGTTAGGGTTAGGGTTAGGGTTAGGGTTAGGGTTAGGGTTAGGGTTAGGGTTAGGGTTAGGGTTAGGGTTAGGGTTAGGGTTAGGGTTAGGGTTAGGGTTAGGGTTAGGGTTAGGGTTAGGGTTAGGGTTAGGGTTAGGGTTAGGGTTAGGGTTAGGGTTAGGGTAGGGTTAGGGTTAGGGTTAGGGTTAGGGTTAGGGTTAGGGTTAGGGTTAGGGTTAGGGTTAGGGTTAGGGTTAGGGTTAGGGTTAGGGTTAGGGTTAGGGTTAGGGTTAGGGTTAGGGTTAGGGTTAGGGTTAGGGTTAGGGTTAGGGTTAGGGTTAGGGTTAGGGTTAGGGTTAGGGTTAGGGTTAGGGTTAGGGTTAGGGTTAGGGTTAGGGTTAGGGTTAGGGTTAGGGTTAGGGTTAGGGTTAGGGTTAGGGTTAGGGTTAGGGTTAGGGTTAGGGTTAGGGTTAGGGTTAGGGTTAGGGTTAGGGTTAGGGTTAGGGTTAGGGTTAGGGTTAGGGTTAGGGTTAGGGTTAGGGTTAGGGTTAGGGTTAGGGTTAGGGTTAGGGTTAGGGTTAGGGTTAGGGTTAGGGTTAGGGTTAGGGTTAGGGTTAGGGTTAGGGTTAGGGTTAGGGTTAGGTTAGGGTTAGGGTTAGGGTTAGGGTTAGGGTTAGGGTTAGGGTTAGGGTTAGGGTTAGGGTTAGGGTTAGGGTTAGGGTTAGGGTTAGGGTTAGGGTTAGGGTTAGGGTTAGGGTTAGGGTTAGGGTTAGGGTTAGGGTTAGGGTTAGGGTTAGGGTTAGGGTTAGGGTTAGGGTTAGGGTTAGGGTTAGGGTTAGGGTTAGGGTTAGGGTTAGGGTTAGGGTTAGGGTTAGGGTTAGGGTTAGGGTTAGGGTTAGGGTTAGGGTTAGGGTTAGGGTTAGGGTTAGGGTTAGGGTTAGGGTTAGGGTTAGGGTTAGGGTTAGGGTTAGGGTTAGGGTTAGGGTTAGGGTTAGGTTAGGGTTAGGGTTAGGGTTAGGGTTAGGGTTAGGGTTAGGGTTAGGGTTAGGGTTAGGGTTAGGGTTAGGGTTAGGGTTAGGGTTAGA